>NC_142791.1:22945714-23251428 GCF_988280905.1 Pimephales promelas
ATTTCCATCAAGAGGTGCATCCATGTTTGCTCAAGATCTTGTATTGTCAATGCAAGAGTCCAGCACTCTGTAAAGTCTCCTCCAGCACATCCCAAAGACTCTCAATGAATTTAAGGACTGGACTGAGAGATGATTCATGTGTGAAAATGATTCTTCATGATCCTCACAATCTGAGCCTGATGACATTATCACCCTGGAATATGGCCATGATGTGTCTCATACATGGTTATTTAAGAAATGAAAAGCTACACACTCCATCAATTAGGGTTAGAAGAACTGTTTCCAAACATATAACATGAAATCATTAATCACTGAAATAATGATCCGGTCATTGACTCTTAAGTATTTGCCTATTGAAATCCAATTGAATTTTTCTTTTCTTTTTTTTTTTTTTTTGTCTGGTCAGTGTATACTCAGACTGATCTCATGAAGTAGCGTGTGTATGACACGCCAATTCGTATTTCCATTTTTGGCGTGCTATCAATACACATAATCGCTTTTCAGTGTGTTTATGAACGCCGTTGGCTTAACGTTACATTAGTGTATACATAAATATATGACTTACCTCAACCCCATCCCTAAACCTACCCGTCACTGGGGTTAATAGCATTTAAGAGTCTTCCCCTACCATCCTAGAAAAAAAATATTGCTCCCCAGATGTAGATCTACATTTTGCTTCGTTTCGCTCGGACATTTAACGGTGTAATACACACATACACGTGGATAGCTCAAAATGTGCATAGATAACACGGCACTTGACTTGAAAGTGGTGTGTATGTTCAACATGACATCATGACTTTTGCGTAAACATACACGCCACTTTCGAGTCAAGTGGCGTGTTATCTCTACGCATTTTGAGCTATCCACGTGTGTGCGTGTATGTCTACGCCATTAACGTCCGAGTGATTCCGCGTGTCTGTACACGTCGTCAAATGTCCACACGAAACGAAGCAAAATGTAGATCTACATCTGGGGAGCGATCTTTTTTTTCCTAGGATGGTAAAGGAACAGTCATAAATGCCATTAACCCCAGTGACGGTTAGGTTTAGGGACGGGGTTGAGGTAAGTCATATATTTATATATACAATAATAACGATAAGTCAATGGCGTTCATAAACACGCTGAAAAGCGATTATGCGTCTTGATAGCACGCCAAAAATGGAAATACGAATTGGCGTGTCATACACACGCTACTTCATGAGATCAGTCTGGTATGTTTACGCAAAAGTCATGATGTCATGTTGGTGTACTAATGTTATCAAATGAAACCTTACTTAAAAGCGAAAGCTTTTTAATTTTAATTGTATGTATAGTTATTCATTGTTATTTTAGTTTTCAATATTAATATTTTTTAAATATCTGTTCGTTTTTTGTTGTTTTGTGTCCACAGAATGAAAGTGTTTAGACCTCAACGATCTTCAAAATATCTGTCCAGACGGAAGTCAGTCGTACAGGTTTGGAACGACATGAGGGTGAGTAAATGATTGGAACTTATTTTATATCTCACATCAAGCTAAATATACAGACTGATCTCATGAAGTAGCGTGTGTATGACACGCCAATTCGTATTTCCATTTTTGGCGTGCTATCAAGACGCATAATCGCTTTTCAGCGTGTTTATGAACGCCGTTGACTTAACGTTATATAAATCTATGACTTACCTCAACTCCATCCCTAAACTTAACCGTCACTGGGGTTAATGGCATTTATGACTGGACATTTGACGGCGTGTACAGACACGCGGAATGACGCGAACGTTAATTGCGTAGACATACGCGGATACACGCGGATAGCACAAAATGCGTAGAGATAACACACCACTTGACTCGAAAGTGGCGTGTATGTTTACGCAAAAGTCATGATGTCATGTTGAAATATAACAAATTTGACAGTTAATGTTCCATCAGGACTTTTAAATATTAAAGGACGATCATTATAACCGGTACCCGGTTTATGATTTCATTAAACTAAATGAAAATGAGAAACATTCCAACTAGCTAATATAAATGACGAATTTTTACTTTTTTATTTTTAATATTAGTTAACATTAATTTTATTTAAAGTAATGCATTTTATATAATAAGTAAAAAAAACATTTTCTAACTAAAAAGTCTCCTTTGCTCAACACCATGTTGTTGGCCTGGTTTATAATACGACATAAAATATGTGGGGTCAAAGGTTTTGAAAAATTCCTAAGTAAGAGCAATAACAATAGTGACATAAATATTAGCAAACCATTGTTTCCAAACAATTGCACCTGATACAGTTCCACAGATATGGTTTGGCTTCTTTAAAATCTGGAACTTGAGAGTGGAAACCGCTCCGGACATCTTTGGAGAGCAGACGACAGCCATTGGCATGTCAAAGGGCCAAGTGTTCACATATGGTCACATAGTTGAACTAATGGCTGACAGGCCTCAGCGAGGGCATTAAAGTGACCCTGCCTCCAGGACAACACAAGCACGGACCAGCGCTCTGTAAACACGCATCCCGAAACCTGGAAACATACCATTAGGCCATTAATGTTGCACAATGGCCTACTTACTCCTCTGTTCACATTTGATATCTCAACCACAATATAAACAGGTTTTTCTTCATTCCAAAGAACTTGCAGATTTAAATGACACAATTAGAAAGTCTGCAATTATACAAACTAAAGAAAACATCTTGTACACTGAAAAAATGTTTGGTCTAGGATTTACTTTGGCTCACTTTTCACTCAGAAATGGCTAATTTTACATTTACAAATTACAAAGAAAATCATTTTTTAAAGTGTACAAACCACAAACGTACAGGACGGCACTATGGGACTGTTTAAAGAGTTAAACCGCAAGTTTGCAGCTTGAAATATTTATGTGGTAACTATTATTTAAAAATGATCATTGCTCGTGTTTCAAAGTTCACATTACTGAGTTTACATTTGTTGATTCACTGTGTTTGAGATTGCTGTTGAGGTTTAATATAAAATCATATTTGCCTTGATAATAATATTTCAGTCATTAGTTGAGTTAACTTAACAAATTGACTGTAAAATGTCGCCTTTTTTAAAGTTAGGTCAGCTTTTCTGTTGTTTTACAGTGTTGTTATCTGAGACGCATCATCTCAATTGTAGTAAAAGCTAACAAACCTGTGGGAAATCCTTCACGGATCTGACAGTGTGAGAAAGTTAGCGCACAGATTTGAAGCAGACAGCTTACAATGGACTTTATCTACTGAGTGTTTATGATAGATAAGGTTTGGGGGAAAGCCTTCAGTGACAGCCATCAGACGCTCAAAGTGTTCTGACAGAAAGCCTGGACACATCTTGAGATTGTTAACAAATAGACTGCTTCATACAGATAAGCTCGACAGAGATTCGGTGCAAACGCAGGGACGTTTTGAATGCGCGGCTGTAGGAACAGCTTTGTTTGGTTCGAGATCCAAGCATGACCATTTGATAATCAGCTTGTATCGTCATCAGCTTGGCCTGAATTCGTTTTTGTCATCAGCAAGCATGTAATATTTGTTTTCTATTTAACTGTCAACTATTTAAATCTCTGTCATGGTAAGGGCAAGATTTGAATAATTCAAATAGTACACGTAAACGAAGGGAGAAGGACATAGTGAGGCTTTCATTTGAGATGGAACATTTTCATTTAGCCTGATATACAGTATTTTCTTTTGTTTTGCATGTTCCGCTCTAAAATTGGAAGTCAAAGAAGAAGTAATTATCCTCTAAATTGAGCTATTTCGCATAATTATTTCTTGGAATGTAATGTTTTTTACCGAGCTACAAAGAACATTGAAACTTGCCATTTTATATGCCGTTTGTGTCGCATAATGGGTTTTCCCATCAGCTCCAGACTGCGCTGGTTAATTTGGGAAGAGGTCTTGTTCCCTCCGAGAGCACAATTTAATGAGGGATATCATCCAACTGAGAGAAGTTACATTTATTTATATATTTTATATTTATTAATGTATTTGTCTTTTAAGATATCAAATGGCATATAGATGAAGATGGAATGATGGCTGTAATTTTTGTAATCAAACAAAAGATTGTATTGATACATGTCAATATGTGTAAAGTTATATATTTTTTATTTAATCTGTGAATGTATAATTTATTACAATTACAACAAAATGTACATATAAAATGCATTTTACATATGAATATTTTTTCATATTCTATATTTTTAGTATATATATATATATATATATATATATATATACACACAAAAACACAAAAGTAGTACACATCAATGTCATAAAATTATAATAAAATTATAAAAACATATTTAGAAAAGAAATAACCACATAAAATCTATGGATTGTATATAAACAATTGTATATATAAAATTATTAAAGGTTTAATATATATATCTATATATATATATATATACACATGTGTGTGTATATATATATATATATATATATATATATGTATCTACACACACGTATACACACACAAACACATATATATACATATACACGCACATATAGTACACACACACACACACATATATATATATACATACATACATATATATCTACACACACGTACACACACACACACACACACACATAACCTGTGTATGTATGTATATATATATATATATATATAAATCCAAAAGTACACATCAATAAAATGTCAAAATTATATATAAAAATTCAAAAATAACAACCGCCTACAACATATTCACAAGTGCTATTTGTAATCACTCTAAACAAATGTGATTCTTACGTTGAATCCATAAAATTGAGATTATACACCAACTAAGCAACTACTGGGTCTTTATGCCTCTTTTTAATCTGTCTGTGACCTTTTAAAGTTCATTTAGTTTGAAACAGAGAGCACTTAATGCTTAGTTGCTCCCTAGATGACCAGTTCAGCCATATGAGTGTGAAGAGAATTATGACCCATTTTATGGGGCAAGTTAGTTACTCCTTTGTTTATAACTGAATGTGACTAGTGTTGTGAGAACAGTGTAGCAAATGCAAAATTTATGTACAGCCTGGGGCAATGGTGATTTTTCCCCCCAGTGTTGCGTCAGTGAGTTGATCTTTGCATTCCTAGTCTTATCTGTAAATCTTTACTTAGCCGTAAACCACAACCCAGGGTCTGTATGGCACATATGTGTAAAAGCTTCACATCGTGAATGCAAGTCACATGACCATAAGCAAAGGAACGATCTGAATGAAGGGTGACCTCTACTGAAAGACAGCGGACTACATGACTGACATCACCCAACAATGTAAGGTCAAAGGTCACAACTGGAGTGATATACACAGAGAGAGACCCAATGAAGTATCCGGACACTTAAAGGGTTAGTTCACCCAAAAATGAAAATTAAGTCATTAATTACTCACCCCCATGCTGTTCCAACCCCGTAAGACCTTCGTTCATCTTCGGAACACAAATAAAATATTTTTGATTGAATCTAAGAGCTAAGGGACTGGCTCTTGACGGCCCATAAAGTCATTAAAGAAAAGGTTTAAATATTCCATGTGCCTACAGCGGCTCAATTATAAGTTTATCAAGCGACGAGACTACTTTTTGTGCGAAAAAAACATAAATAACGACTTTATTCCACTATTCCATTACTTCCTTATGGGCGCATGCGCGAGAACTGAGACGAGGACGTTCTCATTCGTCTACTTCTTGTTACCGGCTGCTCACCGCTTAGGAGTTTTACCGCCCCCTACCGTATAAAATGATGATCCATATATAAGGCGCTCCGGATTATAAGGAACACTGTCGTTTTTTGAGAAGATTAAAGGCTTTTAAGTGCACCTTATAGTGCGGAAAATACGCAAATTGAAAAGCGTATGTACAGAGCGCATCTTCCTCTGCTTGTAAATAGAAAGTTTTGCGCTTCCAGTTATATCAGCACATCATCTTATACGGTAGGGGGCGGTAAAACTCCTAAGCGGTGAGCAGTCGGTAACAAGAAGTAGACGAATGAGAACGTCCTCGTCTCAGCTCTCGCGCATGCGCCCATAAGGAAGTAATGGAATAGTGGAATAAAGTCGTCATTTATGTTTTTTTTTCGCACAAAAAGTAGTCTCGTCGCTTGATAAACTTATAATTGAGCCGCTGTAGGCACATGGGATATTTAAACCTTTTCTTTAATGACTTTATGGGCCGTCAAGAGCCAGTCCCTTAGGCAGTCTATGTAGGACTGATCTAGCTCTCAGATTCAATCAAAAATATCTTTATTTGTGTTCCGAAGATGAACGAAGGTCTTACGGGGTTGGTACAGCATGGGGGTGAGTAATTAATGACTTAATTTTCATTTTTGGGTGAACTAACCCTTTAAGCCACAAAATATATAAAATGTCATTGCCTTAGAAATATCAAATCAAATCCATCTGCAAAGCAAAGCTTTTCTATAGACCATTTTGCAAGATGTAAACAACACTGGTCCAGAAGCACTTCCTGTTTCAGTTTTTTAACACTACATAAAAGTTGGGATAAAATACAACCAACAGAACATATAAAACTGAATCAAAAAGTTAAACAAACATCTTTAAGATGTTTTCTTTACATGTGAAATAAAGAAAACAGTTACAAACTGAAACAGGAAGTGTTTCTGGACCAGTTTTGTTTACATCTTGTAAAATGGTGTATAACTAGAACTTTACTTCTACCATTTTTGAGCAACAGGTCAATAAGTTCCTCTAAAGTGCACCCTTGGTGAGGAGAAGAGAACATTTTTCAAATCTGTAACAATAGTGTACTTGTCTAAATACTTTAGGGGTCACTGAGTGCACATTTAATTCACCAGGTCATCTAGTCTTATATTGCAAAACAAAATAGTTCTGACCTATTGTAAAACACCCATTTGGGAGTAGACAAATTTCCATCATCAAAAAACGCAGATATCGTGGAACAGATTCCACGTGGGCCATTTTAAATTGGCAGACAATAGCATGGCAGGGTTTGTATGAGTTAATGCCCTCTAAAAGCCCCAGTGGGAGAGCTGTTATTCAGCCGACGGGACGGCTGCCGTTTCTGCAGCTGAAAAGTTTGTGAAACGGTGCCCGCTGCTTTGGTTCCTCACAGCAGTCTATAATGGGCGGCGATTGTTCTCAAGACAATACGGCTTTTTAAAGGGTGCCACCGCGATGGTAAGTATACATATGAAATATTGTTATCCTGGCTCTGAGAAATCAGAGCGGTCAGGCTGTCTAACCACAGTCACGCAGTGGCGCCACAATCTCGTGGACGGCTTCCACGCTTGTGCCGCTCGAGAACAGCGCCCACGGGTGTGTGGATGGTGAACCTGAGCAATTATCTAGAACAAAATCATTTCTTCTTTCTTAACGTGACATTTCAAGGCGGACAATTGGTTCCTCAAAAGTGACGGAAACGAAAAAGTTGAGAATCTTTTGTACATGAATGGTCAGTCTCTTAAAGTCAACATGAAATGTTCAGAGCACATTATTGGAATGGATTTCTAGAAATAATTATAAAAGATTAAAGGTCCTATGGTAAAAACCTGTCAATTGGTTTGGTTTGGTTTGTAATGTAATTTTACAATCAAATGTTGTTAAATATACAGATTTTGGAAGTCAAAAAGAACAAGTCATCTTATAATTAGATGTTATAAATAAAATAATTACACCCTGTTGTTTTCTTATTATTCTTCCTACTTATGGGAGTCTCGGGCAGCCCTATGAACGGAATATAGAAAAATGATGAAAATTGGCACACTTGTAGAGGTGACCAACCTTTTTGAGATTTTTACTTATATCTTTTGAACAGTTTGTCAGAATTATGATCTTGGTGTCTTTGGCCTCCTTAGGTTAAACCGAATCTGTGGATATACCGATTTTGCCAGGATTGGACCAACCGCCAGTCATTCTGCCACCATTTTGAAATTTGTCATAAATTGCAATAAATAAATATGACATATCATCCCAAAATTTGGTTGGGTTCATTGACAGCATGTGCTGCATATCCATGACAAGATTGAACACAGTGCCACGTGTTCCAGATAAAGGTTTTTTGCTAAAAAAAAAAAAAAACAATTAGCAAAACTGTCCAAAAGTTGATTTCTCTGTCACTATGATTCTTGGTTTATGCCGATTCCGACGACATCTCATTTGTCATTTTCCATCAATATGTCTTTCCGCCGTATTAAACTTTTTATTTTTATTTTTTCACCATGCCTGGGTCTTCTGTGGACATTTTCATGTCAAGAATATTTATGATAAAACTATATCCGGGTTTTACAATCTATTTATGTAAAATAAAAATAAAAAACTCCATATTGAAGTAAATGATTTTTTTTTTTTTTTTTGCTGCTACTCCTATAGTTTGTCCAATTTTTTCAAAAATCTGATCAGATAATATAAAGAATATTATGGGGTGTAAAGTAACGAATTACAAATACTCACGTTACTGTAATTAAGTAGTTTTTTTCAGAAATTGTACTTTTTTGAGTAAGTTTAAAATTGTGTAATTTTACTTGAGTACATTTTAAGTGATGTATCGGTACTTTTTCTCCGCTATTTTCCTTCTGTTTGTGGTCGTTACTCGTTACTTGTTTTAATTTTATTTTTATCCATCAACGTGATTGGATCGAGTAATCGGTCTCGTGACTGTCATGTCATCATTTCAAATTAAGCATAGAAAACTTTAACCGCCTATTCCTGTTGTTACTCGTGACTGCTGTGGAAGTGCATTTATCACGCACCAATTCAATCCAGATATCAGCGACAGCGTCTTCCTCTAATATGCTAAGGTAAATTTCACATTTCTGCTTAATATGATATTTATAAAGGCTGGCCTGTCTACATGGCCTAACATATGGTTGGGGGAATTGCGAGACGAGTTCATAATGCGGTGAATTCCCGCTGCCATTTCCTTCACAATCACATTATAGAGAGACGCGCGTCAACCTCTATGCACTGCAGCTTCTCGCGCTCGCCATGCCGACAGATTCAGAATCAGTGCACATGCCGTTAACTTGAACTGCATTACTTAATAAGAAATTAGCACAGCTCGTTAATAAACAGCGTTTTTTGATTGATCCATTATATGACCCGTCTTCATTTGGCAAGTGCACTTGCGCAAAAACATTTTTCATGTTGAACTTTTTTTGTGTGTGCTGCTGTTTAGCTTCGCTGAGACTTCAGAGACAAAGTGTGTTTGTTTCTTTTGTAAAAGTTTCCTGGATATAACTTCCCTAGCCTATTTAATGCACAATTTTCCTTACATTATCAGCATTACAATGTGTGTAAATGTAGCCGTGTTAAATGTAAGGGATGATGCCACCCTTCTAGAACAATGCATTTACGTTTAAATTGTAACATATTTAATAGCATGGAATAAAAGTGTGTAATTAGTGTTAGCTCACTATCTTAGCCTTTTTCAGTGCATTAGTTGAGGTAATATGGTAATATTAGTGATTCTCATTTATCAAAACACTAACATTGGTACCGTTTTGGAGAGAAATGGGTATTTTTTTTATTTCATTTAACCCATCTCTTGGTGTGTGTGATGCTGAACTATCATATGAGTTTCTAAAGGTTTTTGAATTCTTTGCACAGTTATGAATAATTGATATTTTATGTGCAACAATAGCATGCTCAGGCCCAGTGGCTTTTCGCCTAATTTTAAATGCTTTTCCCCCCAAATAATATGATTTAAATGG
Source organism: Pimephales promelas (assembly GCF_988280905.1). NCBI lineage: Eukaryota > Metazoa > Chordata > Actinopteri > Cypriniformes > Leuciscidae > Pimephales > Pimephales promelas. The sequence goes on from NC_142791.1 coordinate 22,955,353, forward strand.
TGATGAGTGTACTGATTTGATGCATTTTAAAAAGATGGATGATAGATATCCTTCAATCTTTCTTACAAAGAACAAAATATAATGTAAATTCCAGTATGTGCATTTTTTTTAATTTATAAATTGTAGTGCACAGTGTTTATTATAAGGGTTAGAATCCGCACCTCAGTACTCACTACTCACTACTCTTGAGTACTTTTAAATAAGCTACTTTTTTACTCTTACTCAAGTAGTTTTTTGGACAAGTACTTTTTACTCTACTCAGTACTCACACTACATTTTTTGGAATGTAATGGTACTTTTACTTGAGTATGTTTTTTCAGTACTCTTTCCATTGGTTAAATTGGGATTTGGCAGGTGGGTGACCCCTCAAATTTTGTATAGGTGCAACAGGGAAAAATGACTCACCGCAGGACAACATATTGAGTATCTCGTGGTACAGCAATACTTTTTGGGACAAGAGTGTCACTGTGGCACCAAGTATCACTTATTTACGTGATATTTGAATGGTTTTATTTTGCCCCATCTACACTGACATGATGACGATAGGCCCACTATGTAAAAATTGCTTAATACTGGGACAAAATGCACAGCACTAAATGCATTAAAATATTTTTTAATGCATTGTAATGCATTTAATGCATTAAATGCATTAAAATGTTCAGTGTTTAGGGGGTTCGGGGGCATGCTCCCTCGAGAACATTTTTATTTTTTCTGACCAATATATATGCAATTTAAGACTTTTGAATGCCAAAAAGGGGGGATTATAAATAGCTTCCAAACCATGTCAGTGGGCATTAGATTATTTTGTCAATACCTGCTTTCTCCTCATCCACATCTTATTTTTCTCTTAGTCTCCTTATCCTGCCCCATTTATTCCCCTCCTAAAGCTGAACTTTGATAGTTTTTTTTCATTTTCTGTGTCAGTGAAGTAAACATAGGCTTTACTGATAATGATATGTTTTATGAATCATTATCTTAATTCCAATAGTTCTACAAGCGTTGGAATTTGAATTTAGTCATTTTAAATAATACAAATTATAGGCTATACGTTTAACGCAGTTGGTGGAATTAGCAGACGTTCCCTTAGGCATCATGCGCTGTGGAAACGCGTCAAAGCATTCTCAGGTATAAATATGCAGCATTAATGCAGGTAGATGATTTTGAACTAATATTTAATGTTGATGTACAATGGTTGCATGTTAAACTAATCCTGCAATTGATATCTTAAGAACCTATAGTACAGTGGTTAGGGAAAACAAATGTCAGGCGAAATATCAAACCTGAGGCTATGTTTACACGGAAAGGATTCTGAAGAGAAAATGCAAAAGTGGCGTTGCGTCATCCCTTTTTATTCTGCGTTTAGACGAGCGTTTTGTGTGGGAAATCCGCGTGCAAAAGTGTGTGAAATTCAATGTAGTATGCACTCCAGGCGGCTAGGAGTGCATACTACAACAACACCAAGTCCATGACCCTGCGTACAACCTTCACTGTCAAGCAGACTTTGCGTTTTTACCGTTTACATGGGAACCTGGCGGTGGAGCGTTTTTAAGATTTCCACTCTGGAGGGTGGTTTCACTTTTTTGCGTTTTTAAGCCTCAAAAACGCCGTCGCCGTGTAAACGAAAGGCACATCCGATAAAATATTTTTCTACGTTTTCACCCGGAATCGTTCTAGTGTAAACGGGGCCCAAAACTAACTTTAGCGTGCTCAACCACCGTGCGTGCATTTCGCCAACATGACATCATGACTTTTGCGTAAACATATACGCCACTTTCGAGTCAGGTGGCGTGTTATCTCTACGCATTTTGTGCTATCCGCGTGTATGCGTGTATGTCTTCGCCATTAACGTCCGCGTCATTCCGCGTGTCTGTACACGCAGTCAAATCTCCAGTCATAAATGCCATTAACCCCAGTGACGGTTAGGTTTAGGGACGGGGTTGAGGTAAAGTCATATATTTATATAACGTTAAAGGTGCATTGCGCAACTTTTCATGTTAAAAATAGCCGTTTTCTAACCCATACATGCTTAAACAATCGCCTGATGGGCTGAATGAGCCCTTCTTTGATCACTGCGATCGCCTCTATAACCCTGTACAGTGAAATATATAAGAGGGATTCGGGCTCGAATCTGAGACTGGGCGTGACGTCATGCGCGTTCACGCTCGCCTGGCTATGTCTGGCAGGTTCGTGTAGCTATTCGCCGCCGTTCTCCGTATCAGAGAAGACAACTCGAGCGACACAACTCTAGTCAGCTTTCCACAAAAGTAGACGATGGATTCAAAGGGGCTGTTTACACCTGGTCACTTCATGTGTCTTCTGTGATCGGATAGCTATTCGATCGTGAAAAGACCAGGGTGTAAATGCCCTCCGAAACGCATTCGAGACGGATTTGAATTCGATCGCTCAAACCACTTGAGGACGTGGTCTGTGCCGTATTCCAGACGAAACTGGACAAGTGTAAATGCATCTGGTTGTTGAAACCAAGCTATATGTCATGATATTTTAGTCATATATGACGACGCGCATCACCTGAGCAGCTGAGCTGAGCCCCTTCATCAAGCGCCGCAATCTATCGCAAATCAAAGTGAATTAGTGAAAGTAAGTCGCAGACGCTTAACACTACCATCTTCATTAAAAGTAAAGAAATGAAATGATCTTACCAGTTCTGTTGCCGATCTCTCTTATTGCTGTCTTTGCTGATTTTGAAATTAGCCGATGATTAATAAAATCCAGCTCATATCTGTTGCTTTCGGTGACGTGCACTTCATTAAATCTGTATATGGCGCGGAAAGAGACCGGCTTGTAGCTCATTACAAACCCCAACGCAAACTCCACGTGAGACAGAAAATAAAACTTCTGTCTGTCCAGTGCCAGGCGTCGGAATAAGACGAGAGTCAACATCGGGAAGCTTTCAACAAACGGAGAGATCTCCGGTCGTCTCTAGGGCTCAAACGGGTCATAGCCTATACAAAGTGATAACTGAACGTGTTTCCATAATAATTCAATCATAAGTGGATACAGTAAGCACAGGGAGATAGATGGAAACAAAAACCGAAGTTTTCTACTACCCCCGTTTCCCCCTCTCACACAAGTGTGTAATTTACTCGAATGCCTTTCCTTTCATATATTTTAAATGACTTGCAGATTTATTACTGTATTACCTCATTATGACTGTAACAAAAGATGTGTGCCGCACAGTGTGCGGCTGATGCTCCTTAGTTATGAACAGCTCGTGCAAACGTGCGTATGTGTGTGTGTGTGTTCCTCCATGAACGCGCACAGCTCTGGTTGCAGTTTCGTTTGTCGCCAGAGGGGGCGTAGTTCTGCAAAAACTCAGAGACTTGCGTTTAGCTCCTTTAAGTCAACGGCGTTCATAAACACGCTGAAAGGCAATTATGCGTCTTGATAGCACGCCAAAAATGGAAATACGAATTGGCGTGTCATACACACGCTACTTCATGAGATCAGTCTGGCATTTCACGCATTTGTAATCGCTCGCGTTTAGCGGGGAGGTTGGCCGGTCAGCCCAAATCCGGACAAGCAAGATACATTGAGATTAGTCTATTAATTTAAGATTAGTCTATTAATTTATTAATTTATCTGAGGTGCCCTTTAACCCCTGTATATACCAGTTAACCGTGCCTGTGTTAGCTGTGGACAAGGCCTTAGTTAGCTTTGCATATAATCAAATAGCATGTTAATCAGAGGCCATTCTCTCTCTAAAAGTAACAAATCTTATGTCTAAAAAACATTCATTGTGTTGCTGGTTTTGTGTTTGTATGACACCGTCCACCTTTATTTCAGTATTTACTTCAGCTTGTGGAAAAATTGGGTTTTCTCTTTACCATCCGTGGTTTTAAAGTGGTTGTTCGTGTGTAATAAATTTGAATAATTTGGTAGATTAACATTATTTCAGTTAATATAGTTTTCAACAGTAAATTTAAAGCTACACTGTGTGATTTTTACCCCCATCTAGCCGTGAAAAGGTATATGACCATCCAGTGAATATTAGTTTCTGTTCCTCTCAATTCCGATTTCGTTTTAACTCCTATGGTGGCCAATGTAGTCCAAGATTAACATGGCTGCCAGTTCGACTTCATCCATGAGTGTTAACCCAAACATAAACGCGAAAGGCGAAGCTTGAATTAACGGGTATGTCCCTCTTTGGCTAATGTACTTTCAAGATGGAGGGACAACATGGCGACCGACATTAGAACCCCTTACCCGTATGTATTTTCAATGGCATAGTATACACTCACGAGAATACTTTATTACTTGAACAAAGTAAATATACATTAATGAGCACATACATTTTTGAAAGAACTAAGTGTTTTTAGCTAAGAATAAACTAAAAGAGTCACACAGTGTAGCTTTAAGGTAAATCTGTAAAACTTAAAAGTTGCAACCATACTTTCTATAGTATGATAAAGTTCTGGCAACCACATCTGCCTTTTTTACCGTAAATTTCACAGATCTTTATTCAGTGTGGGCTAGGATTGGTAATTAATTGGACTGTCAAAAATGGGCGTACCAAAATGGAGTCAGCCAACAGGGAAAGTCGTTTTTAGAGGGGGAGCAAGTGAAAGATAATGAAGACAAACTTTTTTCTTTGGAAAAACATGCATAATCGTATACAACGAGACCAGGAGTGTGTAAAGACAGTAAACAAGGTCAATGTCAGTTTCATGTTGACTTTTAGGGTTCTCTGGCGTGCACTATTTTTGGCTTTAATACACATTTCTTGGCCTCCAAATGGCAGCAAACACTTTTTAATTCACCAGTCCAAACGCATGATATTAAAATGGGTCAGCTGCCCTGCCTAAATATGACTTCTTTCAAACCCCAAAATGTCTCCTGTTTTTCGCATCAAGACTTCCCCCTTCAGACCACCAGCACCCCGAAGAGAAACCACTTGAGGGAGCAGGACCGGCCTGTAACCAGGAAGAACAGGGCGGCTGTTTATTTCTGGTGCATCTCTACCGAATGACTCACAAGTTGGCTGCAAAACCAGTTCAGTCTCCAACAGCTGAGCATGTGCCAGCTCCAAAGGCATATAACTTGTGCGCTGCCCACCCGCTTCGCTTTACACCAGTCTCAATCGCAACGCTCGTCATCTGCCTATTTTCTCCTGCGTTTAATCCCCCTGTAATCATCAGATGCAGTGTTTTACAATCAACATTGGATCTGACCTTGAGCAGGTTTAGAATCGACCAGACACATTAGTGGATGGGTGCGAGGCCGGGCAGGGAAGAGAGAGAGAGAGAGAGAGAGATTAAGTATAAGTGGGCGGCTCTCTGGTTCACTGGAGTTGAAACACACATTCAATGTCCTTATTATAGAAGACAGTGGGCCACCAAATACAAACAAGCACTGTAAAGTGAAAAAAATCCACATTAATAGTAGTATCATCAAGGATGTATAAAGTATTTATAGTATTATGACTATTGATAACTAAAAGACCAAACATCTAAACTGAAATGTTCTTGCTGACTAAACTACAAATATGAAGATATAGCTGTGACAGTCTCACAAATTCCCCCAAAAAGCCCCCGTGGGCAAGCCCTGGTTCGTGGGAACCGCTGAGATGACAGATCCCGGCATCACTTCCCATAGAGCTCTGGGACAGAAGACATCACTTATCCTGACCTACAGTCAGTTAGACATGATGAGCTGCTTCCAGGAGTCAGCTGACCCTCTGTGGACCAATCCGAGCAAAAGAAATCCCATGCTGGAGGTCATGGAAAACCTCTCCCGGGGTCCATATTTACTTACTCAGCAGAACACATAAAAACTGTTCTTCAACAACGTGTAATGAGGAAGACGGACATCACCAGGCCAACATGTCGCCCTCAAAAATGCATTTTTTTTCCCCCTGGAGAAATTTGTGGCTCGGTACAGTTCATATAAGCGTTTCTAAAACGGATGAGCTTGTGTTTGAGCGATAGTAATTGGATCGTATACACTAAAAATAAACTTAAAATGGATGGATACGCCAGTTTTTTTAACAAATGGTTCCCTCCAAGTTTAAATTACCGTGTGTGAGGGAAATGTCTTAGAAGGTTTGGGAATTTGTACGGGTAGGCCATGATCGTGTGGCTAAGACTTAAGATACACCAAAGTTAAATATGCTCCAAATTACAGTCGTTACGAGACCCTCAAAGCCAAAATTAAAGGGCGAACGCCCAGGCGGTACTATTGACTTCTTTATTGAATGGCTGCTCTGTATAATTAGCAAAGCAAACTAATCCATCTGATCTCAACCATCTGAGCGCATTGTGCTGTGATTCAGATGATGGGTTCGTGATGGCACCTACTCTAGGATCAACCGGGAGTTTCGACACAACAGAGCTTTGATGTCCGTCTGCGGTCCGTTCAAGGTTTTTGGTTGGTTTCTAAGGCGAAACATTCATCTGACGGAGGATGCTGTCCCTGGAGACTCTTTTGACAACTGAGAAGGAAGCCATTACTGCCACTACAGCCTGATGTTAATGACAGGGTGACCTTTAACCTCAATTTCCCTCATCTAAAGCACGCCAGTGATTTTCAGAATATCGCATTACGACATTTAACCACATTTCGCCATCAGATGATTTCAGTAGATGAAATTGTAGCTGTTTTCAGTTCTATTTATAAACTCTTCTCTAAAAATATCTCGAAAGCTCAGAATTGTCTGTGTTTTTCCTATGTATAATTTCAAGAAGCAGTGACTAACGTGAAAAAAGTAAAAAAAAAATACAATACAATATATACATGTATACATACATGATACATATATATATATATGTGTGTCTATATATATATATATATATATATATATGTGTGTGTGTGTGTATATATATACATGACACACACACACATATATATATATACAGTACACACTGTATATCTACATCTGCATAGAAATATAAATGTGTGTATGTACACACAAATATCATATAAATTGTATGTATAGATGCGATTAATCGATTTGAAAGCAATTTATACACACACACATAATATTAATTATTTTATTATAATTCCATATAATGATAATAAAATTATTAATCTCAAAATTGGCCAAACATATTGTGTAATTGGTAATATTCCAGGTTTTCACTGCGATTTTGCTTCTCATAAATAATTGTGAAGATTGTTGAAAATTTAAAAAAGAAATTTTAAATCTTAAATATTTCAAGACTTATAATGCTCCTAGTTACATAGAAGAAAGTCATACATGTTTCAGAGTGAACTACTCCTTTCATTTCTAAAGTGTCTCCATGGTCTCTTAACTAGAATAAGGATGCACATTATTAATTTTAAGCTCATTCTTTTTTTTTCTTCTTTTTTTAGTTCGCTGTTTATTGAACATGGACATCAGTCAAAAGCATCAGTGAACATCAGTGTTAAGAATGACATTTTAGTTCCTTTTTTTTCACCCCTTTATCCCTTTAATGCAACCCCCCTCCCAGGAAAAAAAAAACAACAATAATAATTAAATTAAATAATAATAATAACAGTAAATATAAAATAAATAAAAAACAGAATAGCACAGATAAAAGGGAAAGTAAATAACAATTACCAAATGTAAAAAAAAAATTAAAATGTATACTTATAAATAATACTGTCGTTAGGGGAGGGGGGGGGTGGTGGAGGGGTTGAACAATTTCGACAGGCATTCATCAAATAATCTTGCTAATTTCTTTGGCCTGATTTGTTGTTTAGATGTAGCAGACAAAACCAACACATGGCTTATTTCCATCTTTGGTCTGCTGGCCCGTTTCCATGACAACGGTTTCCGTGCTGATGTTGTGTGTAGCACTGCCCTTACCTCACACTTCCAGACCGAGACACACTGGCCAAATTATCCTCAAAGCAGCACAAAAAACACATGGAGTCATCGCTGTCAGCCTCTGTAGAGCTGCGGTCACATGTTTAATTTTGGATAGTGTTGTTAGAGGTGATGCTCAACACATTCAGCCATTTAAAGCTTTCCTGTCATCCCACCGTCACGTCGTTTTGACAGCTGCATCGATCCCACATAGGCAGACATCTGGCCAAGGAACAAAACTTTTGTGGATGTCAAACTTTTTCCAATGAACCCGAGAAGCTAAGAGTTTCCTTCACACACAAATTCTGCCACAGATGTGAACTAGTATGCAATTTGATATTCGATTTTGTGTTGTATTCATAGGTTTCATTGACTTTGCATGGATTCTGATGGAATATAATTAAAAATTATGGTCTTTTTGAACAAAAATCTCTCCTTTTAAAAACCCAATAAATAAAACAGCAAAACCGCTTTTCTATGAATAATGTCTCCCTCTATTGGCCAAGACTGAATAATCCCCTTTTAAACCTTCTATCTAAATCAACAAAATAACAATAGGGAGACGAAAGGGCAAAAAAAAAAAAAGTCACAATCAGCCAATTATGGATTAAATACATTCATAATCAGAATTTTAAATTAACTATACAAAAGATCAGGATGATATGATTATATGATTTGGGTTTTATGAGAAATATTTCTATTTAATGCTTTTATTACATTATATTATTGATATTTAATATTAATTATATTAAATATAATCTTGCAACAAGTTAAAAAGGTGGAAAAGAATGGGAAACCTATTCGGTTTCAGAAAAATTGAGCTGGATTGCCTGGAATCAGTTTAAAATTGGATCAACAATGTAAAGACAGGATTGCAAAATAAATGAAGAGTTCAGATGCAAAAGCCAAAGTGTCATTTGAAATTTTCTTCTAAAATGATCATTTTTATCAAGCTTGTATATTTAAGTTCAGTAAGTTCACTTAAATGGCAATGAAGATTACTTATTAATTGTCATTTAAGTGAAATTACTGAACTTAAATATACAAGCGTGATAAAAGTGGTCATTTTAGAAGAAAATTTCAAATGGCATTTAGAGGCTTTTGCATCTGAACTCTTCAAATATGCTATCATAGGATAATATGATTATCAATGTGATTGTGCCCTTTAGTCAAAAAGACAAGCGAAAAATAATGTTTTTACTGTGTATTTACAATAAATAGTACTTTGGAATGTTATCAAATGCAAAATGAACAACTACAATACAAACTATTAATATTAAAGACACATCTGCAATGATAAAATACAAAGTATCCCTATAGAAATCAAACCAACACATTCAAGACCTGAAATGTTGTTCGTCCATCATGGCCAGTTCAGTTCAAGCTTCTGTCCAAAATTTTAGCACCAATCGGACCTACCGTTCCATACATTTGAAAAGTGGTATACTGTTCATAAGATCAAGTTTGTCTGATGGATTGGATCTTTGCAGAACACGTGCAGGCAAATCTTCAGCGATCGGTTTCCTTGAGTCCCGCTCCTCACGAGTCTCCGGTCATGATGGAGATGAACTCCTCTTGATTAACTGAAAGACAGTACAAGAACAAATGTGATCACTTAAATTCACTTTGCTTTTAACCTACTTATTCACAGCACAGAGAATTAATATTTTGCTGATTAAATTACATATCATAACTCTTCACAACGCCAAAGGACACACAAACAGCTTTCAACTCAGCCTCCATTTCCACTGTTCCCATTTTTGTTGGCTGCAACACATTCATTTGCTGGGTCTTAATTGAGAAAAGCACTTTGGGCCAACAGGGAAAAGCACAGTAATTACTTCCATTCATCAGAGGCAATAAAAATAGCACTTTTTCCTTCTCCCTAGATAAAAAAATCCAGCAACTTACTCTCTCCGTCCCCATCGGTGTCAAATTCATCAATCATGGCTCGCAGATCTTCGTCACTCATGTCTTCGCCCAGTTCACGAGCGACTCGCCGTAGGTTTCTCAGGCTTATCTTTCCAGTTTCATCATCATCGAACAGTTTAAACGCCTTCATTATTTCTTCTTTTGGGTCTCGCTCCAATATCATGTCCGTCACTTAAAGAAAATGACATTACTTTGAAGTATAAATTGCTAGTGAAGCATTCACACAAAGCAAGTAGATTTACATAAATGTTACATTTATCTGCTCCAGATTTCAGCAGCATTATTCCTGCAAAGCATTTTGCAGTCTAGGCCTATTGAACTTACCCACTTCTTTGAAATCTTCGAAAGTTATTTTCCCAGTTCCTTCTCTGTCATAGTCTTTTAAGATCTTTAACACATCTACTTTCTTCACCTCAAAACCCAGAGCTCTCATCGCTACCTGGAACACAAATTTTAAATATCAGCAATTTTTGAGCTACTGGTGTTGATGTTTAAAGGTACACTATGTAACTTTTTGTTCAAAATCAACATGAGTCAATACAACATCAATCCTTCTTCCAAAACGTGTTTTTGTCTTACCCTGATTCACATTGATAAGGCCGTTGGAAGCGTTTCTATTTTAGATTGAGCAGGATGTTTTTCCGCATGAAATTGTGTGCGTCCTTACGTCACTCGTCCGTGTGTATCTCGAAATATCCGACACATGTATGGTGTGGGAGAGCCATAAGTTAGTTGTCACATTGAGGGAGAAAGTTTGACATGGAGCAACTAAATCTCACCATTTTTTTTTTTTTTAAATACCGAACAGACGAGAGTCTGCTGGAAAAAACAGAGTGCGACAGAGCTCGTAATAAAACAAGAATCAACATTGGCTTGGCTTTTCAGAGATAGTGAGAACTGAGGGATTTGTAATGTTGTAAAAGCGACGTGGAGATTGCGTTTGTATTACTCAACAGGCAAGTAAGGGACTTTATTGAACAGATATATCACCATATGTATGTATTGTGAAGGGTCATTTCATTATGGCTTGAGACCCTTTCAACACTAAACAGGTAAAGCCTAGTAGTTAATGTTTTATGAGCAGTATGATAACCATATTCGTCCGCACCGTCAGAGCCAAAGCACAACCAAAACAATGTAAAATACAATGCGCAATACATGCAGTTTTGTTTTTTAACCACTGGAGGGGAAAAAAGTATGGTACGAACGTTTGATTGACGCACTTTCTGTCCAATGATTCTAGGTGGTCATGGAAATGATTGGCTGGAGTTTTTCGAGTCCTGCCCGTTCCACAGATGATTAAATTGCTTAATTTTCATTTAACTCAGTGGCTGTAAGTGGGTTAAGAGTAGGATTTCAAGTGATTTTGAAAAAAAAATTGTCAAAAAAGAAAATCAAATTCCCCACCTGTACGTGTTTGCTGACCAAAAATAATATAAGACCTTGCAGTTTACCAAAATACCAGGGCCACTACAAACCAGTGCTATGTGCGCAAATTAATATTAATGTTTTAGTGAAATTGTTATTCAAAATGTATCATCCTCTTTAATTGGTCTTATGTTTATATATAAATAATTGTAAAATTGCTATAAAAAAGTGGGATCTAGTAATGGATCTGAAACTTTGTTTTCATACAAAAAAGTAAGAATTTACATGTGCGAGTTAATCAAAATATTGATAAGAATTAACATATTTGTTACTCACAAAACATTATTTTAATAGATTTTTTTTATTATATGTAAATTGTGTTGTATTACTGTTGACTGTTAAAAAAAGAACACTTCCATTTGTCAAGGGTGATCAGTTAAGACTAGTTAGTATTTCTCAACATGAAGATTTTAAATAGATGACAATTCCGAATATAATGCATATCCGAGATCTTTACCTTTAACTCATGATAATCTATTTCTTTATCCTTGTCTGTGTCAAAGAGCTCGAACGCCTCCTTGATCTCATCCTTCTGCTCCTCTGTAAGTTCTCTCCTTTTCTTCTTTTTGCTCTTATCAGCAGTTAGTTCAGTCCTAAAAGCACAAGTATGGAAAACAATTCATTCTGATCTTCCATTATTTTAGATACCATTCAATCAAATACAGCCTTAACTCACTAGACAGTATTTTGAGATATCATTGATTGAACATACGTTATGATAATGTCCAGAACAGGATTTGATTGTCTGTATGAATATGTGATTCATATTGCAATAAAATGAAGGATATGTGTGATGTTGCTTTTGTTTAATACGTATAACCATTTTATTATTATTATTATTATTATTATTATTATGAATCACCATTATTACTATAAAACAATGTGTCAGCGATTCGCATGCTCCGGCTAGCAATCCTCAACACACTAGAAGCTGGTCTCTAAACCAACAGCTAGTGACTAAACAACTCATAATTACCTCAGAGACAGACTCATTTTTGCAGTTTAGCAATAAATTCGCTGATATTGAAACACAAATCCGTCCAACAAGATTATTGTTCGGCTTCAACGATCCTGCTAATCCCGAACACAGACGCCAAGCACAGCGCGTTGCTAGTTGATTTACAAGGAAACGTTTCCGATTGGCTGCTGCTGTCTGAGCGTCAGGATGACGATACTTGTGATTGGTTGTTTCTGAAACGATTTGCGTTTGAGCCTGTTTGATTGGCGGACTGGGACTGGTATGGGCGGTCTTAATGATGGCGGTCCTGACGGCGGCGCGTTCATGAAAAATGTGTGGTAAGTTAAGTAATATTGGACACATTTTGATTATTAGATTGTGTTTAACGAATCTATACTAATTAACGTGTATTCATATATCTGACATGATGTAATATAATACAAGTTAATTGTAATAGGTTAGATACAGAACTGTACTGTTGTTGCCAAACCCATTTGTTATAATATAAGCAATACTGATTAAAATTAAGTAACGTGGTTCATAAACTAGTATATTTAATGAAATATTATATATAATTGTTGCTGTTAATATTATTATTGTATTTTTATGAAAATAATTAATGTATAAATGTCAATAAATATGAATTGTTGAAATATTTAAAAGGATAGTTCACCCAAAAATTCTGTCATAGTTTACTCATCCTCAAATTGTTCCAAAGTACAGTATGAATTTCTTTCTTTTGATAAACAGAAACGAAAATATTTTGAAGAATGTGGTTAACCAAACAGTTAATTCATAGTATGGAGGGGAAGAACGAAAGCAGAAGAACGAAATTTATACAGGTTTGGAAGAACTTGAAGGTGAGTAAATCTTTTTGGGTGACTTAATCCGATACTAAAATTCTGGTGACGTATAAGAGTGCCTTTTGTTTCATTTTTTTTCTGTTTCTGTTCATAAACATTATTATTATTGATAACATTTAACAACAATTTGTTTAACATTAAAATAAGTTTTTATTCCTCAATTTAGTAATTGCAGTCGACCACCAATAGAGGACGCCCTACACCATGACAACACTGACATGTATCATTTCTAAATTCAGCTAAAGTGCAACAGGAAATACAAGAAACTCTTTTAAGACTCTGCAAAAAAAAAATGTTTTTGGTAGTTAATTTAATATCATAGAATAATAATATTCTCTTGTTGTAAAATCAAGATCGGTCGCAATATCTTTACAGCACGTTCAGGGAAGTTAAAAGGGTGGCTCCAAAACCACTTCCTCTGATGAGCACAAAATGTTCCTCTGGTCTCATGAGGCTGTTGTGGTTCCAAACTTGAAAGGTCTTAAGGTCACGAAAGCACACCCTAGGCTCAGTCCTGGAGAAAAGTAAACCGATAAATCCTGTGTGGTGCATCTGGTGTGCTGATCAATGTTAAAAAAATAAGGGTAAAGTAGTGTAAACTTGCATAATGACTACATACTTTTTTCTTTTTTTTTTCTTTTTCAGGAAAAACAAATGCACCAATTTAGCCAGGTTTACTTGTATTAGTGCCTGTGCAAAAAAATAAAAAAATAAATACCTAGCACAACATTTTATCATTAAAGTCCCCATTAAATCAAAACTGAATTATTTTTTTGGCTTTTAGTGTGAATATGTTAACATTACTGTTAAATTTGCTGTAATCTGTAAGCTAGTGTACTCTAAATCAATGACTTAATTCAGATTAATGCCTTGTTCACACTACATGATTTTAAAACGTTGGGCTGAACTTGACTTGCATGACTTGCTCTCAGTGAAATCAGGAGTGTTCAAGTTGTTGAGCTGTTCGCACCACACAACACAATGTGATTGATCCACAACATGAGGTAACGCACTACACGAGCTGGCAACAACTCTGTCACCCAACGATTCTATCTTGTAGACCACGTTTTGTCACGATAAATCACGCGATAAGACGAACCGGAAATGACGCAAAACAGCGAAGTGAAGAAGAGAAGAACACAACAAATATGGACGTCAGACTAGTGCTTCAAAATGTTTGTGCGATGATTTGCTCTGAGAAAAAAAATGCAAAAAAAGAAGAAATAAGATTTACTCGGTGACCTCAACCCATGCCATGCTCTGATTGGCTGGAGCTCATGACATCACTGAGGCTGAGTCGCGCGACAGCTCTGGATATCTAGCATGCTAGATATTTTTCTGGGCTCGGCGACACGTCTGCTAGCGCCTTTGATGCGTTGTTGGCTCTTTCATACTAACAGATTGACTAGCGTTCATCGTCTGCTAATCCCCCGCGATTTGCACGCGATAACACCCTGACTTGTCGGCGAGCTCAACGATTTGCAAATCGGGCTTAAAATCCTGCAGTGTGAACTTGGCTTAAGAAGATTTTTGCATTCAAAACTTTCAGATTCTCACTTCAGCCAATATGAAGCAAAATTATTATAATGACATCACTCTGCACTTCAGCTTCTCGTCAGATTTTCTGTCCAATCAAATGCTCTCTAGAATCTAAAGTGTCCCGCCCCCTGCACTATAAATAGATGTTGAAGCTGCTGCTAAAAGTGGTCACTTGTTCACACAACTACTATTTGCTACATGGTAAATGGCATATAGTGCATTAAATAGGGGATAGGGAACGATCCAGACAGTCTAAATAGGTGAATGAAGTCTAGTTTCACATCAGTGTCACGTGAACCACAAAAAATGCATTGGGCGCATTTTAATTCTACACAGAATGCTATATTTTAAAGCGATATGGAGGAGATTAGGAGAAACGGTTTTACAGATTAGATTTTTTTACAGATTTTATGAAACGGTTTTATAGATCAGAAAGAAACTGCGGCTCTACCGAGCTCAACGCGAGCTGTGACATAAACTAACCGCTATTGGTTATTTTAAAAAAAGGGGAGGAGCTGATCGATATGCCCTGCCCTGTCTTCCTGTTTCAGTATAAATCACGACAACGCATTGAATAACGCTGCGCGTTTCAAGGCACTTCAGTGGGCCTTTAACATGGAATGGCTGTGCTGTCTGCATGTTTTCATGTTTTGACTGAACTTGATTTACAGCACTGAGAACCAGAAAAGTCTGTTACCGTGACAACAAAGATTATCTCTTGGCAAATGCTGCCATTTGATAGGTGTCACATTACTCATATGAGGTGTGTGCTGTTGCTGGCCATTCTGCTTTTGTACAATTTCCATATAAGCTGATCTCTGAATGCACACCAATACAAGAAACATGCTTACATAAAGTCTGTGATAATAGTACAGATCACTGGCTATGAGTTTTGAAGAACAGAGCTTGTGGATCTCATGAAGCAAGTCTGTGCCTATTGGACGGAGCTGGTCACGTGACTGTCCATTCATTTCATTAGCCTACTTGTGACAGGGCGCAGTGTCTTATTGGACCCTCAAATGTCTGGACCATCTGAACTTGTTTTTGTTTTGTTTGCTTGGCTGTTGTGATGTAGTGTATTAAATAAAATAACTAGATAATCATTTTCAAATATCTTCTGAATATAAATTAATTTAACACACAATTACCTATCATTTTAAGCTCACTGTTATGGTTTACTCAGCTTAACCCTGTTTTATAGTGTGATGTTGTTTGTCATCTGTGGGGGAGGTTTGAGTAGCTATGACTGGCTCATGTTGAACAAAAGCAGATGAGGAACTACTGTGATGCTGTTGAGGCTGGAGAGATCTAGTTCAGACCGGTAGCTGGGTGCTGCTGGCTTACACACTGAAGGCTGCTTCTTCTTTTTTTTTTCTTTCTTTTTTTTATTGTCGTCTGTGTGATTAATTTAGGGAAGACAAGACAGTCTTCAGAGGTTTCACATTTACTATTGTAAGAGGTAATTATAGTACTGAGATGGAGGAAGTCAAAAACTCTGACTGCTTTTTAAAGATTATAAAAGTGTGTATATACAGATTAAAGATGTTTGTTATTGGATTCAAAGAGAATAAAATAATGATTATATTAATATAAAAATAGAATCATTCGGAAGAAGCTTTTAACCAAAGGTATCATATACAATATGAATATTTATAGTTATCATAGATAGATAGACAGACACACACACACACACACACACACAATAGTTCTTATATTAAACTATTTATAGTTATATTTACATTAAAATGTAATAATTTGGAAGATGCTTTAAACCAAAGATACTTTGTCATATATATGTATATAGCTCATAATTGAGTTTACTTTTATGATAAATCCACTGTAAATTATAGGTCATGCTTGTTTTTTAATTCCAACATGTATGATATTGTTATAATATGTAATTTATAGGTGTGTCAAGCACTTAAGTTGAACATCATTTTCCCTCCAGACAATGTTTTGTTCATTTTTGCATTTGTTATATTGACTGTTATAAGTGATAAAGAGATGCAGATGTCATGAACATTGTGAAAAAGATCTCATCAATTACTAGCATCATTAGAATAATTGAATTGTGGGAAAACAATGAGTTACAGTAAGTACAGTACATCTTATTGTCCTTACCACTCCCTGAGCTCCTCCCCATATTCCAGTCCCTTTAGCTTAGTGGTGGCGTGATGTTCTAGACATGCCCCCTCATTGTTTCTGCATTCTCATTGGACGACGTAAACAATTTGTGATGCAGCAGGTGATGGTGCGTCACTATTACCTGCCTCACCATGAGGTAATTGCTGTCTCATAGCCAAGTTAAAACCCTCACAAAACATTTTTAATATGTGAGGTCGCATAAAAGCCCTTCAGTAGCCATATTTATCTAGACATCAGATGGACGCGTGACTCTGCAGGGCTGTTGCAGTGATAATCATGTGGAGATGTTATTTCTTGTGGCAGAAGGTTAAAGACCACATGCGCTCATGTGGCTTCTCGCTTGCTTTCTCTCGCTGAGAAAGAAGGAAAGGCAGATGTTGTGTATACACAATTCCAAATCATGCCACCACAGGAGATCCTGGGATCCAGCCAATCTCTTCCAAAGCCAAGAAAAGCAGACCAGTTATTCTGGGGCCGGCTGACCTATCGTCTGTCTGCGATGATATGATGCATGATGTAAAGTTAAAACTGCATTCAGGTCCACAGAGAGTAAGGAGATTAGGTCGATTCTAAGGGCCCTGGTCAGAGAAGGAGAAATTGGGTGAAAAATTCAGCGCTGTGAATTTAAAATGAGTGTGACGACGTTATTGAGAAGAGAGATCAGTCGTTAAAAAAAAGGTTGAGCAAAGTAATTCAAATGAAAAGTATATCCTTTTTAAAAAGTAATAAAGTAATAATTTATGAAGTTACTTTGGTCGTTACATCAAAGTGTAATCTCATTACGTAATGCACATACTTGTTACGGCTAAAAAGTATTCTGGTTACATAACACACATTACTTGTTATGTGTTACTCGTTACATACAGAAATTAATCAGATTACGTAATACACATTTGTAATGTGTTACTTGTTACATCAAAAAAGTAATCTGATTACACAGTGCACATAACTTGTAATGCGTTACTTCAAAAAAGTAATCAGATTTTGTAATCCACGTAATTACTTGTAATGTTCCAGGATTCAAATCCAGGCTAAATATGCAGTTTTAAAGGGGTCATGAACTGGCTTTTTAACTTTTATTATATTGTTGTCAACTTATGACGTTTAGTTGGTTTTTGCATTCAAAAACATAAAAATGAATAAGTAATTGCTATTTTGTACCCTAGTTTTGAGCCTAGCTGAAAAACGCTAGGTTTTTATAAGCGTGGGACTGAAGACTTGGAAATAAACGCCCACTGCTGTGAGTGGATAACAGTTTTGCATATTATAATGAGTTTCAACTCACCCGTCGATGCACAATTGTTTTGAAAACGTCCAATGTTGTAAAATGGCAACTGGAATGATTCGCTCATACATGTTCGACCCAGAGTCCGTGTGTTGCACAATTCCTGTCAGATCCAATATAGACGGCACAGCACCGTTCTTTACTCTTAATCGGTCTGCAAATTCAGTCTTGTTTACAAAACAATCCTCAGTGAAATGAAGCGAACAGACGGACGATGTTTTACCTCATCAGCTGGAACGTCATTAAAAATAAAGTTTATCCATGCAGTCCTATTGGAATCCAGATAATCTTCTTCCACCACAACCAGGCACTGCACAATATTTTGTATTGCTCGGTAGCTCAATCCGGTTTGTCATCATGAGGTAGGCATCTATGTTAATTAGCTATGCGTGTAATGCGCGAATCGGTGGGCGGGGCTAAACCGGCCATGTTGGCGTTGATCTTCTTCTGCGGGGGTGGTGTTTTATCCTCTTTGACGTCATAGTTCCCCACTTTGAAAAACGAGTCGTTTGCTGAGCCTGGTGTCAATAAAAGCTTTTATTGGACTAACGAAGACGTTTTCAGTTCTGAAACTTACAGGATATTCTTATTATATGATGACCTCTTAGATGTCAAAAGCTCAAGGATAATTTGATTTCTCAGTTTATCACCCCTTTAATAAACCGAGAGTTGCAGAAAAGCTGGACATTTTGCAACATCTTTTCTTTTGTGTTCCGCAGGAAGATGATGAGGTGAAGGATGACTTTAAACTTTGATTCTGTTCCTTCTACATGTTTACATGACCTTCTTCATATTAAATGCCCAATTTGTTTTGCTATGGTTTGTGACACCCATTTTTAAAGATCCAGGCAATAGCAGAAAGTCCTACATTTTTACTTGTTCACAAATGGGGTTGTGAATACGAATTCATGTTCACTCTATTGTAGTAACTTCTGTACACTTAGGTCAAAATGTTTTGGATTCATCTGGATGCTTATCAGAGGGTTATTAATGTGTGATTAAGGAAGAAGTAAGGCTGATTTGGATGAGTTTAGACAAACAGTTCAGAGGCACTCAGTAACTGGTACAAAAAGGTCATCCCAGGACGGACTAACTTGAGTTAACATCAGGTGTTTTACACATGATGCATGTGATTGCAAAAGACTTAAGTGTTACAAATTATACCATCAAAACCAACATTTTTTTTTATATAAAAAAATGACTTGAGAGGAGCATACACAGATTCTTTGTGATGTGAGAAAAGAGCTGATGCTCGCAGATAGGGTATCTGGTTGAAGCCGGTTTGTTTTTTCGCCCTGAAATGAACCTCTTCTGCTTCGTGTTGTTCACACAGGTGTGAGGTCGAACCCTCCTCCCCCCATCCCGCATGCTCTCTGAGCACGTAACACCTGCCCGCCGCTCGTCAGTGTACAAGATGTACTCTCGATTACTCCTGCTGCAAAAGAGGAACAACAGCTTTCACTTTCTGCTGCTTGTTTGTTTGTAATGTGTGTAAGCGCTGAGATCAGCAGTGTGGGTAGCAGGTTCAAGGCATCTGGTTCATATGTAAAAATTCATGTCTCAATTTATTGTTGTTGAAAGGGAGCAAGTTGTGTATTGGATAATATACAGTCAGCCAGTGCTTAGACAATTTATTAGCCTTAAAAATACTGTGATTTTGCATGGAAAATGCCACAAAAAAAAAATCAAAAATTGTGCTTAAAAAGGGTTGCCTTTAACTAAAATAATTCAAAATATTAAGAAAAACTATACTTGTATCTGAATGATACTTAAATAGCACTGCAGTAGACTGTAAACAACAACAAAAAAAAGTTGGTTTTGCTGACGTCTGAAGAGTGTGGGCATGTGGTTGCGATTGCAAAATGGTTTAAATCTCTTACGGCTTCTTTAACACCTTCTGTATTTCAATCATGCAGAGCCGTTTTCCAGAAAACATAAACATCTCCAGGAGATTATTGCAGCAGAGAGCAGGTCAAATGCAGTTAGAGGACAACAGGGTTGAGAATGACATCTGCACTACTGTTTGATGCATCAAATCAGAGATTGCCGAAGAAGATTATCACCCGCTCTTACGTTAAATCCACCAGCTGCCCTCACCCATGATTCACACTCTTGATGAAGACAAATCAGACCTTTAAGAAATCTGCAGGTTGCAGTCCTCAATCATCAGTAAAGTAATTGTTTGACTTGTGTTTAATGGGAACTTTCGTCGAACTCAGACCAAAGGCAACATGTTTGACATGCATGAAAGTGACAAATGTCTGCAGTTAGCTTTGTTTGTATTTATTTAGCTGTTTTGTGATTCTAAACCACTTTTCTTTTCATTTTTTTTACATTTCAAAATGTGTAGAATTACATACATATATCATCTACAATACCTGGCCAAAATGTAAGTGTCATGTGGCTGCTAACTCATATAGACCACTTTTTATGAGCAGTGCTGGTTTCAGAAGTATTTTAAAATCCCATAGGGATTTTAAACAAGTCTTGGTTAAAGCACTAAGCCATCAACCAAACCAACCAGTTGAATCACAATGCAGTTCAATACGCTCTATGCACGAACCCTGCTGACGTATGCCCGAAAGAATCTCAGCCTCTTTTCTTCCCATAGACTGTAAAAAAAGATGGACGACGCTCCTCCGCTCTTTTCCCATTCTTTTCCTTCAGAGAGAACTGAACCAATGTTTCGATATGACGCTGACATCTTGGGACCTGAGTCTGCGCACTTTGCGTTTTCGGGACCAGTCATGCGCAGTCGTGAGCAGGTAGTAAAGCCACGATATCAAGGCCGCGCCCTCACTCTCGCTGAATCTTTTGCAAGCACACGCCCCGCACTTAAGTTGGCATTAAGTTGCAATTGGCTATATGAAGAGTTCAGATGCAAAAGCCTCTAAGTGCCATTTTAAATTTTCTTCTAAAATGATCATTTTTATCAAGCTTGTATATTTAAGTTCAGTGATTTCACTTAAAATGCAATGATAATTACCTATTAATTGTTATTTAAGTGAAATTACTGAACTTAAATATACAAGTTTGATAAAAATCATCATTAAAGAAGAAAATTTCAAATGGCATTTAGAGGCTTTTGCATCTGAACTCTTCATATATATATATATATATATATATATCCAACACTATCTCACGGCCAATTCGTACGAATTCGACGCATGATTAAAAAGTGGCTAATTCGTACGACCTCACTCGTACTAATTCGTACGATTTGTCTAAACCCACGTGATGGTTAGGTTTAGGGGCGGGGTTAGGGGTAGGTCATTCGTACGAATTCATACGAATTGGCCAATTCGTAAAATATGTACGATTTAGCAAAATCGTATTAATTCGTACGAGTGAGGTCGTATGAATTGTTATGAATTAGCCACTTTTTAATCATTCAGCGAATTCGTACGACTTGGTCGTGAGATCGGGTTGATATATCACATATCTTACATCATGGAAGGCATATTGGGCAAGTCTGAGGCAGATAATAATGGATGAAAGAAAACTGGCGGTAACAAATAGGATCGGGGCCTAAAATTTACATTTTCTCCAGGTATCTCTGTCTCTCTCTCATTCAAATGGGAAGTTCTGGCGCCATACCAGGCGAGATCGGTCGTAAATATGGCGGCATTTGGAGTGACGTAGGTGGCAACAATGAATAAGGTCATAAGGTCAACACACCCGAGTTGTTGCAACACATTGGACAAAGAAAAGCTGGCTTTAATTTTCGTTAGAACCTATATTTTAGTTCAACCTACAGAGTTCAAAATTCAAAATTAATGAAGAGATAAAAAGCAATGTCCGCAGAATGAGAAAAGCGAAAGAGGAGAATATGGACTCAGCCATATAGGGAAATAGGCCAACTCGTCATGGCAATCTTGTAATGGAGCCTGAGGTAATAGTTTTACGTTTTAGCGCCATGTTGCGTTGATCAATACGACATTTCTTGTTGCATTTATATTGGTCAGTAGAATTGGGTCGTAGAGCAGTCCAGTCTGAATAGGACTCACTGAATATGAATCTGTAACTACACTTAAGTATTGATTTCTCACAGCAGATTGATTTCTTACTTTTTAGTATTGATTTCTTACAGACGTTGCAGCTTACTTAAGCTCCAGCTCTCACTTGAAAGAACCTCACGAATAAACATGCACGCTAATGAAATTGCTCTTGCTTCAGTTTATTTGTTTAAACTTTCCAGCAGTGCCAGCATAGCATTTTCATGGGCAATTCCTTCTCTCTTTGCTGAAGATCATTGTCTCAGTGAAGTGCGTCACTGGCGTCTCTGTTTGCATGCAACACCGCTATGTGAATGAGGCACTCGTGCTACGCTTAGATATTTTTTAAACGATGTCTCATGCTGAGAGAAGACTGTAGGGAGGGGAGCTGTAGGCCTGAATCATATCGAAGACACAAAGTTTGTTATTGTGAGATGTGCCACCCTGTTTCATTTCCTGTTTTAAGAAATAAGAGCGTCAGGCAGGATGGGTGATTGGGAGATTGGGTTCTCACTGTCTGAGAGTAATACAGTGTAATGGTGTGAAATATTATAACAATTTAAAATAACTCTAATTCTGTTTTGATATGTTCTAAAAACAAAAATCTAATTTATTCCTGTGATCAAAGCTGAATTTTCAGCATCATTACTCCAGTCTTCAGTGTCATATGATCCTTCAGAAATCATTCTAACATGCTGATTTGCTGCGCTAAAAAGACAAACAGTTGTGCTGCTCAATATTTGTGTGATGCATTTGATTTTTTGAGATTATTTGATGAATAGAAAGCTCAAAATAACATCATTTATTTTAAATAGAAATATTTTGTAAGAGCCTATTAGCTGTCTTTACTGTCCCTTTTGTCCAATTTAATGCATCTTTGCTAAATGGAAATAATTTCTTTGAAAAAAAAAAAATTATATATTTTTTTGATCCCAAGCAGTTATTTGAAATATCTTACAACCCAATGAAACAAAGAAAGGGCACATTTCTAATTTTGACCTGTTTGTGGGGTAATTCAAAAGGCTGGAACAAAAAGGCTGGAGTCACGTAGTTATTCCAAGAACTAAAGAAAGATCTTTAATCCATTTGTAATCCGTAATCGCAGATTCTTTCATAACCATTTGTAATCATATCCTCATTTAGGTCGGTTCTAAATGTCTGACGTAAGCTGGTTCGTCAAATATTGCTTTACTTCAACGTATCAATTGTTTTTTAATGTAAACAGTTTAAAAGTATATATCACTTTGATTTGAATCAGACAACACAATCGGCTGATAAGTACATAAATAATTCAATTAATAACTTTTTTGTCTTTGTCGAGACGCGACAGATGCAAATCCATTTGTCCTTCGTGTCAGAAGCAGCGCGTGCACGTCGCTGGGAGAACGCCGGAAATAGTACCGGGAATCAGTTTCCTGTCATGGATTTGTCGCGTTGAATCGCGCCACTCACATCCGATGTAGACGCGCTGTAAGTATGAGCAAGGTGGTGGGCGGGCAAGATGGCGCTCTGACTAAACGTGCTTTGAAGAGCTCCGCAAACTCAGACTAATAATTCGATTTGTAGTGCGGTAAGAAAGACTGCCTATTTTTATTTTGGTACACACGATACCTTTTCTACGAAATTAATAATCGAAAATGGGAAAGTCTGAAAAAAGAAAGAACAAGACCGTGAGTCAAGCCAAAGCTAATCCTACTAAAGTTACCTCGGTAGAACAGCAAGTTTCAAACAAACTTTTGAGTGACAATTTGCATGATTACCTCGAGTCGGAAATGGATAGTGCTGATATTATGCCTGCTGAAGTAGTTTTCTCTACTCTCCCCGAAACACCATGCAAGTCTCCTGTTATAAAACAGCGGAAGATTGAGAGCATTGATGCCGCTAATGATGTCCTCTCGCAGCTCAAAGAACTCACAGTGCTAATTAATAATCGTTCTGATGCCCTGGAGCGAATGGTGGCGGAGAATGCACGAGCAATCGCGAGTATGAAAGAGACCGTTAACGAAAACACCAAACAGATAGCCGACGTGAAGACAGCTGTTGAGTTTGTGTGTGCCGAAGTTAATGATGTTAAAAGCCAACTCGGTATAACGGAGACACGGGTGAAGAAGGTTGAGGCGAAATCATCTGAGCATGAACAACGTCTATCTCATCTCGAAGGATACACACGTCGTTGGAATCTGAGAATCTACGGGATCCCTGAAAAGGAGAGGGAGGATGTTCGAGATAGGGTTATCCAGGTCTGTGAGCAGCTTTTACCAGAAGCAAAGGACAAACTTCAATACACCGTTGACACTGTTCACCGACTTGGCCGGAAACAAGGGAGCAACGACAAACCTAGAGGGATCATCTTTCAGTTCACCTCGCGCTTCTACCGTGATGCCATTTGGCGGGCTGCGAAAGACTCTCAATTTCTCAGAAACAACAACTTAAAATTGTCTGAAGATCTGTCCCCGACAGATAGAGAGAAGAGAAACAAACTGTGGCCTCTCGTGGACAAGGCACGGCGGGACAACAAGCGGGCATACTTTGTAGGAGGAAGGGCTTTTGTGGAAGGAACCGAAATTTTTCCACCAACCTGACTTGAGTCTTTTGCTACTTTTGTTTATTTACTTGCTGACTCTAGTAAATCTGCACCTTTCCGATTCAGGACCAGATGAACCAGAGTATATCCACGCGAAGCATCTAACGTTATGCCCTCGAGTCAGGTATTTTGTTCCTTTTAGGGTTTAACTTTAACGTTGCACTTTTTTTTAAAGTGTCACTGAGTTTAAATTAGTAGCTCATAATTTGCCGAACAAAACGGTACTTTATTGCTATTTGTTTATTTTACACGTTTGTTACGTGTTTATTTTACACGTTTGTTACGGGTTCTTAAACAACATTACTTCTGTTTAAAAGTCTATAATCTGAACATTCATTTTGTTTTTTGTACTGCACTACATCAATATTTTGTCTTTAGGCTACTCTAGTTTGCTGTGCTCATTTTATGCACATATTTCTCTAGTCTCAACGAGTTCATTGTATTAGCTTTTATCAAGATAAATCTTTTTTTCTTTCTTTTTTTTCTCCTTTTATGGTTCTTTCTATTCACTCACTTAATGTTCGAGGGCTAAGAAACCTTACTAAACGTAAAGCTATATTTTTATATCTTAAACAGTTTAACTCTGATTTTTATTTTTTACAAGAGTGCCACTCAGTCAAAGAAGACTTTAATTTCTGGAGATCACAATGGGGGTTGGACATGTGGATGTCCCATGGAACATCAAGTTCAGCTGGAGTTTGCATCTTACTTCATCGTTTTAAGGGGAAAATTCTGTTTTCTGATTGTGATCCAAATGGTCGGTATATTTGCCTCCTACTTGAAATTTCAAATATGATGTTTATTGTTACCAATCTTTATGGTCCTAATCAGCAAAAAGAAAATGAAGATTTCTTTTATCAAATGGAAGAACGCATACTTTCATTGTTAAATAAATACCCCAACTCCTACTTGCTTTTCGGAGGAGATTTCAATGTGGTTATAGACAATAATATTGACAGATGGCCCCCAAAATCTAATAGCTCTAATTCATATTTAAAAATGTTCATGCAAAGGTTTTCTTTAGTTGATAGCTGGAGGGAAACTCACCCATCTTTAAAGGTATTTACTTGGAATAATAAATCCTTCTCATCCCAATCTCGCATTGACATATGGCTTGCTCCTAAAGAGCTGCATAATATTTCAACTGATATTATACCTTCACCATTATCGGATCATAAATGTGTTTCTATTCGCATCGCTCTCTCAACTAATGTGAACTCCCATAGGTCTCCCTCATATTGGAAGCTTAATAACTCAATTCTTGCCTATGATGAAGTTAAAAATAAAATTGATGACATTATTACAAATTTTTGGAACAAAGCAAAGGAAGAAAATAGTTACTGCAATAATTGGGAATTAGTTAAATATGAAGTCTGTAAATATTTTCGAAAATTCAGTAGTGATTTGGCTAAAAAGAGGAAGTCTAATGAGAGTAATGTTATTTGTAAAATTGCTAATCTTTTGGCTAAAAATGTGGAAGATATTACTGATCTTGAAAAAGCTGAACTTGCTGAGCAACATCTACAATTAGACAAAATATATAAATACAAAGCTGAAGGAGCTTACATCCGATCACGCAGAAAGTGGCTTGAGGAAGGCGAACAAAGCTCTGCTTATTTTTTCCGTTTAGAAAGACAACAAGCTAAAACAGGTAATTTAGGGAAACTCATGATTGATGGAAAATTAAATGAAGATCAAAAAGTAATTGGAAAATTTTGTTCTAAATTTTACACAGACTTGTATACATCTAAATTTTGCCACCGAGATGCATCTGATTTTTTTGACTCTCTTCAGAATGTACAGCAATTGAATATGGTTGATAAAGATTTTTGCGACGCTCCTATTACCATGAAAGAGATTGTAGAAGCAATTAAATCATTAAAAAATGGAAAATCTCCTGGCACTGATGGACTCACTTCAGAGTTTTATAAACTTTTTAGTAAAAAAATAGCATCCTTTTTATTAGAGGTTTTTAGAGAAAGCATAGAGAAAAAATGTCTTCCTCCCACCCTATGTCAAGGAATAATCTCCTTAATTCCAAAGCCAAATAAAGATCCCCTTTTCATTGATAATTGGCGCCCAATCTCTTTACTAAATAATGATTATAAAATAATAGCTTTAGTTATGGCCAAAAGACTCAAATGTGTCCTAAATTCCATTATTGATGAAACTCAGTCAGGATTTTTACCAAATAGACATATATCAAACAACATACGCTTAATATTAGATCTATTGGACTATTCATATTTACTCCCAAAAGAAAGTTTTATATTATTTTTAGATTATTATAAAGCATTTGATACATTAGAACATCAGTTTTTGTTTCAAGCTCTAAATAAAATTGGCTTCGGGGACTCCTTCTGTAATATGGTTAAAATGCTGTATGTGAATAGTAGTAGTTCCATTAAGTTGAGTAACGGTACCTCTCCCAGATTCTTCTTAAATCGTGGAGTGAGACAGGGATGTCCAGTATCTCCCTATCTTTTTTTAATTGCAACACAATTTCTTAGTTCGCACATTAAAACAAGCCAGCTAAAAGGCATCAGAATTGGCAATACAGAGATAATTATTAATCAGTTAGCAGATGATACTGCCTTATTCTTGGAGGACTCTCTGCAAATACCAGCAGCCTTACGCACTCTTCATCTCTTTTCTAAAGCCTCGGGCCTACATCTAAATCTTAATAAATGTGAATTACTTCCGATAAAAAACAGTATGTTCTCTTCAATTGATGGTATTGCAGTTAAAAACTGTGTTACATATTTAGGTATAAAAATAACCAAAGATAACTCTAGGTGCTCTGCTAATTTGGACCCAATTGTTTCAAAAACAACGAAACGCCTAAACTGCTGGCTGCAGAGAGACCTTTCTTTGAAAGGCAGAGGTTTGCTTGTTAAAGCAGAGGGTCTGTCTCGCCTGACTTATGCCGCTCAGTCACTGTACATTGATAAGCACACCTGTAAAATTATTGATGGAGTTTTAGTTAAATTTTTATGGAAAAACAAATCCCATTATTTAAAAAAATCAGTGATACTTAATTCTCAAAAAAAGGGTGGCCTGAATTTAATTGATTTTAGTTTACTAAATAACACAATTAAAATAAATTGGCTTAATCGATTCCTTAAAAACCCTAACTCTATTTGGAATATTTTCCCTCAGCTTGCCTTCTCGCAACTTGGGGGTGCAAAGTTTGCTTTAATGTGTAATTATGATGTGTATAAACTCCCTGTCAAGCTATCTAACTTTCACCAACAAGTTCTTTTAGCATGGACTCTCATTTACAAACATAATTTTTCTCCTCATCGGTGTTACATATGGAACAATAGGAATATTTTATTTAAGAATAAGTCTTTGTTCTATAATCACTGGTTCTGTAATGGAATAATTCATGTTAGACAACTCTTTAATAATGAAGGTCTGCTTTTTAGGTATGCAGAGTTTCTTTCAGAATATAATATACCTGTAACTCCCAAAGAGTTTGCCACAGTTATGGATGCTATTCCATCTGGGATACTCATACTTTTCAAAAATAACACTGTCTCTTTGAGTTCATTATCTTTGCCTGAACCTGTCAATACTCCTATTGGTGAGATATGTTTCACTGAAAAAAAAGGAAGAAATTATAAAGTAAGAGTTCTATTCCTTGAGAACATTATTTCTGTCCCTCCTGCAATGTCATATTGGAATGGACTTTTTGATGACTTAAATTGGCAAAAAATATGGTCCATGCAACATAGGTTTCTCCTCACAAATAAAATCAAAGAAATATCCTTTAAATTAACTCATAATATTTACCCAGTTAAAAATTTCCTAAAGAAAAAATTTAGATCTCATTTTGACACAAATTGCTCTTTCTGTCTGAATGACACTGAAACTCTTCTTCACTTATTTTGGTCATGCAATTTTACTCGGCAACTTTGGAAAGATGTTAGTGGTTTTATCTCAAGCAATATCTTGAAGAATTTCTCCATGAATCCCAAAACTGTTATTTTTGGTTTTTTTGAAGCTGATTCAAATGCCTGCTTTATTATAAATCTACTTATTTTCTTGTGTAGATTTTATATTCACAAGTGTAAGTTTTCAAATTGTAAACCAATTTTTCTGGTGTTCTTGCATGAGATAAAACATTACTTCACTACAATTTCTTCCTCTCTTAACCCAAAAGCACTCAAAACATGTAAAATTTGTAAGTCCTACAAACTTTTTACTTTATTAAATGTTTAGATTTATTTTCATCTATGTATTGCCCTCTTTTTATTTTTTTTTTTTATTTTTTATTTTATTTATTTTTTTCCTGTTTATCGTTGTCTAATTTCTTTTTTGTGCTATTATGTTGTTGATGTTATTATTATGTTGTTTTACTCTGTAAACTGAATGTTTAAATAAAGCATTAAAAAAAAAAAAAAAAAAAAAAAAAAAAAAAAAAAAAAAAGTATGAGCAAGGTGCTTTTATCACTCAAAAGCTAATAGGTCAGCTATTGACCAGGACAAATGCAGACTTGATGACCATTTGGGCAGATCCCGCAGTGACGTGTTTGTCATGTTCTCAGACGGGTCATACATGCCACAGGCTGGTGCTACAGTAAATCCACATAAGACGTTCAAGCTTCCTTCACACCTTTTGAGTTCTTTTCTCATGGACGTGTGGTTGTCGAAAATTTTCGTCTGCCCTACGCAGTTCACTTCCTCTTCACCGTGTGTGCAAATGAGCCACCTACATGAACATTTTAAAGGTCTAGTTTATCTGAGTACCTGGTTTGTAGTTTATCTGTTGTAGTTTAATTGACACATCGTTCACATATAAGGGATATGTTGTTAAAAGAGTTCATCTGCATTGCGTCCAAGCCACAAGCTGTCATCAGCTCTCTGCACTGACTGATGGCAGTTTGCAAAGTCTGAAATGGACCTAACACCATGCAGCTCTTTGACATGTTCTGTATGGGTTACAGTACGACCGCTGTATGTTTAGTCTAATGGTAATGCTGAGCCGCGTGGTGGACATCTGATATCTCACACACTCACCGGTACAGCCTGTGCAACTACAGATACAGCAGAAATGTCACTAACACATTGCAGTCATATCCAAGTGTCATCTATCATTTTTTTTTTATAACTTCTGGACCTCTCGGGTGGATGGGATATTGACACAGTGCTAAGTTATGCGATCGTTAGATCATAAATCATCTTCGCACCTCATGTTGGAGTACCTGAGCACGATACACAATTTAATCTGCGTTATATAACCTTTCAGGTGTATTCCTCAGGGGAAGTGTTCAATTAAATGAGGATTAAACTGTATTAATATATAGCAATCATATTTGAAGGCTTTTAACAGGTTAACAAACTAGACATGAAAATCTGGATGGATGTACCACCAGTACACAGCACAAGGAGCAATACTTGTTTCATGCGGACAGGAGCCATTTTGGTTGACTGAATGGAAGGATCAGGTTAAAATAAGCTCCTGTAAAAGTCAATGGGAGCCGGATTGAACTGGCCAGAGCTGTAAGGCGAGAGAGTTGCCGACACCGTTTGAACTCCACAACCCGCGGGTGAATGTGCCCTGATAAAATATTTCAACACTCCCAAGTATGTATGTTGAGAAGTAAGCGCACACGCAGAGATATTAAGTTGCCGCTCTGGCCGCCTCCGTCATAGGCCAGTCCAAACCAGTTCTTGTTTATCACTGGTACACTGGCTGCCCTTGTATCAACAACTGCAAGCGAGCGAATGAGACTTGTCACTGCATTGAACACAAACATACATGACTAATTTGCATGCTGCATGTGCTTGAGGTCAAAGTTATCCAAAACAAAGAATTATTGTTGCCGTTGCTTATTTTAATGCTGAATAATTTTGAAAGCTCGGATATTAGTGTAAAGCTTTAATGCGTCATGACTGTTTTTCATTTAAATTCAACAAAAGTCTAAAGTTTTTAAATTTTAGTCAAAATTAAACATTTTAAATAACTTATACATGATCACAACTGGTGGATTGCAAACCAAAAAATGAATTTAAAAAAAGGGGGGGAAAGAAACCCAATGCTAAATACATTTTTTTTATTAATTACTAAATGCAGCTGACATGATCCAAAATGTGCTATATTTTATCATTTTTATAATTTTTTATATTATATTCATATATTCACACACACAGTTTTTAGAAAAAACTTCAGAAAAAGAATCCTATAAGAGACTGTTCTGGTGGCAGCCAATCGGGTGTCGATCTGGCACTCCTCCACCATTGGCATCGCAGCATGTCTGTGAAAGGGGGCGGGGCCTGCTCTGCTGACCACTGATTACACTGACTCAGCTGAAAGTCGGGGTGTCGTGTGTCAGTGCTGACCCCTCTGGCAGCACAGTCACCGACTGACAATCCCTGACTCGTGGAGCTCTTCTTAGAAATATGTCCCGCCGTTTCTGGCCTAATGTTACAGTTATGAAAGTGTCCTCCATTCCCATATTTAGATCCATGGCATTATGTAAAGGGGAGAGAAGGGTCTTCATGCAATTCTGTGTTTGCACTAGACTGTGAAATGTTTTGCACCTGTTGTGCATGAAAAACTGAATCAAATAAAATGCATCTATGATTTAGCATAGACGCTTTGTTGATATCCTTGATATGCGTTTCAGCTCCACTGACAGAGCAAATACACACCTAGAAAATCGTACAAAAGCAAATCCGACATTCTTTTGTTGTCTGCGAGTCTAGACTTTGACAAGTTCGGTGATCTCTTCACAAGACTCTTTCATTATGTGTTGAAACATGCAGAGTTAAACCCTTCATAGAGCGCAGATGACGCAGGCTCGTCGTTTTTCTCAGGTTAATCCTGCAGTGCTGTAAACACCTGCCACACACACACAGGCTGTCGGGGGCCTTGTCAAGTTCATCCTCTAATGTACCCATCGAACATGTCTGGAGACAGTTCAATTATTAACACTTGTCAAAAAGAGCCAAGGGCGAAGATGTATCATCATCATGGCTATCCGTTAAGACACACTTCTCAAGTGAGCTGGTTAGGCCAGTTATGCACTGTACTGAAATGCTGACATTATGTGAATGTTTTCACAAGGGCTATATCTCAGTAATTATAAGGTTGTTAGTCCAATTGCAAAATCCAATTGCAAAAGGTGTGTTTCTTGTTCTTGCTTGGTTGTTAGTTTTAAACATCTAGTGTGTTATGTAGCCTAGGCCTACATATAGCAAGACAAAATACTCTGTTAGAGCATGTTACGGACCACCAAATGATTTGTTTTTTGTAGCCATGACTTTAAAGGTGTGATGAACTGAGAAATCAACTTTTCCTTGAGCTTTTGACATCTAAGAGGTCATCATATTAAAAAAATATCCTGTATGTTTCAGAACTGAAAACGTCCTTATTAGTCCAATAAAAGCTTTTATTGACACCAGCCTCAGCAAACGACTCGTTTTTAAAAGTGGGGAACTATGACGTCAACGAGGATAAAACACCACCCCCGCAGAAGACGATCAACTCCTACTATAACAAGGCCGGTGTACTAAAATGTAAAATCTGACCTTGGCTGTTGGGTTGTTGTGTATGGCATGCGTGACTCGTCCAGAAAAAGCAAGTTGTGAGAAACCAAGATTAATAAAAACGTGAGATGAAATGCAACCCATGTACTTTCATTTCTGAGGTGATTTGTTGTGTTCGTTGCAACAAAAAGCTATTGTGTTCACATCTCTATCAACTGTCATTCTGACTGTCATCAGACAAACAGAATTCTCCCAAAGAGTCATAGAGTCTCATGAACGTGTCGAGCACAGAAGACCAACAGCCAAGGTCAGGATTTTCTTTAAATAATACATTCAATGTTGTGGGGGGTTTTTACCAAACCCTATCAAGTACTACCAGAACACTTGGAATTTATATGATACGCGATGCATGGGACCCTTCTGGTGATACTTCTGCATCTTTCTTTAAAGTTTGATACTGGTCGCAATTCAAAGGACAATTTTTATTTTATTTCTCCTTTTGTGGTCCGAAAAGGACACATGGTGAGTAAATTATGACTTTATTTTCATTTTAGGGTGAACTATCCCTTTACAGTTTTTGCGTATGTAACTGATGCCACACGCCTCACTCTGACTGGGATTTGAACCCGGGTCGCCATCACGGGAGGCGGGTGCGCTTACAAGTACTTAAAGGGGTCATGAACTGGCTTCTTAAAAAAATATTGTTGTCTGAGGTCAACTTATGCGTGTAATACACGAATCGGTGGGCGGGGCTAAACCGGCCGTGTTGAAGTATGCGTTGATCGTCTTCTGCGGGGGTGGTGTTTTATCCTCTTTGACGTCATAGTTCCCCACTTTGAAAAACAAGTCATTTGCTGAGCCTGGTGTCAATAAAAGCTTTTATTGGACTAACAAGGATGTTTTCAGTTCTGAAACTTACAGGATATTCTTATAATATGATGACCTCTTAGATGTCAAAAGCTCAAGGAAAATTGGATTTCTCAGTTCATCACCCCTTTAAAGACTGTAGCATCTAGCATCAGTCGTTAGCAGACCTCTTGAGGCAAGGGTAGTGAGGTTTACATGTACAGCTCTATCTAGCCTATGTTACATTCCCTAAACCTCACTCCCATCCGGATCTTATCACGAAATGTAACCAGTCCTACTCGACCCGCTCCGAGTAGCATTCGAACCTTTGTCTTGAGAGGCAGGTGCGCTAACAAGGATGCTAAAGAACGCAGCTAACGTTTATTTGTATGTATTTTGAATAATCCTAGTGTTTACTCTGTTAAAGATTAATCTGCAGATAATTTAATTTGAATTAAGTTAATTAAATATCTATCTGTAAACTTGAGCATTTTACACTCCATTAACAGCAATGAGCTCTTAAGAACTGAAGAGAACCAGTTTTATCCCTAACCAATGAAGGGAAACTAGGTTAGTGGTCCACTTACAGCTCTTGGGAGCAAACATCTGCTCCATTTGAGCCTGGGAAGAGGAGTGGAAAATATGAGGCGCTTCTAGCACACATGAGGCCTGTGTGAACAGAGACAACGAACTCCTTGTGTTTGGTCAGCATCTGGTCCTTAGATGGTCTCTGCTGGAATGCCAAGAGGGCTGAAAGGAAAAGACGTTTCCTCTATAAGGAAGCTGAAGAATGTGAACCAAACTGCTGCATGATGTCTGCTGAAGTAGAATCATATAAATTTGTATTTTTATACCTCGGAGGTTGATTTCCGAACAAATTGAATGCAAAGGTAATGTAAATGCTGGTAGGGAAAAGTTACACAATGAAGCATGTCCACACCAAGAACTGGTTCTCGCCTCAGGATATGTAACAGCCGTCTGTCTATTTGCGTTTCGTAATTTTTTTTTTACATTCAACCTTATCATGTTTCACAAACCTAGGTGACAACTCTAGACAAACTAAAGCACATGATGTAACCACCATTTTTTTTTTTTTGACGTTTGACAGCTAAAGGCAATAACTACAGCAATGTTATACACCCTCATTTCCACTTTGTCAAAGTGATTTGTTACCATGATTTTTTTTGTCTGAACATGAAGGATGTGTTTGCCAAATGTGTCATGTTTTCCATTGTATGTTAATGCAATTCTAACATGGAAAAGAAAGAAAGATACAAGCTTTTTTGTAGAAAATGGCATATTTATTTCAACAGATTGGAGCAAAAACAGACAAACATACACGTTTTTTTGCTGTGACATAATATACACCACCTACAAAATGGTACAAAAGTTAGAAACAAGCCAAGAATACAAAATTATGTGGAAACACGCTGAAAACACGCAGCGGATATTGCACTGTTCGTCTTAGGAGTAGCTTAAAACCCATTTCAAAATTTGCACCGATCAACCCTGAAATGGAAAAAAAAAAATGGAAGCCAGTTTAATTAGCTCTGGACCTGCCTGACTGAAGAGCAATGTTGCTTCCTGTATGCAGTATACATTACATGTTCAGTCTCTATGAGGGTTATTTAATTCCCTGGAAGTGCATGTTTGAGAATGTTCTTCTAGTATCTAAAATAAAAAAACAAAACAATTTTTACCACGACCCACAGTGAATTACGCACAAACATAAAAGTAAGGATGCATACAGCTCACAAGAAGTACATAGTCCCTTTTTTAACAGGTAAATGTCAGCACAGCGCACATTTACAGTGGAAAAACAAACAAACATGGTTTTGTGCCAAGGCCACAATGATTGTTTCATTAGTCCGAACGAATAACTAGTGATTCTAGTTTGTCTGTTAACAGCACATTTATGTAAACAAACATACCTAAATCACATGTAAACGTCAGAGCATATGTTTTGTTGTGCATCCTATTAGCCAAGCTTCGGTATACACTTTGAATGCAATCGATGAAAAGTGCTAATTGTCGTTAAACAAAGGCCTACGCCAACAGGCCACAGTCAGTTGAGTACAAAAGAATATGTCGAGAGTCTAGTTAGCTTTAATTGTACAAACAGTGCGAAGCTCAACCAAAAGTTCTGAGTGCAGTTTTCTGTGTATTACATAACAGCGATAGCAGGAGGACTTATTCCAGAATGTCTTGCATCTCGAAGAGTGTCGTCCTTGCTCGCTGTCAATGGTCTCTCTTTCTTTCACCACTTGAATCAGTGCCAAGAGCTGTTTGATGCTCTCGCAGTTTCTTTCTAGCAGAAAGGCAACGTGGCAAGTCAGAATCCCACTCATCAAATCTTTGAAGCCGGTCTTGTTGTTACCACATCTACAGTTTCCAACATTCTCAAAATATTTCAAGAAAATCGTTGTGGTAAAGCCACTTCTTCTAAATCAAAAAACGACAAACAATTGACAAAAAGAAAGTATGTCGTTGTTCAGTTGGAGTGGTTGTAGGATGGGTTATTTGTTGCTTTTAGTACAATGATCACCGGTAAATCTTCAAGAATTGGTCTAATCATTTAAATAAGTGAAGAATCACATCCAAAACGAAGTTGGAGACACTTGAACACAGTTCTCAAACTTAGTGGTGTTGTGTTTAGTCCATCTTAGTGTCAAGGGCACAGTTTAACTCCGACAAATCCTGTCTGTACTCTTTTCACCAATGATGGAAGGGGAAGGGAATCACTCAAGAACTTCAGCAGCTTTTAGGTGCCACTGAGCTGGACTCAACCTGGATTGGGAGTGTCTCCTGGAGGATATCCATCTGCGTCACCAATATACCCGCTCGTGCCTCCTCCTTATGGAGAAAGGACAAACCCCAGTTGAGGTTGTAGAGATAAGAGATCCCTGACAGCACTGGTCAGGTGTGGTCACTCTTTCAGCGGGATGGACAGGTATCTGGTCTCCTGTCCATAGATCCGCACACCTGATCAGGATTGGGATCAACCTATCAAGGGAGAAGGGCAAGGTTTAAGGATACAGGAAATCTAATGCATTAGCAAAATCCAAACTTCAAGGTCTGGGAACTCAACACACCTCGGAATACAGAGGCGGAGGCTGGAAGCGGAACTCATGAATGTAAGCGTAAAGTGGTCCTTCAATCTCATCTCTCACAGCTGGGATCTCCAAGTTGTTCTGCCGATCATCATCAGTGATGATTTCAGAGTAGCTTGGTGGAGCTGGAAGAGTTGAGAGCAAAGTCAACATTAGACCAAAAACAGACTTCTAAACTGACTGTTGTGAAAGTATCCGATTCTTGGGCATCTTAAGCAGTGGGGCTCAATGCTACTCCTGGAAATAACTTTTGGATTTACTAGAGATAGCTTGTTGGTGCAGGTTTGGAAGTAAACTGTGAAAGAATGTGGTCTTCAAGGAGAAGGACTGAGTACCCATGATCTAACCCAGGGCTGGGCAACTTTGGCCTTCGAAATCTACTTTCCTGTAGAGTTTAGCAATCCTGAAAACCTCTATAAGCTCGATCACTTATGTTAGAGTTGGTGCAAAGATCAGCAGGAAAGTCGATCTAGAAGGCCAAAGTTACCCACTCATGATCTAAAATGTCGAGATGACATGTTTAGGATTTGTGCCATACCTTCAGGTCTCTCTGGCAATCCCAACCAGCTCATGCCCATGCTGCACTGACTGCTGACGGAAGAGGTTCGGCTGCCGAAAGAGTGGAGGGGAATGGTGCCGATTACTAGGGGCAGGTTTAGGGTCAGGTTTACGGCTCGAGGGATGTCCACATACACCTGTCGAGAATCAAAAGGTTAGCTGCATAGCAGGTATCAGCGACCAATCTACCTTCTTGTGAATCTAAAGGATCGTGAACTCACCATGAGCGAATACTCCACATGGATGATGCTGCAGTCCAGAATGGAAGGCGATATGGGTGGGATCTTCAGCATCTTGCCATCCCACGTCTCAGTCTTGCCGGAGGGTAGAGGATCTCCACGGAGGTTAGCTACGAGCTGTTTGATCTCCTTGATCTTCCCTTTGGCAAAGAAGGTCTGGGTTTGGTAGATGGCTGCCTTTGGCACAACCACACGGGAAGAGCAGTTTTCAATCTCTGCGTAGATCTGAATGGACTCTCCTGCAAAGAAACCCAACCAAATTCACTCAATCTGAACAAGTGTCATAAAACTAGGGGCTGAACCAAAAAGCAGGTTTATCATCTCACCAGGAGTGTAGCCCTTCCTCTCGATTTTGGCACTTAGTGATACGGGCCCTGAGGTGCAGAACCAGCAGCAAAGCGTTTTGTCCTTTGTGCCAGCCTGAGGAGACTATGAATGAAACAAGGACAATATTTGAGCCTCTCTCGTCATACCACAACTCAAGCAAGTATTCAGTTTTACACTAAGGTGATTAGGCTTCAAATTCTTTTCTCTTACCAGTAACAATGGAGTGTTGATGTCAATGTGCTCGAAGACTGTGAACTCCTTCTTGGCTTTCATGGGCAGGAGCCATGGCCTATGAAGCTCCGCCTTCACCCAGTACCGTACACTGCCGTGTTTGCCTTCAAAGGATGTCGCCAAAGGCCTGGAAAGAGGCATGAAAAAATAATGTAAGCGTTTCGGTCAATACATTATATATGTGTATATTCAGTCAGGAGAGTGAGTTACTTACGTCTGGGGCAGTTCAAGGCTGAAGGGAAACTCATGTCGCCCTGAGTGAAGAATGGTGAAGCCTTCGTCGCAGTTGTCATCATCTAAAAGAAAGGAGAATAAAATTCGATATACCAATATACCATACCTGCAATATTCCTCAAGACCCCTAAACACAAGACAAAGACAGAGATACGACCAACATTGTCTCAGTGCTTCATAAGAACAAAAGAATATAAAATATAGTTTTTGGTCAAATCAATGTCAGCATATGAATCGATATTTTTTTTTTTCAGAAACAGTTTTAAAGTGGAAATACAACAGTAAACAGGTTATAATAATTTGAAATGGTTATTTTTTTGACATTTCAAAAGAAAAAGGGTGGCACATGTCACATCATCACTAAACCCAAAATCTATAAAGTTGCAATCAAAATAACAAGTTGTAAAATGTTGTATTCATGGCATAACTTGATTCAGAACAAAAAATGAATGGAATATATGAATATTTATTCTCATAGATACTATTTTTAATAACATCCATTGTCTTCAATGTATTATTATTATTTTATGTATTATTATATAGGTTTTGTTTATGTACGATTCCAGTTCCACAGACTAGTGTAAATAATTATGCCCCTAAATAACACCAGGAATCATATCATAACATGAACATTGAACATATTGTTTTCGTTATTTTTTTTATTCATTTATTGCCTCTGTTCTTTTAATTGCCATCTCAGCAGTTCCACTGCCTGCTTTAAATAACTATGAGCCTGTCATTGAAGGCAGCCAAGAGCTAGAGAGGACCGGACAGAACCGGCGCGAGCAGCCTCTCTCAGCCGGATTTCCTCATGCATATATTACTAGCCAGCACCTGATTGGGTGAGCCAGAGTGTTTTTGTCTAAAATACGCCCCCATAAGGAAGCCACATGTGTACTGCAGCGTGGTGTTTTAGCCAAGGTGTGTAAAAGGTTTAGGAAAATGAAAGACACGTTAAAAAAAAACTCAAGACAAAAACAATGAAAATTTTACTTATTTTATTAATGGAAAAGACTTAATTACAGAAACTGCATATTTACTTTAATAGTTGTTACAGAGTATATTTGATTCAGTATGACGAAGAACAAACCTCAAAATCTTACATTCGCAGAACACGGATACATGTGACATTTATGCTGACCATTATTAGCAGTTTACATAACTCATGACCACTGGCATAGGAAGTGAGTTAATATGTCTTTACAGAAGATACAGTTCCCGGTACAGTTAAAAATTACATGGTCATAATACTTTTAAGGAAGGCAGAATGATACATAGGGTGAATGCTGGAAATAACACATTTCAAACGAACTTTCAATCGTTCCTGCATCATTGCGAATAAGTTGCGTCGCAGTCTTGACACTTCTGCAAAGATATGATATCACCGGGGGCACACGAGCACTTCCACCAATCAGCGAAAAGGTAGGATTGACCTCCACCAATCAGCGATCAGAGGCTCGGTCCGCACAACCCCCCCTTTCCACCAGTTTCTGAACAGGTTTAAACCGCTTCTAACAAAGGCTACAAACTTACAAGAATCGTCTATGAAAGAAAATGTAACGTATAATTAAAAAAACGCGTGTCACCATATGATTACAAGGTAACTGTCGACATAAAAACCGTTTATTGTCGATATTGAAGGAAAATATTAAAAGTAACAGATGAACAGAGGTTGTTTTGGACAGAAGGGCATGTAGTTTCTAAGCTCTCGTGCTTTAACAAACAGCTTAATTTAAGCTTTCATATTGTTGGAATACTTTTTAAAGATTTAAATATATAACTCAGGATGTTTGTTTTTAGATGTATTCATAATATTACTAACCTAAACTATTTAAGAGCAATGAAGAGGCTTACACCAAGCATCATCTGCATACGCTATAGAAATGTAATAGTTCTCCTTTTAGTTTCTACCTATGCCAATGGATCAACTTGTTCACGGTGTAAAACTGAAATGTATATGGACAGAATTGACAAGCAAACAAAAGGCACAATGTAAGGAGCATTTGTCATTCAGTCCCTTTCATGAATGTAAGGTGCTTAAATAAAATGCTCCTTACCTCGATCATGTCCAATAAGGACGTCTCTGTGGTTTAAATACTCCACTTCTTCAGTGAAATTCTGTGTGTAGGCAGTGTTGGATCCAGCATTGCGCGATTCAGTCCAGCGAACTTTCGCCAGTCCCTTCGCGTGAATGTTCAACGATTTCACGCGGATTTCTCCTGTAACTTCAACGATCACCCGACCTGACACAAAGTCCCCACTGGCAAAGACAGGCACATTACTGTCATTGAGACAATCGTAGCTGACAAAGAAGTTTTTCACCTTTCCGAGCACCATGGTGGAAATGTTACTAAGCTGTGGTAAGATACATAAAATAAAAAGATTGTATCATCTGTCAAATGGTTTCATCAACCATTTAAGGTTCTTTGCCGTGCAGAGATGCTGCAGGCAGGTTCAGTGCTATCGTTGCCTGTCATTCATTGAGTTTTGTTGTAACTGCATGCGAAGATGCAGCTGTGTCTCTGCTCTCTGTCTCTGCCACTGCTTTAATACCTCCGTTTGGTGGAAAAACAACCAGACTGCGCATGCGCAATCGATAAGGCTGCCTACTGTCTTCTTCCGCCTTCATGCTGCCTGTGCTCTTTTATCCCCAAAACCCCCCTTTAGTGTTTGAAGATTATGCTTTCGTTTAGTGTGCTTAATATACTATTGTTTATTTTATACACACGAACCTATTTAAGCATAGGCCTAGCACAGTCAGATATACGAATGGAGATTTAATTATGTTATGCTAGTATATTATTTTTTTCCCTATTTGCAAATTGATGTTGTTTAATAAGAAAAAAATCCTTGAGTCTCTTTTGTATTTAGAAATAGCCTGTCTTCACTGACTTGCTTGCTCATCCAAAGTGACTTCTAGGCCTTTACATTATGATGGTATCAAATAGCCTAATAGTATGGAGAAAAGAAAAGTTTGAGTTTTTGATATTGCAGAGGTGAAACTTTCTTAAATTAAATGTAAATTTACCCAGTCATCAATACGGCTTTTTGGAAAGCAATTTTAGACTGGTATAATTTAGAGAAATTTGATTTGGATGTTTTGTTTTCTCCCACAGATGGCTGTATTGATAGGCCATGTCAGTGTTGTGTTAAAAGGGATAGTGAAATAAAAATTCTGTCATCATTTACTCACCCTCAAGTTACTCCAAACCTGTATGAATTTCCTTCTGCTGAGTGCTGAATAGAAAATAAGATACTTTGAGGGTTAATAAATTATAAAAGATCATTTTGGGGTGAACTGTCCCTTTAAATCTCTTCATTTGAAGGATAGCTTTCATGGTTTTCTCCCATTGCTCTTCACTGCCATCTGCCTGTTAAAGGAGTAGTTCCTTTAAAAAAAAAAACTTTTGCTAATAATTTACTCACCCCCATGTCATCCAAGATATCCATGTCATTCTTTCTTCAGTTGAAACGAAATTAAGATTTTTGATGAAAACATTCCAGGATTTTTCTCCATATAATGGACTTCAATGGGAACCAAACGGTTCAAGGTCCAAAAGACAGTTTCAGTGCAAACTGTTCAAAGGGCTTTAAACGATTTCAGACGATGAATAAGGGTCTTATCAAGCGAAACGATCACTCATTCAAAAAAACAACAACAAAGTTTAAGTTTTATAAGCTCAAACGCTGGCCTTGCTCTGTTCTGTGATGCACGTTCGTAACTCTCCTGTTCAAACTTGTTCATCAAAATAAACGAATCTTTTTTCATGTCATTTGGTTCATTCAACGAAAGAAATGAACGAGTTGACTCGGGTTTGAATAGAAGAGTCACGAACGAGCATCACAGAACAGAGCAAGGCAACCATATGAGCTTATAAAACTTTTTTAAATGAGCGATCGTTTCGCTTGATAAGACCCTTATTCATCATCTGGAATCATTTAAAGCCCTTTGAACAGTTTGCACTGAAACTGTCTTTTGGACCTTGAACTGTTTGGTTCCCATTGAAGTCTATTATATGGAGAAAAATCCTGGAATGTTTTCATCAAAAACCTTTATTTCTTTTCGACTGAAGAAAGAAAGACATGGACATCTTGGATAACATGGGGGTGAGTAAATTATCA
Organism: Pimephales promelas; assembly: GCF_988280905.1. Taxonomy (NCBI): domain Eukaryota; kingdom Metazoa; phylum Chordata; class Actinopteri; order Cypriniformes; family Leuciscidae; genus Pimephales; species Pimephales promelas. The sequence continues at coordinate 22,997,050 of NC_142791.1, forward strand.
GCAAAAGTTTTTTTTTTTTTTAAGTGAACTACTCCTTTAAAGTGGGCTATTGTATTTGATCATTCCTAAATGCCACACTTAATTCAAATTGATATCTAAAGTCAGGAAATAACTTTTGGTTCAGACTTTGACAGAACAGAATAAATCGTATGTACATTCATATTTTTTTTTGTATTGCACACTCTACAAGTACTATGTAAATATAAGGTAAAGGAAAATATTGAGGCTATATTATGCCTATGTAAAATCTACTTCTGTAGTTTTCTTTTTGTTATTAAATTTGTAAGTTGACTTACCATACAGACACAAAATACAACAAAATACTTTAGCTAAAGAAAACAAGAACAGTACCTGACATGTGTTGAACTAGCTTTTTGTAATGTACTTTTGTAATTTTGTTTTTATTTCAGTATGTTATTTCAACTTAAATGTATTTATTTCGGTTTGTTGCAGATGGGTGCCTAAGGGGAGGAAAGGTAGGATGATTTGAGGGCCAACATTCTTTGGGGGCCCCCGGAGATCGATTTTATTGACCCTTTGAAGTTCGCACCAAGAAAAAGGTGATGGAAAAAGTGTTTATTTGCATTTCTTATCTTCTTATGTCGCTAGTAACCACACTCAATATTTTTTTTTTCAACACATCCCATAATTTTTTTAAATATCGGCCTCTAACAAATGGTTGAGATATCACCGGAATTCATACACATACTTTGCCATACTTTTTCATTGCCCATCATAATTTATGTTCAAAATCTTTTCTAGTCTTGACAAAACACATCTCGAGGTTCCATATTTTGTAACAGAAGTGTCAGTTGGACAGAAATTTATTAATTTGTTACAGCAGAATGCATACAATTAAATTCAATGGAATTGATGTCATTTTTGGGATTACGCCTAAACAAAATCTCATGAGAACTTCAATTTTTGCGATATCAACTTCAAATTTGGAACACAACTTGGTTAGATATATGGCGTTGATTTTATAGTAATTTTATAGGAAAATATGTAAAAGAAAAATATTTAGTACAGTATATTTGATTTAATGTAAATTAAAACTTCCATAACTTTTTCATACGTACTTTTATTTTTTGAAGTGTTTTTACTTCAGCAATAATCTGTTGAGTGTTTTCTTTAAAACAAGACTAAACGTAGGTCTTTATTCCAAAGCATACTTGAATTACAACCAAGTTTTAATAGTGCATTGTAATGTCCATTCTCAAAAGGGGTGGCAATTAACCGTTATGTGCCAAATCAACCGTTTGGTTGAGCATGTTTTTGAAAAACTTTTGAAAAGTTTTTTCATAGCACCAAGTAACATCATTTTCTAAAGTTAAGGCTCTTACAGTGTAATATGTTAAAAAAAACAGTTCACATGGCTGGGGTGATTTATTTGATTCTGACATCCAGAACAAGTGCTGTTGATTGACATTGTGACATCTAGTGGATTTTGGCATAATATACCTCAACCAGATGATAGATATGCCTCAATCAGTTTGAGTTAAGTTCGGTACTCCTCTCAATAAAATATAGTGACTCAAAATGTGCTCAACCGTTTGGTTGAGAAGTCAGTTAAAGGAATGGGTGTGGTGGGTGGCCCAACCTCATATTCTTTCATAGGGCCCAAAATTCTATTTTTTTTTTAATCTATTTTAGATTTACCAAAAATGAATAGTTTAAGTTAACAATAACAACAATATCAATAACAGACAAGACATTTCAAGCAGTGTCTGCAGTGTGACTTGCTATACTTTATCTAAAAACATTTCTATCATTTTTGTAAGCATTTTTCATGCATACATTTATGATTTCCTGTTACATAGGTATCTATATGTAATTGTCATTTGTCACTGCAGGATTAACTGCAAAAAAAAAAAAAACGTTTAAAAAAATACATATTAGTATACTGTTACAGCATTAAAATATACACAACTTGAACATGAAACTTGCATTAAAAATCCAGATTATTTGTCAAACACCCAACAGCAGATGGCAGCACAGCTCTATTTAAATTCATGAACTTGGATCAGTTATTTTAAAGTACCATCATTCACTTACACACATGCTAAAACATAATGATACATTTTTTCCCAGCTATGGTCCAGGACTCTACATAGGGCAATTCCAAAGAAAGTATTTTAATTTTCCCATATTTTACAGCACAAATTCTGATTTAAGTCAAAAGCATATATTATTTTTTTAAAAAACAAAGCAAAGTTGTGTCACAAAACCTCATTCATTTATGAGCGTATACATTCTGCACCAATTTCCCCAAGTAATTGATTGTATCAGATCAATTCTCATTGAATGACTGTTAAAGACAAAGACCCTTTCATGCAATGTGCTGTCATTCTAAAACAATGGCCATGACTGAGATGATGGATCCATTTGTACCTTTCCTTCTCTTCGTTTTATGTAATTCATTGAATGATCTTATCAATTCCATCCTCCAGAGCGGGGACAGGTCTGCTCTCTCCTGGTCAAAGGTCACCGTCAGAGGTCAAATGTTAAATTTAGTATTTAAATTGAAGACCTTACAAAACGCTGTTGGATACGGGTAGTCTCCTATTAGTATTAATATTGGTTCTTGAATGAATGGAAGACATATCTAATTAGAATTTAAGAATTCCAGTCAGTTATGCATCCGCACGGGCTAAAATTTGGACGAATCAAGATTTTTATTACTCAGACTTAACAGTACTTTACTTCATTTATTTTAATTTGCGTAACTAATTTATGAATTTTCTTGTCGCTGAGCTGTGAGTTCAGTGTCTTACCAAAGTATAAAGCCTCCTTCCTTAGGCTGGTAGTGTGTATGTGTGTGTGTGTGTGTGTGTGTGTGTGTGTGTGTGTGTGTGTGTGTGTGTGTGTGTGTGTGTGTGTGTGTGTGTGTGTGTGTGTGTGTGTGTGTGTGTGTGTGTTAAGGCCATGATGTAATGTGAAGACTCAAATCTTTCCCACACTTGGAGAGAGATCCCTGACAGCCTGGGAAACTAAAGCTTCCATCTGTTCAACAGGTCAACAGAGGGACCTGTGACCTTTGACACAGATTTGTCCCCCAGTAAACATGAAGGACCAGGCTGTTGACAGAGTGGTAAACGATACAGACCAGTTCTGTGTAATCTCATCCGAGTCTGATTTATCGGATATTCTGTTGACAGCTCGTACATCTAATTTGCCCCAAAAAGGAGGGGAAAGGAACAAATGATTTGGTAATTACGTAACTTCTTACCACCATTAAAAGTGATTCTAGCATTTGGTTAATAATGTTCTATATTAAAGAATGCATCCATTAACGCCTTCCAAATTTAATTTCATTTAAAAAAATAACTAAATATATATCAGTTTGGAATTGGGGTTAGCAATTACAAGTGTATAGTGAACTAAATATACACACTTGTACTTTAGAGACGGGTTAGCGCCACTTTTTACCCGGGGTTATAAACACTGCTCCAGAGCAGGGTTAGCGCTACTTTTAACTCTCATTGCGCTGACAAACTTGTAGCTATTGTGAAACAGTGTTACGGCTTGCTCACACCAAGAAAGATATTCTAAGCTCATGTTTGTCTGTCGCTTTAAATGCTCGAGCGCGTTACAGCAGGATGGATTCTGATTGGCTGTCAGTGTTTTTATCGTTAATCAGTGATTCCAACAACGTGTCTCTGTGCCATTATCTTCGTGATCCCATGTTTCAAACTTTAGTTGGTGTGTAATGTTGTTGTTGGAGTATAAATAATATCTGTAAAATTATTAAGCTCAAAGTTCAATGCCAAGTGAGATATTTTATTTAACAGAAGTAGCCTACATCGAACGGCCGTTTGGACTACATCCGTCTACTTCCATCTTTAATGACGTCAGTAGAACAGTTTTTTGACTAACGTCCGCCCACAGGAATGCTCCCTCAACTCCCTCAACTTGCCCACTTCTTATAACTTACTGTGTTTACTCAGCTCTTACTGTGATTTTCTGAAGTAAAACCAACGCTTCATCTTTTGTGTGATGGACAATAAACTTTATTAAACTCTTCAGTATATGTTTGATCATCATTCGGACCTGGTCCGAAATAGCAGACTTGTAGGCTATTAATAAATAATGGATACATACAAGCAGATGACAAATACGTCATAATAACCGTAATTAAACTACTAAACTATACCTGTTCCATCTCTATACAGCACTCTGACTCTGAAATGAACACTGAGAGTTTTTGGTATTATCATCATTCCTTTAGAATTGTCCTGAGAGACTGAGCGCGAGCTCAGGAAGCTCCGCCCCCTGTGCCGGCAGCAGCAGCTCATTTGCATTTAAAGGGCACACCAAAACAGCATGTTTTTCTGAGCCCCCCAAAAATAATAACAATTTAAACATCCTGTAAAAAATGATTGGTTGGGTATTTTGAGCTGAAACTTAACATACAGATTCTGGGGACATCAGAGGCTTATTTTACATCTTGTGAAAAGGGGCATAACATGGGACCTTTAATATTGAGAATGATTTTTAGAACTATATCTTTATCATAATCTTTATAGTTATCGTCCTTTGTGTGAACGGGTCTTTAGAATGTAACTGCTATGCTACACCTGCCGCGTAATGGTAAATGGTGAAATGATGATGGAAAACACATTGGAATGAAGAAGATATGTTGTTCTAGTTCGGGTCCATTCAGGAAAAACTTAGGGCAATTTATAAAAGGAAGGCGCGCAATGCTATTGGATGCTGCATTCGGCCATTCAATGAGCTGATAGCAAATATGCAAATAAGAACGTTAACCCAGTTTAAGAATATACCGTGCAAAAACATCACCCAGGATTAATTGTTAATCCTGGGTAAAGTATGAGTAGAAACAAGATGACCCAGGATTCTGTTTATCTGGGGTTTAGATGACCAGGGTTAAATATTTCAAGTGCGACAAGCCCTGGACTGTGTTTGACGGTGGGACGTTGTGGTCCGAGCCTCTATTGAAGCTCCATTCCTTTAAACGCCAGTCAAGGACCCTCTTTCTCATATGTAGACAATCAATACCATGGTGATAACAGTTGAATCTCAAAGCTTAGTGCGCTTAAGAAGACAGCAAGTTGTTTATTTTCCTACCACTCATACTAAGTAAGCAAATCAATGAACTAGACCGATATGTCACTGCTAATCAATATTTTGCAATCAGTCCAGACTATCTGAAATAAATCAGCTACATCTGGGAATGTGTCACATGTAATAGATACCCAGATTTACTCATATCATCCAGGTGTGCTGGAGTACATTTCAGTGTGTCAGAGATCCAGCTGCATGCATTTGGCTTCCAAATAGCTCAGTCCTTCCAGAGGTCACAGAGGTCACACATCTGCATGTGAAATGCGGCGCCCTTTGACATCACCCGCTGCCCCTGAGCCTCTGTGGCCCTTTTGGTACATGAAGTGCCAGCGCTAGTGTCGACCGCTGTGATTTAGGCATCTGATTTAAGCCTGCACACAATCACTGAACACAAAAAGGTAGCCTACTTTGTGATCCTAGTGCAAAAAATGCATTTTTCTAAATATTAAGCATTTTTTATTACACATTTTAGATGAATTAACAGTTTATCATTAGTTTAATAAGTTATTTACAGAGCATACTAATAAATACACAACTAGTTGCACTAGAACCCATTAGAATAATTCAAAACAAGATGGCAAAGATTCATAGAAAAATGAAGATACTAATGCTTAGCTGAATCTAGCACATTGTTTTTGTAGTGAGTAGTGACCGTTCTTTTGACCTTTGACCCTGGGCTCTGTCCTTGTCTTTGCTCATTGTATCACTTTGACCCTTTAACCTGCAGCTCCTACAACCTGTTCACAAACATGCCACCAATCATGTGATCCTGCTCCATCCCAGGCCTTGAGGTTCACCAGCAACTCAAAGCAAAACTTTGACCCTTGAACTCACTGAATTATGCACGAGAAGTAGTTGCTGCTGAAAGTGCAATCACTGTTATTAATATTTTTGTAATACCCGTTTCTATAAATAGCCTACCTTGGTCACATGTAAAAAAAAAAAAAAAATCAATTATTTATAAATCAAATTTATCTAATCATTATATTATATTATATTATATTATATTATATTATATTATATTATATTATAGATGCACTGGGCTGGAAAATACAAAGGCAAAAAGTGACTCGAAGCACATAATTGCACCCAGCCGCGGCGCCTTTGGAAGGATGTGAGCTAAATGGCCAATCAAACAGAGCTTTCGAGCTTAAAGGAGCCGCCCACTTCTGTGCTTTAATACTTGATGGGCTCCTTAATACAGACCATTCAATAGACCACCACTGAAGCGCCTAAGACCAAGCAAAGGTGTGGTCATTTGGATCACCATCATGCCAAAGTTGAGTCCGTTCAGCTCTGTTTTTACGGATATTCCAAATAAGGCCGTTTTTAGTTAGAGTAGCATTCGTCCATTCATGCTCATGTCAATCATGCCAACAGAAAGCTGCGCTCGTCTTTGCTCCCCTCGGATCTGATTCATTTGGGGTTTCCGATTGTCCCTTTTACGCACCAAGACATCACCAACACGAGTTCCTTAAATCCGCGTGATTTTTTGATGTGCTATCTGCTCTGGCTGTCTGAACTTGTTGGACACATATCTTCAGTCTCCTCGAAGCGCATTCCACATCAATAGGTTCTTCTGCATGCATGGATTAAAACGCGACCGGTCTTCTTCATCTTGAATAATTCTGGAGAAGACGCATAAAAGGTTCGCAGTCGAGCCATGGCCATGGTGGTGAGCGTGTGGAGAGATCCGCAGGAGGAACTACCACCGGGGGGATCTCTGGATGAGCCGAGCGGACCGGGGAGAGACCACCCCCAGCACCACCGCATGAGCGCAGCCGCGCACTCTCCAAACACCGGACTTTCCTCCGCGGAGGATAAGGGACAGAACTCAGCCCAGAACCAGCAGCACATTGAGTGCGCTGTTTGCGGGGATAAATCCAGCGGGAAGCACTACGGACAGTTCACGTGTGAGGGATGCAAAAGTTTCTTCAAGCGGAGTGTTCGGCGGAACTTAACGTACACGTGCCGTGCCAACAGAAGCTGCCCGGTGGATCAGCACCACAGGAACCAGTGCCAGTACTGCCGCCTGAAGAAATGCCTGAAAGTGGGCATGAGACGCGAAGGTGAGTGTTCAATGTCTTTTGTTGCAGAAAGAACGAAAGAACAAATATATTCAAAAACAATACCTATATATGTATTTTTTTTATCATCAACTTTAATTATCAAATATATAACAGCTTGCTTAAAAGCAATACAATTAAATAATTGGTCTTTGTGCATAAAAATGCCTTATAATCAAAAAGCTTTTTTAAATGATTCTCAATGTAATAATATAACCCAATTTATAAAGTAACATATACAAGTAATAACTCAAGAATTCTGAGTTGGCTTGCAATCACTGAACAGGAAAAGTTACATTATTGTATCAGTATAGCACAGATACAATAATACATCTCATAAAACTGCATAAAATATTAAAAGAGCATCGCAGTAGTTCCTTTCAGTCTTGTGTTTTCATAGATTGCACTCAGTTAAGATAGATAGATTGATAGATAGATAGATAGATAGATAGATAGATAGATAGATAGATAGATAGATAGATAGATAGATAGATAGATAGATAGATAGATAGATAGATAGATAGATAGATAGATAGATAGATCATTTATTTGATTTAACACCACATCGGCAGCAATGGTTATACTGTGCAAACAGTATTTAAATTTTTAAAAATAATTATGATTACAATTTTAGATAGATAGATAGATAGATAGATAGATAGATAGATAGATAGATAGATAGATAGATAGATAGATAGATAGATAGATTATTCCAATGATTGCTGTGCACATAATATACAGAGAGTAGGGTGAGAGATGCTTTTATTCAAGATTATATTATATGTTATTTGCATGCACATTTCTTCTCCATCTCCTCCTGTTTTGATAGCGGTTCAGCGAGGAAGAATGCCACCAAACCAGCCGAACCCGAGCCATTACGTGCTGACCAATGGAGACCCCCTGAATGGCCAATGCTACCTATCCGGATACATATCCCTTCTGCTTCGGGCCGAACCATATCCAGCCTCACGATATGGAAACCAGTGCATGCAGTCCGGTAACATCATGGGCATAGAGAACATCTGCGAGCTGGCGGCCCGTTTGCTCTTCAGTGCGGTGGAATGGGCAAGGAACATCCCTTTCTTTCCTGACCTTCAAATCACGGATCAGGTGTCTCTCCTCAGACTCACCTGGAGTGAACTTTTTGTCCTGAACGCTGCGCAGTGCTCCATGCCGCTCCATGTGGCTCCTCTCCTGGCCGCCGCTGGACTTCACGCGTCCCCAATGTCTGCGGATCGGGTCGTGGCCTTCATGGATCATATCCGCTTCTTCCAGGAGCAGGTGGAGAAGCTGAAGGCCCTGCAGGTGGACTCTGCCGAATACAGCTGTGCCAAAGCAATAGTGCTGTTCACATCAGGTAGGCCCGAATCATTCAAGATCGAGTAAACTTATTGTACACTTTAATGAGCATGTCTATAAGATAGGCTAATCCTATTTGTTCCGCTGTGTTTGTTTCAAATACTATTAATCTTACCAAAATTTTCTGTGCGCAACAATTGGCTATTAAAGGAATGTGTATGTTGTTTAATTTTTTTTTTCCTTAGGCTATTATTTTGAGTATTACTCAATAACCCACAGTCTACTATTGTAGCCTATCTGTAAAGTGTTAATCAACATTAATGTTTTAGGTTTAAATTATCATTTTTGGTATACAAGTCTTACATTTAGTCCTTCAAATGTGACCCGATAAATATGAACTGCTTTCATAATTTAATAACTTAGCAAAGGTCTTTTTGGAAGTTTTAGGCGGAGTGCGCTAAACATGCTCGCGCATGTCTACCGGGTTACTATAGCAACAGCATTCTAGGCTTTCTGTTTCCGATAGCGTCACATGACATGGGACATGACACATCGACAAAAGCAGAAGTAGGCCTAGGTGTATTTTAAATTACAGGCTTGTTATAAATGTACACACCATATACAATATACCACAAAAAATATTTTGTATTTTGTTTAAAATGTCGGCAGGCGATTTGCTAACTGTGCAAAGGCATTTAGGTTGACCGAATGCGCCCGGAAATAATAGGCCTAGTAGGCTACTGAAAGAGAAAGAGATGCTGATATCAAACTCCCTTAAATTTAAACCTTACTGAAGAATACTGAATCGCAAGTGTAGGCTAATATTCCAAAAAAGTAAAAAAAAATAAAATAAAAAATTAATATAGGTAGGCCATTATAGGCTAGACCTTATAATGCAAAGCAAGTCTGTGCGGGAGCCTATACATCCGCTGTAAAAAAAATAAAAAATAAAGAGAGAGAGAGAGAAAGCAAAAAGTAGAAGAAAAAATACAGAAACAAAAGCTGTATAAAGCTCTAGATCACTTATAATTTTCCACAGCTCACATTATCAAGGTTTTTGTTTATTGAAATTTCTCTGAAAGAGATTTTTCAGAGCAACCCCAAAACACACCAAATAACAGGCGACGGAAGAGATGTCAATACCTCACAGGCAGCCTCGCTTTCATTCCAGTTAAACATCAAAAAAGGCGCTGCTTTGAATAAGGTCTATAGGCTGGTACTCTATAGAAATGGAAAGTGTAGGCTATACTAAATCTATAAAACAATGTAGGCTATTTCGAATTATTGGAGTTTCTTATTGTTGTTTTAATTACTCTCTTTTCAACTTTTTAAATATATTCTACAAATAGGCTGCTACTGTTTCGGTAATTTAGCCAACATATTTTCTATATCATATAAATAACAGAAACATTACGAAATTAAACTTCGTAAAATTAAGAATTAAGAATACAATTCTTGAAAGGAGAATAGTTGAATAGTGAATGGATGAAGCCTGTTTAAATGACACAATTCGATTTTCGAACGAATAGGCTGAATTAATTCGGCTTAAGAAAATAAATTCATGCAAACACTTTGTATGATATTTCTTGCTGTCTTTTTCTGAACCATTACACACAATCATGTGCAATAACTCCAGAATGTGTGGATATTTAGAGTCGCAGTTATATGTCAGAGATGTTATCCTTCTGAATGATGTGAGTTTATATCTGACTCCGCTGTATTCGTATGCAGATGCATGCGGCCTTTCAGACGTACCGCATATAGAAGGTCTTCAGGAGAAATCCCAGTGTGCGCTCGAGGAGTACGTGAGGAGCCAGTACCCGAACCAGCCCACTCGCTTCGGCAAGCTTCTGCTGAGACTCCCCGCGCTCCGCATGGTCTCCTCCTCCGTCATAGAACAGATTTTCTTCGTTCGACTGGTGGGTAAAACACCCATCGAGACGCTCATCAGGGATATGCTGCTATCTGGGAGCAGTTTCAACTGGCCCTATATGTCCATTCAATGAGAGAGAGATGAACATGATGGTCGTTTTGGTGAGCAAAACATACAGGATGAAACTGAAATCTCTCTCACTCAGTGTCGCTTTATATAGCAATGATATTGTGAAAATGTGAAGATATCTTTACTCTCTTTCTCCTGATCTCTACTTTAACATCATATGTGCCATTAAGACTTTACAAAATAACGTTTGATTCATTTCCTCACGGTGTAATTGTCGATATTTTAATGTCTTAATTTAGTTGTTTGATCGAGGGAGTAGCATAGCCTATGCTTTGATCCAAAATAACAGAAATAAAATCACTATTGGTGTTACCATAAAACCTTCAACAAATACCACGTTTGTTTCGCGGAGACAATGGATTTAACATTTATTTATTTTGTTGTAGGCTATTTATTTTCCTGCTCATCAACTTCCTGTATCTAAACAATCAACCACAGCACTTACGGTTATGTTTTTCTGAGGCTCGACAATAAATGTTATTGATGTATTTTTCAACGGTTTTCTCGGTATTAAGTATTACAATTCAAACCCTTAAATGATCAGGGTGGGCGATGTTGGATTTGATGTACGATGGATGAAACATTTGATTAAACAATTTGCATTAATCATTTCGTGCGTAAATGTGCTTTTTGTTTTTACCTTTTCTAATAAAGATAGTTTTCATAACTTTGAGAGACAAAGTGATGTTCATTTTCATCTTGTCATGCTTTAAGCGCTTTAAATGTTTTTATGTTTTTTCGGGAACTGTGTGAACACCAAAGAAACTACACAAGCCCAAAGGCAGGAGACAAGACTATTAGCGGGTCATTAATATTTAGCTACAAAAATATGAAATATTTTGATTCATAGCCTATATGCGATCATTTAACACGGCCAATGCAACAAAATAGAATTGTTTCTCATGACAAATTTTCGTTTATTGGTTCATTTTATTCGTGCCTTATGTTCTTCGTGCATTTTTAGACGAAAAATACACGCTTGCGCCTTCGTTTCCCTAAATTAAATTATATATTGCCTATATGAAATAAGTTCGTGCGAAAAGTTAACTTTAAGAAATAGAAAATCGCAGTTATAAATATATCCAAATACCGCTTTCAAAAATAGGCAACTTGTTTTGATGGTTCATTAAAATATGTGCCTGAAACGATATATTTCCATCTAACCTTGAAAAAGACAGATCGTTTGTCCTGTAAAGGCTCATGTTATCAGAAATATTAGAATTTTATCTGATCAGTTCACAGACCGATGATATGTGAGATGTGTTTTGCACAGAGGTGTCAGAAAAGCGCTGTGATCTTATCACATTAATCAGGTCAGGCTTCAAATAAACGAGATTAATTGTAATTGGACTTAGTGCCCTTTATATGTGCCATAGCTATCTCAAATCGCTTGTTCAGCCTATCTTTTATTTTCCAGAGACAGTTTTGCCATTTATATTTAGCCATGATATGAATATATTTTATTGTAGGGTATAGACAATGCGTAAAAGCTATCTTAACAGTTATACAGGCGTTTTTTTTTCTGACCACCTTATTTTAATTTAACAAGCATTTTCTTTCAAATGAAAAGTTTCCAGACCAGTCGTCACGTGATAATTAAAACATCTGTGATTGCGTTTGAAAACAACAATAGGCTAACTCAGTATTTAGCTAACGTTCATTAACAAAAATGACAAAATGTCCGTCAATAGCCTTTAGCCCATCAGGAGCACATACATTTTTGATTTACAGAAATGTAGATTTCATTTAGAGACATTCTTTCCAAAACCAACATGTTTACCCACCAAATAAACTGTCGTCAGGGTTTTCACAATACGGATTTTTAATAAATCGATAATATTTAAACCTAATTCTTGTCTTCTGACGGTTAATTAGGCGCAACAATTGCAAGAAAGAAAAAGTCGATGTAGGCCTACTGAAATTTACCTGAAAGTAACACAACCTATTTGGATTTTTATATTTTTTTAAAAAAGGAAGTGTGAAGTATGTGCATCTCCCCAGATAACCTGTGTGTGTTCTTCCGTGTGGAGTCCGACAGCCAGAAGCTCTAGTTATTGCGACCGACCGTCTGTGTGAACTCCGTGACCCTGTACCTCTCTCATCATGTGTGGATCTCCTCCTGAGCTCCCCACCCCCCTCGCCCCCTCATAGGTGGATGCATGAACTCGAAGCAAGATGAATCGCTGACTCCGTGCCTGGGCTAGCCGTGACCCCGGCGATGCCTGGGGACCCTCGAGGAGAACTGGAGCTCAGAATAGAGCACAGGCTCATCCACAGGGGGATTCCTGATGGCCACGAGGAGCGTCTTTGTTGGAAGTTACTAAACGTGCTCGGATCAAGGTACGCCTGTCAGAGGAAAATGTGCCCAAGGAGCTAGTGTGGGAATGCAAACATATAGACACTTGTAGGTAAAATAGAGCTTAGAAAGCTGTGGTTTCTGAGTGCAAATGTGATGTCCTGCAAATATGAATAAAAAGTATGTCAGCTAAATTAAAGATCAGATTTAAAGGTCATGGGGCATGTAAATATGGGTCTTCCTGTCATGGGCAGCATTAAAGTCTTACTGGACTTATTTGGATTAGCAACCTGTAAAGACATATGAGCAGGCATACCAGGAAAGGGGGCTTATATCTGGAGATGGGAGGGTTAAATCAAGGTAACAGGACATGTCACCTAGAATCCAGGATCCTATGGTATGGACAATAGGCTTTCTAGCACAGAAATCCTAGTTTAAGACTTTAATGCAGTCTTTATTGTATTTCTAGGCCTGGCTTAATTATCTCACTTGCAGAATCCACGTACACGTACTACGTCTTAAGTGGATTTTAAGTCGGATTGCAGACTAGATTTACAGCCGACGGACATCTATGAAAATGGCTTTTAAATTACAATTCAATTCAGATCGGTAGCAAACAGGATGCAGAAGTCGTTTGAATTCAAATGTGTGCTAATTAAGTAAAGTTGTTCTTTTCTTTAGAAAGAAATGAATATTTGTTTATTAAAAGGACATTAAATTGAATAAAAGTGAGGGTAAAGAGCTTTAATATTTCCCTTTCAAATAAAAGCTCTCTATTCATGAAACAATCCTGAAAATGCAGTTTCCACAAAAATATGAAGAAGCACAACTGTTTTCAAAATTGATAATAATTAGAATTGTGTCTTGAGCAGCAAATCATCACATTAGAATGATTTCTGAAGGATCATGTGACACTGAATACTGGAGTAATGATGCTGAAAATTCAGCTAAAATTACGGTTTAAAAAACTCAAATAGAAAACTGTTATTCTGAATTGTAATAACATTTCACAATATTAGTCAGTATGTGGCTAAATTAATTCATACTCTTACTCATAAATCGAAAAAGAAGGCCATTCTTTAAATCCCGATCTCAGCAAGCAATCTTTGATCAACGAGGTTAATTTGTCTTTGTCTCTCAGATGATCAGAGATACCTGCTCTTTTGTTGCTCACTGATTATCAGACATAGTCTCTTCTTCTCCCAGTCAATTAAGTCCTGCTGGTGTAATTACAGGGCACTTTACAGTCTGGCCCATTATCAGCCTTTGTTCATTTTTTAACTTGGTCTGAATGCATCTGATACATGTTTTAATTGTCCAAGCGTTATTCAAACAGAATCTGTTTTACAAGAACTCTCAGAAAAAAAGGTACAAAAGCTGTCACTGGGGTGGTACCTTTTCAAAAGGTACACTTTTGCACCTAAAGGGTGCATATTGGTACCTTAATGGAACAAATATGTTTTCAAAAGGTACTCTTTTGTACCTAAATGGTGCATATTGGTACCTTCATGGTACCATGACGGTACCAATATGCACCCTTTAGGTACAAAAGTGTACCTTTTGAAAAGGTACCGCCCCAGTGACAGCTTTTGTACATTTTTTTCTGAGGATAGAGCTGCCACTGATTTTTGAAAGTTGTATAAGAATATATACAAACATATGCATTTGTTTAAGACATGCAAAATTAGTGATCTGCCGTTTTAAATGATAATGATAACTAGGTAAGTTCTCTTATTCAGCACCTTTTGGACTCTGCAACTTAAAAATAAAATGAATATGCTTGTGTTTAACCACATATTTCTAAAGTATGAAAGTGCACAAACTTTCAGAACTCATAGAATTCCATTGATAAGACTTACTGATGCTTGTACTGTTGATTTGCCACCAAAATTATGCCACTTCCTGGAAGAACAAAGGCTTTTGTTAGTTACACATAACACCAGATACACCAGCACATAATTCATCAAATCCTTTAGGAATACTTACTGATACTTGTGCTGTTGCTTTGCCACCAAAATGATGTCACTTCCTGGAAGATGATATCATAAAGGCCTTTGTTACTTGGGGTTAATTCAGGATAATTGGGGCGTTTTTCCCCAGTCATCATGTGTCCCAATTTACCTGCAATTCACCCTTTTTTTTTACAAATGAAATGAAAAAAAAGAAAGAAAATTAAGTCATTATTTACTCACCCTTGTGTTATATCCCCTTCTTTCTTTTATTGACCACAGGAAAAAAAAAATTTAAATCCCACTCGCGCTTGTCCATTAAATAGCAGTGAATAGCGGCTGACCATCAAGCTTTAAAAAAAAAAGATGCAAAAGTATCACTGAATGTTCCGATGCGACACATGCCATATATACCAATGACATGCAATCCAGAAACCCTTTTCCCTGATGTATATACAATCACCTAAATGATTATTAGGAACACCTGTTCAATTTCTCATTAATGCAATTATCTATCAACCAATCACATGGCAGTTGCTTCAGTGCATTTAGGGGTGTGGTCCTGGTCAAGACAATCTCCTGAACTCCAAACTGAATGTCAGAATGGGAAAGAAAGGTGATTTAAGCAATTTTGAGTGTGGCATGGTTGTTGGTGCCAGACGGGCAGGTCTGAGTATTTCACAATCTGCTCAGTTACTGGGATTTTCACGCACAACCATTTCTAGGGTTTACAAAGAATGGTGTGAAAAGGAAAAAACATCCAGTATGCGGCAGTCCTGTGGGCGAAAATGCCTTGTTGATGCTAGAGGTCAGAGGAGAATGGGCCGACTGATTCAAGCTGATAGAAGAGCAACTTTGACTAAAATAACCACTCGTTACAACCGAGGTATGCAGCAAAGCATTTGTGAAGCCACAACACGCACAACCTTGAGGCGGATGGGCTACAACAGCAGAAGACCCCACCGGGTACCACTCATCTCCACTACAAATAGGAAAAAGAGGTGACTATTTGCAAGAGCTCACCAAAATTGGACAGTTGAAGACTGGAAAAATGTTGCCTGGTCTGATGAGTCTCGATTTCTGTTGAGACATTCAGAATTTGGCGTAAACAGAATGAGAACATGGATCCATCCTGTCTTGTTACCACTGTGCAGGCTGGTGGTGGTGGTTCAATAGTGTGGGGGATGTTTTCTTGGCACACTTTAGGCCCCTTAGTGCCAATTGGGCATCGTTTAAATGCCACGGCCTACCTGAGCATGGTTTCTGACCATGTCCATCCCTTTATGGCCACCATGTCCCCATCCTCTGATGGCTACTTCCAGCAGGATAATGCACCATGTCACAAAGCTCAAATCATTTCAAATTGGTTTCTTGAACATGACAATGAGTTGACTGTATTAAAATGGCCCCCACAGTCACCAGATCTCAACCCAATAGAGCATCTTTGGGATGTGGTGGAATGGGAGCTTCGTGCCCTGGATGTGCATCCCACAAATCTCCATCAACTGCAAGATGCTATCCTATCAATATGGGCCAACATTTCTAAAGAATGGTTTCAGCACCTTGTTGAATCAATGCCATGTAGAATTAAGGCAGTTCTGGGGGCGAAAGGGGGTCAAACACAGTATTAGTATGATGTTCCTAATAATCCTTTAGGTGAGTGTATATCTGTTGTACAGATATCGTGGTCACATCTGTAAACTCTCATTCTGACTGTTATCAGACAAGGAGATATTTGACTCAGTGCAGAAAGTACATGGATACTTGTATTTGGATTTCTCAGAACTTTTGCTTTTTCTGGGCGAGGCGGAGTGAACTGCAGTGCTAAGAGTCACACAAACACACTGAAGACCAGCGGCCAAGTTAAAGGGTTAGTTCACCCAAAAATGAAAATTAAGTCATTAATTACTCACCCCCATGCTGTACCAACCCCGTAAGACCTTCGTTCATCTTCGGAACACAAATAAAGATATTTTTGATTGAATCTGAGAGCTAGATCAGTCCTACATAGACAGCCTGAGGGACTGCCTCTTGACGGCCCAGAAAGTCATTAAAAGAAAAGGTTTAAATATTCCATGTGCCTACAGCGGCTCAACTATAACTTTATCAAGCGACGAGACTACTTTTTGTGCGAAAAAAAACGTAAATAACGACTTTATTCGACTTTCCATTACTTCCTTATGGGCGCATGCGCGAGAACTGAGACGAGACCGTTCTTCTTCGACTACTTTTTGTTACCGGCTGCTCACCGCTTAGGAGTATTAGCGCCCCCTACCGTATAAGATGACGTACTGCTTGTAAACAGAACGTTTTGCGCCTCCGGCTATATCAGTACGTCATCTTATACGGTAGGGGGCGCTAATACTCCTAAGCGGTGAGCAGCCGGTAACAAAAAGTAGTCGAAGAAGAACGGTCTCGTCTCAGTTCTCGCGCATGCGCCCATAAGGAAGTAATGGAAAGTCGAATAAAGTCGTTATTTACGGGTTTTTTTTCGCACAAAAAGTAGTCTCGTCGCTTGATAAAGTTATAGTTGAGCCGCTGTATGCACATGGAATATTTAAACCTTTTCTTTTAATGACTTTCTGGGCCGTCAAGAGGCAGTCCCTCAGGCTGTCTATGGAAGAGTGATACAGCCCTCAGATTCAATCAAAAATATCTTTATTTGTGTTCCGAAGATGAACGAAGGTCTTACGGGGTTGGTACAGCATGGGGGTGAGTAATTAATGACTTAATTTTCATTTTTGGGTGAACTAACCCTTTAAGATATTAAAACATTCAATTTCGGTTTGTTTTTCACCAAACCCTATCATATACCCTCAGGACATGTGGGATATTTACGACACGTGTAGCATCAGACCATTCTGTGTTACTTTTGCATCTTGTTTTCAAAAGCTTGATGGTATTCACTGGCATTATAGACGAGCACAACGTTTGTTTGTTGAAAATTCTCCTTTTGTGGTCCATAAAAAAAGAAGGGCACATGGCATCAAAACAACGGTGAGTAAATCATGAATTAATTTTCATATTAGGGTGAACTATCCCTTTAAAACTAAAATGGTGAATATAACAATCTGTAGTCCAGAATCCCTACGCTTTAACTAAAGGACCGGTGGAAATACGTGTCGAAAGAACACTCTCTCGTCAGATCTCGTCCCAAATATAGAAATCCTCCTAATGAAGTAAACATGGATTTCCCCGTAATGCCCATCGTCTCACACAGAACATTGTCCCTAATCCGCTCCAGACGGCCTGATAATGACGTGTTATGGACCAATCAACCCATGCACAAGAATAAATTAGCCTTACGGTCTCCACAAACCATGTGTGCTGATGCTGAATATGGTGTCTGCAATGCTGTCATAATCTTAGCATTAATTCAGTATACATTTTTGGTCATTGAAATCAATGGTAAACAGCAGCCCATTCAACTGCATTGCCTACAAATGTATCAAATATGACAAAATCAGTGTGTTTTAAAAGACAGTAACAGTTTAATATTAAGGTATTGTATTGATGGGGGTCATTGGAGGGTCATGGGATTATCCCCGGCTCTAACACAGTTTACGCAATGGGGGGCCCACAACTTTTTAGACAACAGCTTGTCGGCAGCCCACTCATTAGTGTCACAAACACATGCACACATGCTCAAACATCTACTCAAACTGACACCAAATAGAAGGTGATGATAGTGACTGTTAAAATAGCACATTTACTTTTGATTTAATTATAATTCTCAAACTAAGCTGCAATCTGTCCTCATTATCACTTTATATTTAATGCATTAATATTACAGTTAAACCCAACACATGATTTTAACACCTCTTTCCTACTTTTCCCAACATTAATTAATTCCGAAAACAAAGATCATGACTTTACAATGAAGTTTTCTCCAAACTTTTATAATGGATCCACATTCACCTCTTCTGCTTCTCAGCACAGACATGCATTAATCCACTTTCTGCTTCTTTGAAGTCGAATCTTTTTCTAATTAAGGAGCCACTGGCCTTCAAAAGACCTCATTCTGGAGTCATGTGGTATCTTCTATGCGACTTGACTGAGAAATAGGCTACATTTGGAGTGATGCAATTCTCTTTGTCGCAGAAATAAAACTATGGTTGCAGTGCTACCTCCATGAACATGTCAACTTAACAATGAGGAGACATTGACATATCTCAAGAAACAACATCCCTGATGACTGAGAAACTTCATTACACCTAGAAGTTGATGCATTATAAATACAATTCATCAAATATGCAGTGCACTGCTGGTAACACATTGACATTGTGTTGACAACTAAACAATATTTCCAACACAGTCTCATGAAGATGCGTATCTATACCACGAATGTCATTTCTCGTGGCATTTATATGCCAAAAATGGTTTTGCGTGCTTATGCTACGCACTAAAAAACCCTGGGGTAGGTTAAGGGGGGAGGGGGGTGGGGAGTTCGTGCGTATTATAGGCTACGCCAAAAAGTGCGTATCATATGCACGTGAAAAACGCGTACCATATACACGCAAAAACTGTTTTTGGCGTATAAATGCCAAGAGAAAAGGCATTCGTGCTATCGATACGAACTTTCATGAGATCGGGCTCGTATTTCAACAATCCGTATTCCTCAAATGTGAATGTTTGGAAGTCTGAACATGCTCCGTTCTGAGAGTAACTTCCGCGGGGTGTGAATATTATGGAGTCTGCTCTCTAAATGAACCTGTGCTGTCTGTTGTTCACCCTCCAGGCTCTCTGAAATGGATTCTGTATGTCTGAACCAGTCGTGCCATGCGCTTGTCCTTGGTATAAAAGAAAAGAGGGAGTTTTTTTTCCCTTCAGCTTCACCTTCAGTTATTATCAGAGCTTGTGCTGTTAATAGATCCCACAAACACCTACAGACAGATCCGCTTCATTTGCCGCTTGCCTTTCTGAAGCATCAGAAATGAAATATAATGAGATTTGATATGCGTTCTGGTACATCTGTCATGCAGGTTTGGCATTGATGTAATTCTCAGTGGAATATTTTATTGCTCAGTGGAATTTCATTTAAAGGCAACATTATTTACTTGCATAAAGTCAGCATGAAATCAAAATAGACACTTCTTGTTTCCTGTTAAATATATTAGAGTATTGTAGCCCGAACCCCGCCCACAACAGTTTTTTGTCGGGAAGTTCGGTCTGGACTCGATCCATTGAGGCAACATGACATCATGACTTTTGCGTAAACATACACGCCACTTTCGAGTCAAGTGGCGTGTTATCTCTACGCATTTTGAGCTATCCGCTTGTATCCGCGTGTATGTCTACGCCATTAACGTCCGAGTGATTCCGTGTGTCTGTCTGTCAAATGTCCGCGCGAAACGAAGCAAAATGTAGGTCTACATCTGGGGAGCGATCTTTTTTTTCCTAGGATGGTAAGGGAACAGTCATAAATGCCATTAACCCCAGTGACGGTTAGGTTTAGGGACGGGGTTGAGGTAAGTCATATATTTATATATACAATAATAACGATAAGTCAACGGCGTTCATGAACACGCTGAAAAGCGATTATGTGTGTTGATAGCACGCCAAAAATAAATGTGTCATACACACGCTACTTCATGAGATCAGTCTGATTGAGGAGTAATTATGATCAGTAAAATAATGGTCGGGCCAATCAAATTGCCAGGGCGGGCTTTATACGATGATGGACAGATGATCTGCAGTTACGTAATCATCACGTCATCAAAGAGCGCTTGGTTTGAACTGGTTTACAACAGGGATGACTGCAGCTGGATAATTGAGATGTATAGATTGTCATTGTGGTTTGTCCTTTGGTCGCACTCATTGAAGACCAAGTAAAGCAACCGAAAAGGGGATTACGGCGATGCAACTCATGTCAAAGCCATCGCTGCATCAAACAATGGTGACGCTTTGTTATGGCGCTTTTCCACTGCTGGTATGGCTCGGTACGGCTCAGTACGGTTCGGATCGGCGCGGCACGGGTAGGTTCACTTTAGCTCGGTTGCTTTTCCACTGCAGTTAGTACCACTTTAACGTGGGTGGGATTATAAACTGATCGATAACAGCAGTGGCTGTTACTGGCTATTTAAATCTAGCGGGTTTGGTTTCTCGTGTCGATGTCTATTGGTTGCAAATAAAATGACGCTGGTACTGATGATTCTGTCTGACCAATCAGTCATCTGCAGTGTTTCACGTCACATTTAGTACCGGTACGGTGCGCTTAGAATCTCAACAGACCAGGTACCATTTAAAAGTGTAAAACTGTTCCCTTACCATCCTAGGAAAAAAAAGATCGCTCCCCAGATGTAGATCTACATTTTGCTTCGTTTCGCGCGGACATTTGACGGCGTGTACAGACACGCGGAATCACTCGGACGTTAATAATGTAGACATACACGCGGATACACGTGGATAGCTCAAAATGCGACTCGAAAGTGGCGTGTATGTTTACGCAAAAGTCATGATGTCATGTTGCTTATTTTGTATTTAAATCATCATTAAAAACATCATTAAAACATCATTTTGACTCCCGGTCTCTTTTCTCTGAATACTCAAATGAACACGCTTCTTCAGCCTGGTCTCTTTCGTCGTCTCTCCATTTATTAAAAGCGGTCAAGTTGCGCTCCAACCGTGTTATAAAGTTCAGACAGGTTCGTCAAATGCAGGCAGATTTATTGGCATTATTGTCGAGATCTAAACGGAGAACTTATTCGTATATACATTCACATATATTTTATTTCGTTCAAAAATGTTTTTGAGTTTGCAAGTACTCCGCGAATCTTTAATCTTTTTAGCAACACCGGCAAAGCTCGTTAACACTCATTTTTCTTTTAAATACTTTTTCCAGAGTGCGTGCAGTTGAGTTCTGTTCACAAATATGAGTCGCTCAACATACGTCACTTACTTCGTTGCACTGATTGGTTGTAGGTCTATCCAATTGAGTACAGAGTTTTTTAAGACACGCCTCATAATCAAAGCCCATATGGAGCAGTATCAGACTCACATTCTGAATAGAATATGAGTATGATGAAGTCAGGCTAAGAATATTGCAGTTTTTAATATAAAGGATATATCCGTTGACATCAATCGTTTTAAAAAAATCCTCAAAAAATCTTTCTTTCACTTGCAGCGACATCTATTTTTTATCTCCGATGACGAGTTTACTGGTGTGAGGGCGGGGCAACCTGTCACTCACATGAGATCCACCAATAGCAAACCACAACCATCCAATCAAATCCTGATGGACAAAAATTAAATCCTGCCCTACATTTTTTCTTGTTCGAGAAGCTGTTTCACGCAGTTATACATCACAATAGGGAAGAAAAGGCAGTCACAACATCCGACTTTAAAGCACATTCTTGTGAACGATGCATGTTGTTCAAAAGGAAAATGAATGACGATAAGGCATTAAAGCGTTCTCAACTATGATTTTTCCTAAGGCTTTGTCTCTGAACGAGCTAAATGAAAAGTCGGTCCTCGCTCTGTGTTATGTGTGAGCTGTCAGAGCTGAACTCTGTGTGCCAGTGTCTATGGGAGCAGCAGCAGGATTCATCACACAGAGGTGAGCGGCCCAGCCGGATCCGCCATCACTGCCAGAGGGAAACTTTGCCCTGGGCGATGCAAATGAAAGGCCCTCCAACAGATCACAAATGAAGGAGACAATAAAGTCATGAGGTGTGACTGTGTGTGTGTGCCAATCCACAAAAGACTTTGGAACACAAAACACAGTGCATTTTTATGGCTGACAGCACGTTTCAATTTAATCAAGGGGAATTTAAGAATTTTTATCATTTTAAAAATATAGAATTTTTCTGTGTCATTATTGTTATCGTTATAGTTTTTAACTGTTTTCACTGTTCTACCAGAAAGACTCGGGAATAAATACTGTAGCAATAATACATTTATTGAGAGCCCAGCAAGCAAATAAGTTCTTTGGCGTAGGCCCCGTCCATAGCTCGCAATCCGAGGGTCCGGACTCTGCATTTCCTGCCTGAAGACGAAGGCAGGGGCCCCTGGGAGGTACAGGAAGGGACCATCCTGGTGGTGGTGGGGTGGATGGAAGGGAAAGAACCATCTTGGAGGTGATGCGGAGGATGGAGGTCAATGAAAGCGTCAGCATCTGCAAACTCAAACGTGTAAGTACCGGTCTTTTATACCGCAAGTATTAGACACGGTTGGATAGATGAGAAGGTAATTAGTGATGCAACGATTGAGTCTTCCTGGCAGAACTTAACGCTAAAACTTCCATTTGTCAATTAGAATGATTATTAAAACTTTTAACAATTTGCAAGCTCAATTTGCTTGTCTTATTCGAGAATAGTGCTGTTATTAAGCTTCTTTTAATTTTGGACTTATTCAAGTGGTGGATGATAAAATACCCTAGCAACCCCTTGGAGATCCATAGCAACCATCTAAAAACCCCTAGCAACCACCTGTAGCACCCTCAGAAATTTTCCTACAGAAAGTTTTCAAGCACACTCCAGCATTAAGGTGGAATGTGCAAGGACAACTAATTTTTTGTTTAGAAACTGTTGATTATCTTTAATTTTAAAGCTTTATTTCTGCACACCTAGTGCCACCGAATGGAATTGCAAAAATAATAACTGCTTTCAAACAGGTGATGAAAGATGTCAAGATGCTTAATATTGCACAGTCACAGTATTGTTTGCATGGGGATTTCATGAGAATCAACCTATAAATGTCTTAGCTATCGTTTTCTCTGAATATTTAAAGCAGCATTATGTTACTTTTGAAATTTTGCTCTCGGGGTCCCCCTACAGTTGGGAAACAGTATTGTCTTCTACTACAGTCGTAAAATCTGTCATGGTTACACTAGGGAATATACGCGTGCATTTGTTGACAAGCGATACCCCCGAACTCTCACATCTCGGGCAGACTCCACTGTTGCGTGTGAAATGTCTTCATCCCAGGTACATTGGCATACATTTTAGCATGTCTTATGAATATAGTTTCATGTTGTTGTTTTTTTTTTCAAACGGCAAAAGATCGCGTAGCTCACGTTTACAAGCTAGCGTCTTTATAGTAACGTAACGTTAACCTATTGGCTAGTGGCTACTGTTTTACATAATGGATATTCTAATTCAATGTTTGAGTGGTATAATAGCCATATCGTCAATATTATAATATCAAGCTGCAACGAATCTGCAAATTTAAAAAAAAAAATCGATTTGCATTATAGCCTGAGGCAAGGCAATGTCACCAGAAAAATAAATAACAAACATGACTATCAGCCTGCAGACATAGGATAGTTATCCTGACCGATTATTTTGTCCATCTAATCATGTATTATTTACTTGCAAGAATGTAGCCCCCCAAACTCAGTAATCAGTATACTTTCACGTCTCGACCTGGCGCGAGCTGCCCGCCCCGGCTCTACGGGAATGCTTGAGTGTGTTAAGCGCCCTCAAAAGAAAGCAATGCAGCCTACATTGGATGTGGCGAGGGACGAAGCTACACAACACATTACCAACAGTAAACTGATCACGCACGCGCTCTGTTTCACGTTCATTTTTGTTCATGTTTTGCAAGGTGGGGGAAGATTGATGCACCGAACCAGAGTTGGGGGAGTTACGTTTTTGTGGAGTAGTATTACAAATGAATGTTTTTAAAATAGTATTATGGCGCTTTTCCATTACCAGTACCAGCGCAACTCAACTCGACTCAGCTCGCTCTTCGTTCCGTTTTCCATTGCAGACAGTACCGCCACAAATAGTACCCGGTTGTCATAAATCACTCGTTCGCTCATTTTGGCGTACCATTTTGGCATACTACCCCAAAAATGTTACCTTTAGGAGCGAGGACCTCTTGGATCGGTCGGGCACCACTCCTCCTTTGGCTCACGCCAGCGATCTCACTCTTAGAAGAAAAGGTTCTATATAGAACCTTAAAAAGTTCTAAAGCGTTACGTATTTGGAACCCCTAAAATGCAATGCATGAATGATCACAAAATTCAAGATATGGGGGTTAAAAAATTTAATTAACCAATATCACACGAAGAGTGCCATTTCAGTTTTTATCCTTCAAAAAATCAGCATGGTTAAAATGGTGATATAAAGTTACTAAAACAGTTTAATAAACAATAATTTAATTACAACTGCAAAATGTCGCAGAATAATGTAATATATGAATGAATAACAGCCTATAAAGAACCTTTGTGCCAAAAGGGTTCTTTCTTGTCATTATCATCATCATTTTTTTTTTTTTTTTTTTTTTTTGCATAAAAGGTCCTTTGCAGTTGAGTAAAGAACCCAATGCTACATATATAGAACCCTTTTTTCTGGACCAATATTGATCCTCGTCCAGCTTTTTATTTTGCCACTCTCCCTGTCCTCCCACAAAACCTTTGGCTTCTTGGTTTTACTTGCCGCTTCAGCCATAACAACATACAGAGGGAAAAAAATCGCTTGTTGGGCTCTCGCGTCGGAATTTGAGGACATATGTCGTAAAGCAGTCGAATTTTGTAGTTCTTTTTGTGCTCGGGTTCCTACCCGCTCCCCGAAGTTACATAGTGCCAGTAAAAGCGATACAGACACTGTCAGGCTATAGTAGACCGGTCATTCAACCTGCTGTAAGTTGATGTACCATCTCAAGGGTTTTGGGAAAATATTATAAAGGTAGAAAATGTTGCATAGTGCTGCTTTAACAGAGATTTGGATTGGATTTTTTATTCAGAGTTGGATTTTTAAGTTGATCGCAACTAAATTAAAGATGACTTTTATTTCTATACATAACCTGCCATCCTTCTTTCAATAATGTGACGTTCTTGAAAACATTTTAGTGAGTTAAAATAAGTGGAGACTAGACCACCAAAAGTTAAATGAAAGCATCATATATCACCATTCATACACATTCCATCATCATCCGAATACACATATAGCAGGTTCACACACACACACACACACACACACACATGCGTCTTTAAAATAATGTTCTGAAGGACCACCTGTTGTCCATTATTGTGAAATATTTCTAAGGCATGAATCATAAGGGTGAGTAATTAATCACGGGCTGTCAGAACGGAGCGCAGGGGTCTCGTGGGAGGGTGAAGAGTCACATATGGGCAGATGGAGGTCAGAGTCACACCGCACACGCCATCGACAGGTTAACATGAGAGAGAGAGAGAGAGAGAGAGGGAGAGAGAGAGAGAGAGAGAGAGAGAGAGAGAGAGAGAGAGAGAGAGAGAGAGAGAGAGAGAGAGAGAGAGAGAGAGAGAGAGAGAGAGAGAGAGAGAGAGACATTCTGTGATGTGTGAAGACAAAAGTAAAAACAGATGAGATGAGAAGTATGAGGGGAGGTTTTTGGAAATAACCACTGATATTATAGTTTAATAGTAGTATCTATCTATCTATCTATCTATCTATCTATCTATCTATCTATCTATCTATCTATCTATCTATCTATCTATCTATCTATCTATCTATCATCTATCTATCTATCTATCTATCTATCTATCTATCTATCTATCTATCTATCTATCTATCTATCTATCTATCTATCTATCTATCTATCTATCTATCTATCTATCTATCTATCTAATGGTTTCATTCACAAATAAAGGATCTTAATTTCTACATTAAAAGCTGTATGATACTAATATCAGTCACTTAGTATTGCTAGAACGATTAGAAAATTTCGTTTTCAGTTCATTTTTATGTTGTAAAAAAACCTTTAAACCAATATTCTAGGAGGGATAGTTTATGCTTATGAAATTAAATATTAAATCCATTATAATTAAAGAATATTATGTAGGCTATGTTCTCTTATAAGGTTGTCAAAAAGACTTTCTGAAACGTTCTGCAACTTTTATTGAAGAAAAAAAAAATAGAAAATTCCAGGAACATAAAAAACGATAAGAACAGAAAGTGTAATAACATAATATAATATATGTTATGATAATAACATTATGAGAATGTTCTGTGTTTGATTTGGTCTTGAGAGAATCTGATAATGATAATGTTTCGATATTTCATCACAAATCTAAGTTAGAGACTAATCTTAGTAAGATTATTGGAGTCTTTTTTTTTTCTTGAGAGAAAAATCTACAAAGGAAGAGATATTAATTGACTGATACATTTTGCTGTTACAACAAAACAGCATCCACAAATTCAGCAAACAAACAGTTCCATTCTACCAGTAGGATCTGATCCAGATAGCTCAGCTGAATAACACGTTTAAAGGTTTTTACTAATTGAAGTCGTCATAGAGCCTGAAGCCAGCGCGATGATCCTTCACTCCTCAGTAAACTCGTGCACTGTCGCCCTCTGGCTCTCTCCACTCAAACACTCAGATAAAGATAATTACCACAGGCTGTAGGCTAGAGCGCGTCCCATTTTGATCTGTAGTACAAAAGATCTGAAACCACTGTTATCTATTCCTTCTCTCTTTAGACTTTACGTGAGTATTTGAAGTGTGTTTAGAGCCCCTTCAAGCATGTTTATTCTCAACTGAATGTCCCTTTTTGTTAGAAGGAAGACAATTTGATCATTTAGCAAAAATGTATTCATCCTGAAAGACAATGAATCCATAGGGAAAACAGGCACTGAAGTGGTTCTTTCTACAGTTTTCCATGAACTCTCTTGAGTTTACGAATACAACACTAGTACAAGCTACTAAAACATGAAATAAATACACGTATTAATGCAATAAGCAGTGTTACAATTACAATTAAAATACACAGAAGAAAAGACTCAACTACAAAACTATAGCACGGAGAGTCAAAAGGAAGGTATTTTGATAGAAAACTGTTCTCACGATTAGAAACTAAAATAAAAGCGTGCTCAAGGGAAATTTCATATCTTTCTTATTTGACATGCAATATCTCAGGAGGAAAATATTTTTTTGCTGAAGTTCCACTACTCTTTTTAATCGTGTGAATCTGCTGTAAATAATACTTCGTGACTCTCCTGTTCGAACTCGTTTATCAAAATGAACAAATCTTTTTTCGTGTCATTTGGTTCATTCAACAAACGAAATGAACAAGTTGACTCGGGAAAAGATTTGTTCATTTTGATGCTTGAGTTCGAACTGGAGAGTCACAAACGCACATCACAGAACAGAGCAAGGCGACCATTTGAGCTTATAAAACTTAAACTTTGTTTTTTTTTTTTTAATGACTGATCGTTTCGCTTGATAACACCCTTACTCATCATCTGAAATCGTTTAAAGCCCTTTGAACAGTTTGCGGTTTGCACTGAAACTGTCTTTTGGACCTTGAACCGTTTGGTTCCCATTGAAGTCCATTATATGGAGAAAAATCCTGGAATGTTTTCATAAAAAACCTTAATTTCTTTTCGACATGTTTTCGACAAGTAAGACATGGACATCTTGGATGACATGGGGGTGAGTAAATTGTCAGCAAAAGTTTTTTTTAAAGTGAACTACTCCTTTAAGAGTTAATAAAATTGGGTAAATGCATTGTAAAGTTCAGAGTCAAATTACCCCTTTTTGTGTTGATCAAGCAGTAGTTTTGAAAAATATTATTAATTTCTTCATCATAACGCAAAAGTATATCTAACACGTTACTTTCCATTATAAGTAATCAAGTTACTTTTTTAGGAAGTAACACAATATTGATTTGTAACACATTACTTTTAAAAGTACTTTCCCCAACACTGGCAATAAGATTGAGTGTCCCGGCTTCAATGTAAATCTATGGTATTATTTTACATGTTAATTTGAGGTATCATTCATGTCTGTATCAAAAACTATAATAAATTTAAAAAGTACTATTACCCTTACACACCATTAACGATACACTTCAAATGGTCGTATATATTGCAATAGATCCCTATTAAGAACTATCAAAATAATAGCAAGAGTTAAAATAAAACCATGGTCTGGTTCACTCATTATGCATTTCATATCATAAAGATGCGCATACCATGGCATGCAGCGATGATTTGCCCCAGAATGCGACAGCATTTCATACGTCTGAACCTCCAAATGACCCACTTAAAGTGGCACTGATGCCATTAATACTTTCTCAGGTCATGGCACCTTAGGATATTCAAATCAAAACACTCAAAGAGAAAGAAAGACAGCGAGAAAAGAAAAGAAATCGTGTGTGTCTCTCAGGAATGCCCTCTATATTAAATCTATAATAGAGTCGACTGCCATTGGCTATATCTAAAACATGCTCATTTTCCTGCAAACCCCAATATCCATGGGAAAACACTTTTTTCCCAACAGACAAATCCAGCCTTAAATAGGAGAAAGAATCTGAAGTTTCAGTTTAAATCAACTCACGGTTTAGCATGCAATTTTTTGTATTATTATTATTGATTAAAACACAAAAACAAATCGGCAAGTCACATTTCACATTAAAATCAAAAGATTTCATAAAAATGAAAACATATTATGGATTTTCGCGTCACTCAGTGTGAAAAAATGTGTCATTCATAGAAAACTTTAAAGGGATAGTTCACTTTGAAATTATTTTTTTATATGTTTTATAGCTTACCTCAAGGGCATCCAAGATGTACAGTAGGTGTCTTTGTTTCCACAGTATTTTCAATTTTGATATTTTTAGGTCAAACCGTCTGTGTCTATCAGTCATATAATGGAGGTATATGGGGTCCACCTCAAAGAGCATGCACAAAGAAGTCCAAGCTGGACCCCATTTACCCCCATTATATGACTGATCTGTTTGATTTAAAAATCTATATGAACAAGAAAACCATATTAAAGTTAACATGTAAATAATTATTTTTCTTTTTCTTTTTAGGTATGACTAGAAACCAAGATCAAAACCCCAAAATAAGGCTGTAAACTGGCACAACAACTTAGCCAAGCATTTAATTTTAAAGCATTTAATTAGTGTTGTACTGATTTCATTGGCCTGTTGATGAACCAATGAAATGAAAAAGAGCCTCCAAGCCCCTGCTCTGCCTTTCCAGTCACGTCGCAGCATGGCATCTGGAGCGTTGTGGCGGGGGTCAATGTCAGCGAAACGGCACAAAACTCAACGTAAGCAATCAGATTACCAGAGAGATGCTAACTGGGCGATGAGAAGAGAGGGGGGTGCATCAATGCCTAATTAGCCACTAGCATGTTCTCTTTAATAATGCAGAATTAAAAAGCCAGGAGGACCACACACACTCATGTTCACACTACAGTGGGGTTCACCCTCATTCAAGTCTCAGTGGGCCCCAAAACTCAACAACACAAGCAGAAGGAGTCCCAGCAACTTACAGAACAACGGTAATGAATAGAGAGAGAGAGAGAGCATTTTGTTTGTGCTCGTATTCTGAATTTGTGACGAGGGAGTTGTCATCACGCTTTGTGGCTGTAGCCTATGTCAGGCGCAGTATTCACTCACGGGTGGACTGTCAGGGAAAGGCCCTGTCTCATTACACAGAAGCTGTGTGCTGGTTGGCTCTGTGCATCCACCACTGGGGTCAGTGTAGGTTCCTATGGGGCCGGCATCTGTGTACTGACAGCTGGCACTCCAGGGAGTGTGTGACGCTCACGCTCCCTGGGGCTCGGTACGGTGCTGTACTGTACTGGATATGCAGGCAACGATAAGCTGAGCTAAGTTCATGTTATCCTGTTTATAGTTTTATTTGCAAATTATATAATAATCATGGAAGCTTGTTTCCACCACAGAATAAAAAAGGTAATTGCGAATTTTTCATCTCACAATTCTGACTTTGTTTCTTGCAATTGTCAGATATATATAAACTTTTCTCAGAATGTTGAATTAGATCTTGCAATTCTGACTAATAAAGCCAGAACTGTTTATGGACTAAAACATCTTTTCACTCAGAATTGGTCTTTAGGGCCCAGTTTCACAGACAGGGCTTAGACTAAGCCAGGATTAGGTCAATTAGGACATTCTTGTAGCTTTTATAAATTCGACTTAGAAATTTTTTTTACTTGTGTGCATCTTGAGACAAAACAATGGCACTGACATATTTTAAGATATCACTGTAAGCTCAAAACATGTCTTGAGAGACACCTTGTCTGTGAGTGTGAAACCATCTTGCTTCCTAAAAAAAAATTCTCATTGTGAGGGAAGAAAGTCAGAATTGTGAGATAAAAAGTCGCAATTATCTTTTAAATTGTTTTTATTCTCCGTTGGAAACAAGCTTCCATAAAATATTAGCCTACTTCACTTTAATATAGGTCTACTTTAGTTAAATACCATACGTTATTTTATGACTGAAATAAAAAGTAAGATTGCAAAAGATCTTATCGTGTAGCCTAAAATAGTGATGCAATCGTGTGACGTGATTACGTAGGCTACGTGGTTGTTTAGCCTCTGTAGAGAGTTTTTGTTGAGAGAAATGTATCTATTACCAGTTTGACATTGGCTGCTTCATATTTATTCTTAAAATTAAAACGATGATAGCCGCGGTTGTCCACTACAGAAAAAAAAGGATATTTTTTCATCTTTTTTATTTTCGATAAAGCTGTCAGGTTCGCCCACGCGCGGCCTTTTTTATTGGCGCGAGTTTATGGTAAATGAGCGTGCAGACAGCACATCAAATTCTGAGTCATTTGGCGAAACTGGACGCTTAATTTTTAAGTTTAACCAATGGAGTATTCAATCCAAACCAACACTGCAAGTGTTTACGCCCCTTTGAAAACAACCAAACGCAAGGGAGGTACCTGCATTCACATCACATCACCGAAGACCAACCGTCTCTAAAGGCTACATGTGTGTCATGCGCAGAACGGACCT
Source organism: Pimephales promelas (assembly GCF_988280905.1). NCBI lineage: Eukaryota > Metazoa > Chordata > Actinopteri > Cypriniformes > Leuciscidae > Pimephales > Pimephales promelas. The sequence goes on from NC_142791.1 coordinate 23,028,443, forward strand.
GTCCTACATCATCCTCAGTTCTTGTGGCAAACTTTTTTTGTAAACATCCAAGGTAAGCACGAATAAGCAACAATCAATGGTTGTGTTCGGAATTGAATGCTTGTACTGGTTATACCACGCAGTTACACTGGCTACAGTTTATTTCCGCAGGCCTATGCTGTACAATAATAAAGCCTACGGTGTAAACATTAGTAGGCCTATACAGTATTGTTTTTTGTTTTACATATTTCATAGCAAACATGATTAGTATGGTAGTATGCCATTCCAAACATAACCATTTTATTTATAAAAAGTCACTTTTAGATAGATATGTCCTACATGAAAACATTTTAATGTACGAATTGAATGAGGTTATTCAAAGCTAACTGACCAAAAATCACACATCTACTTTGGGGGATCCATGAGAAAGAAAGCAAAAGCTTAGGCCCTAAAGTGCATCATATGGAATACTTTCATGAATAAATGGAGTAAACTTAGTCCCTTAATCTTACTGCAAAAAAAATTAATGGCAAAAGTAAGGGGAAATAGTGTAGTGTCATTTAAGACCACAGAAACCGTATAAGAGCTAGCCTAGGTTCCCGTAATGCTGGAAATGAAACTGGTCCATCAGAAGTTTTTATACTTTATTACCATAGAGAGAGTTAGCAGCAGAGTTGTTCTCCAGAACCCACTGCCCTCGCTGTGATCCGCACCTTGTGTCAGCATCACCCTAGATAGAGACATTATTTCTCTCACCCTTTTTTTATACGCCCACGGTTTTCATTTTGCATTCATTTCATTGCCTGGAGTCATGAATTTTTCATCACTGGTTTCATGATGAATAAAAGATGAAAAAGGGTAGGACATAGAGAGCTGGAGTATCTGTGTGTTTGTTTATCGTAACTATGTGAGTCCACAAAAGGCACTGATAAAAATCTGTCACCATGCTGTATCGTTCTCTAGACTGATAAAGTACACCACAGTATTTGCTGTACAAATGTGACTCTGATTTCACCATTACTGAGACTAATGGGAAGTTGTTAAAATTAGTTTAAGAGTGAAGTCAAGTGACTGCATTGGTGGGGAAGGTCATCTTGACACAGAATGCCGAAAATCTCATGGCACATTGGTTTCATGAGATAAGAACTTGGTAATGAGTAATGTCACTTGTTACATTTATCAGATTATTTAGTCATTAGTAAAGAAAAGCAGTACTTTATCACTTTGCACCATAACACCAGTGTTATTTTTTCCAAATATGCAATGTGCATTACTTTTCTATTTATTTAAAGGTGCATTGCGCAACATTTCATGTTAAAAATAGCTGTTTTCTAACCCATACATGCTTAAACAATCGCCTGATGAGCTGAATGAGCCCTTCTCTGATCACTGAGATCGCCTCTATAATCCTGTACAGTGAAATATATAAGAGGGATTCGGGCTCAAATCTGAGACTGGGCGTGACGTCATGCGCGTTCACGCTTGCCTGGCTATGTCTGGCAGGTTCGTGTAGCTATTCGCCGCCGTTCTCCGTATCAGAGAAGACAACTCGAGCGACACAACTCTAGTCAGCTTTCCACAAAAGTAGACGATGGATTCAAAGGGGCTGTTTACACCTGGTCACTTCATGCGTTTTCTGTGATCGGATAGCTATTCGATCGTGAAAAGACCAGGGTGTAAATGCCCTCTGAAACGCGTTAGAGACGGATGAATCCGATCGCTCAAACCACTTGAGGACGTGGTCTGGGCCGCATTCCAGACGAAATTGGACAAGTGTAAATGCATCTGGTTGTTGAAACCAAGCTATATGTCATGTTATTTTAGTCATATATGACGACGCGCATCACCTCAGATGAGCAGCTGAGCTGAGCAAATCAAAGTGAAAGTAAGTCGCAGACGCTTACACTACCATCTTCATTAAAAGTAAAGAAATGAATTGATCTTACCAGGCCTGTTGCCGATCTCTCTTATTGCTGTCTTTGCTGATTTTGAAATTAGCCGATGATTAATAAAATCCAGCTCATATCTGTTGCTTTCGGTGACGTCCACTTCATATCTGTATATGGCGCGGAAAGAGACCGGCTTGTAGTTCATTACAAACCCCAACGCAAACTCTGCGTGAGACAAAGAAAATAAAACTTCAGTCTGTCCAGTGCCAGGCGTCGGAATAAGACGAGAGTCAACATCGGGAAGCTTTCAACAAACGGAGAGATCTCCGGTCTGCTCTAGGGCTCAAACGGGTCCTATACAAAGTGATAACTGAACGTGTTTCCATAATAATTCAATCATAAGTGGATACAGTAAGCACAGGGAGATAGATGGAAACAAAAACCGAAGTTTTCTACTACCCCCGTTTTCCCCTCTCACACACATAAGTGTGTAATTTACTCGAATGCCTTTCCTTTCATATATTTTAAATGACTTGCAGATTTATTACTGTATTACCTCATTATGACTGTAACAAAAGATGTGTGCCGCACAGTGTGCGGCTGATGCTCCTTAGGTTATGAACAGCTCGTGCAAACGTGCGTGTGTGTGTGTGTGTTCCTCCATGAACGCGCACAGCTCTGGTTGCAGTTTCGCTTGTCGCCAGAGGGGGCGTAGTTCTGCAAAAACTCAGAGACTTGCGTTTAGCTCCTTTAATTAGTTGATTTTATTTGCTTAATTTATTTCCGGGAAAAAACATCCCAATGTACAGAAAAATAGGGATTAAGATGCTTGTTGTAGTAAAAGCATAATGGGAATGTAGTTCTAGGGAGTGTGTCTTAATGGAAGAAAAGTTTTCTTTCAATCCATTTTTTGCTCTGGAGAATCTTAAGGTAGCTGATGATCGGAAAACATAACACAAAAGTAACTCAAAACATTACTTTCCTTTAAAAATGTTTGATAGTTTTTATAATGAGAAGCACTTTACTTTTATAAATATACCAATTTGGAACAATACATTTTCAAATAGAAATAAATGTGAAAACTTCCCCAATGCTAACGGTAATCACAAATGGTTCAGGACTCAGGAGGAAGAAGTATTTAAACAGAAAGGTCTAATTTTTTACCAGTTCGTCATCCGCTGAAGTAATTTTTAAACATTTTGCTTTGCACACCTTGACTTTCAAACCTAACTGCGTTTCTCAGGCTCTGCCAGAACCAGCCTTCCGCCGCTGGGTTTCTGGGCCACTCCAGCACACTCTGTCCACACAGGCAGCGCCGCAAGTTTAAGATTCTTGACTGCCGAAGAACCGGCTCCAACAATACCAACACCATCACGTCCACACCCTCTTCCAGAAGCTTTTGCTGCGCTAGGAAAGCCGCCATCTTAAAAATCCCACTGTAAACAAATCCCTCTGTCAACACAAATATCGTCTTCCGACTCCGGTGTATGCTCTGGTTCAGGTTGTCCATGATGGGTGTACCAGGAGTCCAATCTCTTTCTGCCAGACAGAGTGGACGAACTCCTCTTCCTCTATCTTCCAACTCAAAACGCAAGTGGTTCAGTACCCAATCTGCCACCATTGGATCCTTGGTGTCATACATAACAAAGGCATCATAAGTGCAGTCAATCGTCTTCGAGTAATAACTTTTAAGTTTGGCTCTCCAGAAATTATAAATGTAGGATATGTCCCAGTAGAACACATGTATTGCGACAGTTGTAGACATCATGGCAATGATGATAGATGAGGTGAGTACATATAGGATTTGATCAATACCACTGTTGATGCAGGCATTTTTAAAGTCCAGATTGACCATTGGATGTCCCCTTTTGGATTCCGGAAGGTCGCACAAGATGTCCGTTGCTAGACGAGGAAGGACTGTGTCACTTTTCTCTAACCAGAGAATGAAGCCCAGAAGGTCACACGTGCAATGGATAGGGTTTCTCTGCAGGTTCAGTGTGAGTGGGTGGTGATCGTTACCTGTCTGGAAGGATGTTTCACTGATATGTTTTAAGTGGTTGGAAGCAAGGTTAAGGATCATCAAGCTTTTGACATCTTTAAGAAAGCTGTGTTTCAAGGTGACGATCAGATTATGACTCAAGTCTAAGACCCTCAAAGATTTTGTATGTTTTGATAGTTTTCTAGCGACTTTACTCAATTTGTTCTTGCTTAGATCCAGAGTCTCCAACTGGGGTAAATATTTGAGCTGGTCCCACTCAAAATCAGTGAGTGTGTTCCTGCTCATGCCAAGATATTTAAGCGTACATGGAAAATAGCTGAAAATATCGTCCGGTATCTCGGAAAGCTTGTTAAGTGATATATCGAGGTGTGTTAGGTTTGAAAGAGACTTAAAAAGACCTTGGAATCCACGGCCCTTCTTCCACATTATATCTAGTCGATTGGCTTGAAACTGTAGCTCCTTCAGTGAGTCGCTCCGCAGAGTCTTATTGGTCAGCGTATTGATCTCATTCCAACTGAGATTCAGCACTTTAAGGAACTGAAGGTTTTCCAGGAATGTCAGAGTGCTCCTAACACCCGCCACCTCAAAGTAATGATTGTTGTAACTCAAATCCAATACTTCTAATTCTTTCAGTTCATTCAGTGCTGAATCTGAACGCATGTAGACTCGGTTGTGAGACAAGTCAAGGTACTTCAGATTGGGAAAGTGAGCAAACTCTGTCCCATTGAAATATGAAGCAATGAAGTTGGAGGAAAGATTGAGGCAAGTGATATTCTCTGCTCCTGTGAAGAAAATTTGATTCATTTGGTAAATGTTGTTCCTACTGAGGTCCAAAACTGGTCCTGTTGCCAGACACTCAGGTTTGGTAAACGGTGGGTAATGGCGAAACTCTTCATTTGTGTGAATGTAGGGGCCTTCACGGCGGTTTCCCTCATCGTCATCAGTAAGAACGCTACTTCTACACTCTCGTCTGCGAATAGAACCTGTAAATGTTAGCCTGTTGTCAATCAGCGAAATCAAAGACAGGTTGTGAAAGTTCCTGAACACTGATAGATTGACATGTTGGAGAAAGTTGACTCCCAAGTTTAGAACGGATAGGTTTCTCAAACCGAAGAGAGGTCGGAGATCTTCCTCACAAAGATTATGGAAATTGTAGCCTTCCATGTGAAGTGCTTGCATTGATTTCAATCTAGCAAAGCCTTTTGAGAGTTTCATTCTTGGGTAAAATGTTTGAGATGGATTGTTGTATGAGAAATCTACAACTTCCACTTGTGGGAGGACATTTAAGAATTTTCCGCTTTCAAATTCACTAATCAATGAGTTGAAAGAAAGATACAAGTACTTTAACATAGGAAGATTCCGGAACCATGACGAGTTAATTGTTTGTAAGGAATTTCCAGACAGTCGTAGGTCTTGCAGTTGGGAAAGTTCACTGAAAGCATCCGGATGAATCTGTAGAGCGTTATTCTTTGTCTGACAGGTAGTGCATGGGAAAGGAGCGGTAAAACAAAACGGACAGTTTCCAGATAAATCAAGCACTCTCAGGTTTGTTAGACTGTTCAGGTCAGACGCATGAACTTGCTCAATCCTGTTTAAGAGAAGTGAGAGTTTTTGGAGGGATCTGGGTAAAGCAGACGGTATTTTCTGTATTCTATTTTTGGACAGTTCTAGCACAGTTAGATTCAAATCTTGAAATGTTTCATTGTGAATTGTCAGTTCTATACTTGCATCGTGATAGCAGTTCTTATCTAATGTCAAAACATTGAGTTTCTTTGTTCCTACAAAGTCTGATGGTCCAATTTTCTTGATACGGTTCGATTTGAGGCTCAGCCGTTGCAGTCCAGGAGGGAGGTCTCTAGGAATTGCTGAAATCATATTATCGTCGAGTAGCAAAGTCTCCAAGTTAGCCAAACTTGAGAAAATCCCATGGTCTTTATCAAGGCATTTTTCAATTTGATTCTTTCTGAGGTTTATCTTTGTAACTTTAGTCAGATTCCAGAAGGCATCCTTTGGGAGGTAATGTATTTCATTGTTCGCAAAGTCTAGTTCAGTTGTATTCCAGATCAGGTTTTTCGGGATTCTTTTCAAAGATCTTTCTGAACAGTCCAAGACGACAGAGCTGTTGTTAAGCTTTACATCACATGGAAGCTTTCTCCAAGCCCAACTGAGGCCTTGAGACGAATGGGCGGCACATATCAAAATGAACACAAATATCATTTTCTTGAGATTGTGGAGAGACTCCTGTGAATGAGAGGACGTATTAATTGAGAGAATCCATTATTCACACAGTAGTTACTTTCTGAAGCACAGTCGTAAAGAGCAGGGAATTACATTGTTAAATGCAAACTAAACGTAGTGGGAAAAAGGGCATAAGACTGACATGACTAACCATGACATGACATATGTCTTGAATATGAAGTAGGGTTTAGGCATGTTTATGACAACTGTCATTAAGTGTCATTCGCTCAATAATGACATTTTGAATGCAAATATGACATTGTCTTTGTCATGACATCTTGACATAAACCATAACATCATAACCTGTCAGTGTCTTTGTCATGACAACTTGACAAAATTAAGTTAAACAGTCATGTGGTTGGCTTTGACATTGGCTGTCATGAGGCCATTATAACTGTGTCATCATGAATATTTTTAGTGACCTCAACTTCAGTGGTACTAATTGAATTTGTCATTAAAAAGTTATAATGGCTTCATGACAGGCAATGTCAAAACCAACCACCTGATAGTTTAATGTTATGTTAACCAATAAAGCTAGGTGGTTTCTTAAGTTTGATATTTAATCATGTTTATGACAGGTTGTGTTGTCTTAGTAATGTCAAGTTGTCATGACAAAGACACTGACAGGTTATGACGTATTGGTTTATGTCAAGGTGTCATAAACAAAGACATCTCAAACAATGTCGTATTTGCATTAAAAATGTCATAACTGACCGAATGACACTTAATGACATTTGTCACAAACATGCATAGAACGTCCTTCATATTCATAATAACTCATGTCATGATAATGAAGGTGTCATGTTAGTCTTATGCACACCCCTTCAAGTAAAGTCTTACCAAAAAAAAATACCCATATCAACTCAAATTGGAGGAGAAACATACCCTATATCTTGTTGTTGGTATCAAAGGATTTGCATCCAATCAAACTCTATAGCATTTTAGTGCAGATACTTCTGTCACTTGGTTAAAAAAAAGCGAGTCAAATTGGGTATATGCCAACCTGGACAGGTGTGCTCTCATCCTCAACGTCTCAAGTTTTATCTGGAAAACAAGAAAGATACTGATACAAATGTTTTTGAAGTATAGAGAGATTATGGAAAGTATTGAAAATAAAATGTGTTGCAAGTGTTTACTTGTTATAGAACCAAAATATTATTGAACACTACACTTTAGTTTGGGCTCTGTAAGATTGTTTAATGGTTTTGAAAAAAGTGTCTTATTCTCACAAGGCTGCATTTATTTGATGAATAGAAAACAGTGAAACAGAAATATTGTGAAATACTATTACAATTTAAAATAACTGTTTTCTATTTTCATATATTTTAAATGTTAATTTACGTCTGTGATGGAAAAGCTGATTTTTTTTTAGCAGCCATTACAGTGTTACACTATCCTTCAGGAATCATTCTCTGCTGGTTTGGTGCTCAAAAACATTTCTTATTATTTTCAGTGTTTTTTATATCAATTTAAAGCACTTTTTAAAAAACAATCTGATCCCAAAATTTTGATCGGCTGCGTAGTTGAATAACAGATCAGAAAGTGTGCTTACCAGAGCGGTCCGTATAAAGGAAAGGCACGGTTAAGGGATATCTGTCAGCTTTTTTAACTGACTGTAGTTCCCCCTTTCAATTTTCAGAATGCTTCCTTATTTTTTATCTGAACCAAAGAAATACAGTTCTAATCTGTGTGCCTTAAAGGGATAGTTCACCTAAAAAAAAAAAAATTAGCGTTGTCATTGTTTGAACCCTATTGACATTCATTGTAGGCAAAAACAATTAAACATTTTCCAAATATATTATTTTGTGTTCCATAGAAGAACATGAGGGTGAGCAAATGATTCAGAATTCCCTATTTTATATATTCACGGCTATTTTTGAATGATTGTCAATGAAGAAAGACAGTTTGCTGTCATGTTCTGGACCTGAAAGGGATACTCCACCATTTTTCTTTCATTTTAAACTATGTTATTGAGTACGATTGAGTGCACGCACTGAGACGAGAGAGGTATGTATCAACTCATCATAGTTAAGGGAATGACATAGTTTAATATGAAAAAACGGTGGAGTATTAACTAAACCTTGGGCTTGGTTGAGGAAATTATGGGTTTTTCTCATATTTTCTCAGTTCCTAGTAAAAGAATTTTAATTGGGCCAAACTTGTGTTTATTATCCTTCAACAATTTGCAGAAAATGACTGCTAATGACAGGCGTATTAAGTACCTAAAACCTAAAGAATACTTAACTCTCAACTCAAAGACAACAGTAATCCTTTCTTAACCTTCTAATCCTACTTGATCCGGTACGTCAGATCTACTATCTTCGATTGAAACAGTAACATTGTGAGCATTGCCAGCAGATCTAAACAATAACCTAATCTGCAAACACTCAGCAGTCTGTTTCTTCTGTTTGCACAGCTCTCCAGCTACGGCTAAAATCCCCCCAATCAGCGCTGCAGACACCGGGAGTATGCAAGACCAGACTGGCACTCATCGCATGCGGAGCGGCGAGTGCATTAGTATGCCGTGGAGAAACACAGTGACTGTGAGTGGACACTCCAGCAATTAGATGCATAGCACTTTGTGTGAACCCGCAGAGGTGCCAGTGCTCATATTCTGCTCAGCACCTGGGGGCAGCTTTCATGCATTGCTTTCCAACCGCTGCTACGTGTTCCACATACAGATCGGACCATTATTAATTTTAAATGTGTTGTATCCATGCCACAGTCTTTGGTATTTCTGATCAGTAGGGATGAGGTATGGAGATGAACAAGGCATGGCGTGTTTTACTTTGTAATTTGTTGCTTTGCTCGTTTCAGCATCATGCATTGCGTTAGTGCTGGATGTCATTTTTTTTTTTTTTTTGTGCAGCGTTGACATAAGTTAGATTAAAGTGTTACCACTTTGTACCTAAGAGGAGCAAACAAACCTCATGAGACGTGCTGCTGCTACTACTTCTTTCAGCATATAAGCCAATCTTTACACAATGAGTTGAATCCCGGTATATACAATCTTGACACTGATTTCTAGGTTGCATCCTGCACTTTTCACCTTTTTCCACCCTTTATGATCCGGTGGGGTATCTGAGCCTGAGGGGGTGTTGAATCCTGCCCGGGGCGTTATGTTTGAGTTGTGTAGGGATGAGCTTCTAGCCCTTGAAGGATAATGAACTGCAGTTCAATAGTATTGGTGAGTTGCACAGGAGAAGAGTATACATTGTGCTTGCACAAAGCTATGTTTTAGTTTTGTGTTCGTGAGTGGGTTTCCAGATAGCAAGCAGGGATATGATGAATCTTGATTGATGACTTGTGGATGTTTTCTTTCCGCTTGTTTTTAAACTGTATATTAATTCATATTTCCAATACAGTCAATATTCAATATCAGTATTCGGTCAATATAGGCAGGTTAATCTCACAAAATGTCAAGATCATATTTTGAAACCAAATTCACAAGAAAATAAATTAGTTATATTTTATAAAATTATATTTTGCTAAAATGCAAAATCCCCCATACAGTATGTGGCATGGATACAACACCCAATTAAGCACATTTCCCCTTATTTAATTTCATTGATGCAACACAAAAAGTCTAATTACTGCAATTTAAATTATATACAAAATAGACATCAAATAAGCTTTAGTTAGACAGTTTCTGCTCATATGATAAATATATAGTATGTTTTGTCAAAAATAAACTAATCAACTGTGATCCAATGCAAGCTAATGCAATGCACATATCAAAATAATGAATCATTAACTTTGAAATTTGTATGATAAAATACTTTATATGGAAAAATAATTTTCTTTTCAAGATGTTTCCAACTCTAACTTTGAACCAATTCTACACAATTGCCCATATATATTATACATGATGAGGGGTGGCCTTTCGCATATTGCCTTGGCAAACAAAAAATGTTTTTCATAGTATAACCCAATTCACAGTTTTATGTGAAAGATTAGGCAGGATGATTTTCAGATCATTTTGAAGAAAAAACTCTAGACCACAACATCCATTAGTCAAAAGTATTGTGGATGCATATTTCGTATGTGTTTTGTGGCCTTATTTCAGAAACTTTCATTTTTAGTTTTTTTCAATAACGCATAACCAATATTCTCTCAGAAATACAAACATGTACATACATGTTGCTCACATATTATGGTAGCCCTGTTTCTGCTAAATATAGTGTAATTTCACCTGTGCCATTAATATGTTTATAAGCAACTGAAACAATTACAAATGTCAGGGCATGTCAGAACATCTCAAGGACCCCAAATACACCCTAGACCTCAGAGGGTTAATATTGATTAATCATGATATATATGCACATATTATAACAAAAACTTTTGTTAGATGCGATTAGTCAATTTGACAGCACTAGTGTATGTGTGTGTGTATGTGTGTATATATATATATATATATATATATATATATATATATATACTGTATATATACATGCAATTTATTAATTTGATTTCAATTTCAAAATATATATAAAAACAATAGAATAAAACATTGTATACTTGCGTAATGAAAAATGTATGGTCCAAATGTGGGCTTTATTTTGTTAATGTAACATATAATGTCTAATTTTTCCTTTAGATTTGAAAGGAAATGTGACCTGAACATGTTTTCTTGAGTCACCCAGAGATCGCTGAAAATGCAAAAACCGACATAGCAGTCAAGTCTTTAAATATAGATCTGTTGTTGAACTTGACATTAATTGTGCAATAGCAACTTCTCTTTGTTAGGAAAGTTAGGCACTTACATTATTGACTGTAGTACCATAAAAACATACGTTTTTGTTCCTTTGTACTGATTGTATAGCTGAGTTTACCCAACCATCTGTGTTCTCCTTGATCTTTAAACCATCAATGGAAACACTGGTGAATTTCATTGGTCTTTATTAAAGTGCAGTGAGAAGGGAAACCCACAACCGTTTTAAATTCTCATTAATCTCTTTTAAAAGCCCAGGCCATAGGAGAGACTGCTCTTTTGCTACTTTAAAAAGATGCCCTTCATAGCTCAATTAGTCTGTCCTGATTCCCAAAGAAGCATTTATTAATAAGGCAGAGATTAAAGAAACTAATTATAAACCTTTCATTTGTAACTGGGAGATGGACCCTCCAGTTGCCCATATGAACGTGTTAATGTAGACACAAAACTCCACCTGATGACTCATTCATTATCTCTTACTGTCCCTCCCTGAAAAATGCATCACTTCACACACACTGTATCTCTAATCTGGATTAGTTAATTGGATGCTCTTGCACAAATGATTAACAATCTACATTTTACACAAGGAGTAAATACTGGATTATGCAATGCCATATGCACTCTAAACCCCTTGGCACCATGTTTAATTGCATGTATTAATTTGTTTTTAATTAATGAATTTTATTTTCTTCTTTGGGGTGCGGTCAACATGAAATCAAAATGGTCCCTATTTACTAATGTGGCATTGGTGCATATTGTGGCAAATAAAAAAAAAGCCATATTGAGTGTTATAAAATGATAAAATGTGATTTCTTATAAATACAAAATAAGAATACTAAATACAAAAACATAAAGAACCATAAGTTCACAGAGAGAGGTTTTCATTGGTTGGTTCCAGCCTTGTATGAACATGCAAAGTCAAAGCTATTGCTTTTTTTTCTTTGAATCAGCACAAATGTTGGAAATTGTATAAAGTTTTCCAACAAATAATTATTATTCTCCTCGAGTACATCTGGTTAAGAATTGTACATGCTCATATACCATAAAGAAACATTTCATCTTATTAACAAGCAACATAATGTACAAATATTACAAAAAAATACAATTTCATCATTTATCATATAGCATAAAGGCCATTAAACACTGAGTCCAAAATTTTCATATGCGTTTTTTCGTATTCGTGATTCGGTGGCTCTGAATTTTCAAAACACCATTCAAACACCATTCAAACTGTTTGCTACAGATGCGAAAAACGCATAAAATCAAACATGATTCGATTTTTTTTTTTTTATTATTTATTTATTTTTATGAAGGACGAAAGTTTCGGAGGCAGTGTGCAAACGTGATTGACATAACGTGAGGTCATATTTACTTTTTAACGTGCAGAATTTTCGGACTCGGTGTGCAATGGCCTTAACTGTCAACGTCCAGACAAACAAAAATAATGTTTCCATATTGTATATTTACAGTCACTTTTTTTCCATGCACACACATATTATTTCGATTCAGATGCACAGCATGCAGTTTCTCCATAAAATATGTGCTTGTGGATAAAATAATTATGATATGAACAGCAACCGCAATGGTGCAAAGTTCACTGTAAAGTTTTGGCAATGGTTTCTAGTTGAACCAGTGGCATACTCCACATTCAGTTGTGCAGAAGTTTGTGAAAGCTAAACACTCTCAAGCTGTTACTTTTGCACTCAACACCACATTATATAGACTCAACTGATTGAAAAAATAACATTTAAAAAGACTAATTTGTTGGAGCTATGACCAAGTGTAGGCACATGTTTTTTGAGGCGCTCACGTGGGCTACACAAGTTCAAATTCGGCTTGTAACGTTTTCCCCCACTGTGCTCTCCTTTTATAAAAATCTTCAAGACACTGATTGTGAGTAAAAATGGGCATATAAATAATAAAAGTACATTTTTGAACAACAATTGATTTTTTGTGCTATTATATTTGTGCAATTTACTTAAAGGAGTGTTCACTTTTAAAAAACCTTTTGCTGATAATTTACTCACCCCCATGTCATCCAAGATGTCCATGTCTTTCTTTCTTCAGTCGAAAAGAAATTAAGGTTTTTGATGATAACATTCCAGGATTTTTCTCCATATAATGGACTTCAATGGGAAACAAACAGTTCAAGGTCCAAAAGACAGTTTCAGTGCAAACTGTTCAAAGGGCTTTAAATGATTACAAACGATGAATGGGCTCTATGCACAGCGTTATTTCCGGTGAAGGATTAAGGATGCCCGATAACTTCCGCCGATCATAGAGTCCAATGCAATACCGAGAATTTATATTGAATTTTATACTCCATGGTTATACTAATGAAACGTTAGTCACAAAAACAGATAAAACAGACACCCCTCGTTGTGTTTATGCTTCTTTTTAAAATTATATTAAATAAACATAACTATATATAAAATTACATCTAAACGTATGTAGGTTTCGTTTCAAAGACGGGAGGACAGTAAATATTGAAGACTCTGCCATAATCCCGTTTTCTCCGGTTTTCCTCCGCTTTAATCTACACAACCGGAAATGGACGAGCATCCTTACGTCAAATGCGGAACTTATGCGTGCATATAGCCCATAAGGGTCTTATCAAGCGAAACGATCGCTCATTTAAAAAAAAAATGAAAAAAGTTTGTTTTATAAGCTCAAATGTTCGCCTTGCTCTGTTCTGTGATGCGCGTGACTCTCCTGTTCAATCTCGAACTCAAAATGAACTGATCTTTTTGAGTCAATTCGTTCATTTCGTTCATTGAATGAACCAAATTACACGAAAAAAGATTCGTTCATTTTGATAAACGAGTTTGAACAGGAGAGTCACGAACGCGCATCACAGAACAGAGCAAGGCGATTTAAGCTTACAAAACTTAAACTTTTGTATTTATTTTTGAAATGACCGATTGTTTCGCAAGATTGTCTGAAGTCGTTTAAAGCCCTTTGAAGCTGCACTGAAACTGTCGTTTGGATCTTGAACCGTTTGGTTCCCATTGAAGTCCATTATATGGAGAAAAATCCTGGAATGTTTTCATCAAAAACCTTAATTTCTTTTCGACTGAAGAAAGAATGACGTGGACATCTTGGGTGACATGGGGGTGAGTGAATTATCAGCAAAAGGTTTTTAAAAGTGAACTACTCCTTTAAACAATGATAGATACGGTATAAATATTTCTTTCTTTTTAAAACAATCTCCTTTTTAAAGTTTTTGCACAGTGTAGCAGTTCTTTGGAGGCTGTTGAATAGAAATGTAAAGCATCTATCTGGGGTTGCTCCTCCTTTTCCTGCTGGGACTCTGAGTGTTCTCCGGTTTGAGCTCTTTGTAGTGAACCTGAAGAGGAGATTTTGCACAAATGAGTCGCGAATCATGTTCTAAAGAATGAAAATACCTCACTTATCATCAATTCCTTACCATCTGAATGTCTGATGGAACTCTAGACAGGAAGTCCAACAGCTCGTTGTTAGCAATGCTGTAGGGGTCCCGCAGTTTTTTGGTGAATTTATTGATACCTGTGTGGGACATGCATACTGTTCATATCCTAGTAAATCACCTGAATGCAAGAACATGGCTTGTGTAAAAGTCTTCAGAGTAGGGATGCACCGATATGATAATTTTATACCGATAACCGATAATTCTTTACAGTTGAAAGCCGATAAACGATATATTGACCGATAAATCTAAATAAAACAAAAGTCTCACCATTAAAATCCATGTCCCAAGCACACAATTATGTTCTCATTCTAATTTTATGTAGCCAATATGAAACATGTTGCACTTGTATTTTCCTTTTTTGAAGCGATTTCAATCATACACTCAAAAAAAAAAATGCCAAATTTGGGTCAAATATGGACAAACCCAAATGTTGGGTTAAAAATGTTATTTCGAATTTTAACCCAACTTCAACTTTCTCTTTCAACTGTAATTTTTTTAATTAAAATTTTAACCCAACATTTGGGTTTCTCCATATTTGACCCAAATTTGTATTGAAAATTGTGTATTGCAATTTCAAGTGTCTCAGCTGAAGGAAATAATCCATTATTTATCGGCTTTAATAAATCGGGCAAATTATTTTTATTGGCCAGATAACTATAACATTAAAAATGAACATATATCGGCCGGTGCTGATATATTGTGCATCCCTACTTGAAAATGCATCTGATCTAGATCAACCAAACACATGTAGTTTTGGACTTCTACATCTAAAAATGACTATACAGTTATTCTTTTCAACAGACTAAGCAATCATTTGAATTTTAAACCATTGGAAAAGTGTTTAATACAAAAGAGCAATAGGATTTCTCACCCCAGACCAGCACAATGTACCGTAGTGGGATGAAGTATATTATCGTGGCAACGGCACATAGCACTGTTATGGCTAACCAGCTCAGAAAAGGTACAGACCAGTTAAACGTGCTAAAAAAGAAAGGGACAGCATGAGAATTAATATAAATAATGTATTAATTACATAATAATATCCAAACTTCTCACTTCTTCACTCGTTCCCCAAAGCAGGCCACTTGATCCAGAGCGTTCTGAACAGTTATGATCACATCTTGAACCGCGTAGAATTTGTCCAAGAAGCCCTTTTTTTCCGAGTCCTGTTGTTTGAGTGCACAACACACGGCTGGTTAGAGTTCATTTTGAGTCGCATGTATGACAGTTGTGCTTTGGTCTGCAGGAAATCGTCCAGCAAGGTAATATGAGTTTAGTTGTTTTGGGAAATGAAAGACGTGGGGGTGGGGAAGCTTTTGTTTGCTAGCTGGTGTCTCTTCTCTTTAGACTAAAAGGTTAGTTGGTGTAGCTAAACACAAAAGCAGCGAGTCTCCAATCCCAACCGCAGCTTCATTAATATGGAAAAGAGGGCCTCTGAATCACACACAAGTCCTTGGAACCAAACAGAATCATATTAAACATTAGATCTGAATTCATCTCAATCAAATTCTAATGGAAATCTTAAAAGTTACGGCCAATCAAATTCCTCTCCTGGTGTTGGTTTTTCTAATTGCTCTTAGCGTTTTTGAGTATGTTATAGTGTTGAGAAATGAAATTAAGTTTTATTCTGAGAAAAAAAAAAACTTAAATATATTTTAAGTTTTATTCTGAAGACCAAAAACATAAATATATTTGTGTTGGATTTTCTAATTGCTCTTAGCGTTTTTGAGTATGTTACAGTGTTGAGAAATTAAATTAAGTTTTATTCTGAGAAAAAAAAACTTAAATATATTTTAAGTTTTATTCTGGGGACCAAAAACATAAATATATTTGTGTTGGATTTTCTAATTGTTCTTAGCGTTTTTGAGTATGTTACAGTGTTGAGAAATTAAATTTTAAGTTTTATTCTGAGAAAAAAAAAATTAAATATATTTTAAGTTTTATTCTGAGGACCAAAAACATAAAATTTCATTTCTCAACACTATAACATCAAAAACACTAAGAACAATTAGAAAATCCAACACAAATATATTTATGTTTTTGGTCCTCAGAATAAAACTTACAATATATTTAATTTTTTTTTTCTCAGAATAAAACTTAATTTAATTTCTCAACACTATAACATACTCAAAAACACTAAGAACAATTAGAAAATCCAACACAAATATATTTAAGTTTTATTCTGAGAAAAAAAATATATATTGTAAGTTTTATTCTGAGGACCAAAA
Source organism: Pimephales promelas (assembly GCF_988280905.1). NCBI lineage: Eukaryota > Metazoa > Chordata > Actinopteri > Cypriniformes > Leuciscidae > Pimephales > Pimephales promelas. Next base: position 23,044,935 of record NC_142791.1, read on the forward strand.
ACATAAATATATTTGTGTTGGATTTTCAAATTGTTCTTAGCGTTTTTGAGTATGTTATAGTGTTTAGAAATAAATTTTTAAGTTTTATTCTGAGAAAAAAAAAAATTAAATATATTTTAAGTTTTATTCTGAGGACCAAAAACATAAATATATTTTCAATAGCAAGACGCAAAATAGTCAGGCTGCAATTCCATTTTCTAGTAAATGTCCCCAGGCATAACAATAAATAAGTTACTACTGAATAATACAGATAACTGGTAATGTTAATGTACAGTTAATAGTAAAGTAACACGAGAGGCAGTTCGGTATATGGATTTAATATAATGATCAATAAACAATTCCACTGTTCAAGAGTTTGGGAAGATTTTTTTAAAAGACATTAATAATTTTATTGAAAATTTATTGGGACAATTTATCAAAATTGACAGTAAAGACATTTATAACATTACAAAAAATAATAATTTCAAATAAAAAAGCTGTTTTTAACTTTATATTTTATCAAAGAATCCTGACAACGTGTCAGTTTCCGCAGAAATATGAAGCAGCACGACTGATAATAATCAGAAATGTTTCTTGAGCATCAAATCAGCATATCAGAATCATGTGACACTAAATAATAATATTTCACAATATTACTGTATTTTCATCACATAAATGCAGCCTTGGTGAGCAGAAGAGACTTCATTCAACAACAACATGAAAAAACCTTACCGACCCCGAACGTTTTTAAACTGAAGTCCAAAAAGGAAGAGCCCCTCAATATCTCCTGCCCCAACTTCCTGTGTCAACATGTGATTTTTAATCACACAATTGTATTGGGTATTTAATGTTTCAATCAAATATTCTCGCTTAAAACAATGCTAGCTTGTGTTTTTCATCATGTTGCCCTTGTACACAAACGCATACGCAATAATGACAGCATTTATTCTGAGCCCCAGGCCTCACCTGCGACGGGCTGGTTGTAAAATCAATGGGACGGGCTGCAAGATGTGTTATTCTTTCTCCGACAACTTACAGAGTCGGAGTTCAACAAATCAATTGTCCCCATAAATTAACAGGAACAATTTCTGAAAGCTTGGAGAGTGATACTAACCCTGCGTATTTTCATGACCAGCCGGCGGTAAGCTAAGTGCAAACATATGTCCGGGCTTAGCCCGGGCCTATGAGGGGTCCTTATGAATGGAAAACAGGTGTCTAGGTCATTTGTGCCAAAATACCCAAGCTAGCTCCCTGGGTCAAAGGTCAGGCCGCTAATGGCTGCCTTGTGGCGCACAAAGGGTTATGGGAACGCGAAGGATAGCTGGACTTAAACATCTGGGATATGTTGAGTATATTTGGCAACACAAGCCTCAGGTGCAATTAAACTAAAGCACTGACACATATATTAAACTGAGTGTCCGTGCGCCAACCTTTACCCGTCCCATCGAGCTTCAGCTAACCCACAAGACCATAAACGATAGTGCTATTCTAGAGAAACAAGGCTAGATTTCCTTCGGCCAAGAGAGATCCTCAGCAAGGGGAAAAAAGCATATTAAAGTAGTAGTTAACTTTTAAAAAAAGCTTTTGCTGATAATTTACTCACCCCTATGTCATCCAAGATGTCCATGTCTTTCTTTCTTCAGTTGAAAAGAAATTAAGGTTTTTGATAAAAACAATCCAGGATTTTTCTCCATATAATGGACTTCAATGGGAACCAAACGGTTCAAGGTCCAAAAGAAACTTTCAGTGCAAACTGTTCAAAAGGCTTTAAACGATTCCAGACGATGAATAAGAGTCTTATCAAGCGAAACGATCGCTCATTTAATAAATTAATAACAAAGTTTAAGTTTTATAAGCTCAAATGGTCGCCTTGCTCTGTTCTGTGATGTGCGATCGTCACTCTCCTGTTCGAACTCGTTCATCAAAATGAACAAATCTTTTTTCGAGTCATTTGGTTCATTCAATGAACGAGATGACTCAAAAAAAGATTTTTTCATTTTTAAGCTGCAGTGAAACGCTCATTTGGACCTTGAACCGTTTGGTTCCCATTGAAGTGCATTATATGGAGAAAATCCTGGAATGTTTTCATCAAAAACCTTAATTTCTTTTCGACTGAAGAAAGAATGACATGGACATCTTGCATGACTTGGGGGTGAGTAAATTATCAGCAAAAGTTCTTTTAAAATGAACTACTCCTTTAATGAGTTAATCAGGAAATTATGAAATGTATGGTTACCTTGTCATCTTTGTCGTATTCTTCATCCACATCCTCAAGAAGGTCCTCCATCGCTTGCTATGAAGCCACAATAAGAAAAATCACAAATGCGATCTCTTTGAAATCTCAGTTGTTTCTGCTAGTAAAGAAAAAATGAGTTTAACTCTTTCTTCGCCATTGAAAGAAATTTCCGGCTTTTCGCGTTTTCACTGTTATACAATTGGGGGCGCTATAACATCCTCTGAATCTGTGGGTACTAGGGGTGGAACGGTACATTTATTCGTTTTGAACCGAAACGGTACGGGCGTCACAGTTCAGTGCACAAATTTACACGGAGAATACACGATATAAAAATAAATAAAACACGCATGCAAATTAATTATTGTTATGCGGAACTACTGTTAGATACGCGGTTTCTTTAGGGTCACATAATCTATACCATCGGCTAGCTCTGAACCGTCTTTGCTCTGAACATGCGATCACTTCAAACGTTGGCTTTATATGCGCAAAATAGTCAAATCAAATCAAATTGATCAAATCTTTTTTTTGAGTCATTTCGTTCGTTGAATGAACCAAATGACTCGAAAAAAGATTAGTTCATTTTGATAAATGAGTCCGAAAAGGAGAGTCATGAACGCGCATCACAGAACAGAGCAAGGCGACCATTTGTGCTTATAAAACTTTTTTATTTATTTTTTAAATGGCCGATCGTTTCGCTGGATAAGACCCTTATTCATCGTCTGGTTTCATTTAAAGCCCTTTGAAGCTGCACTGAAACTGTCTTTTGGACCTTGAACCGTTTGGTATTGTTTTATACAGAAATAAATTAGTTATAATTCAGATAAGAATAATGTTACATTGTTAATTAATAATGTTAATTAAAAATATATTGATCTGAAATATAGAAAAATAATTTTAAATTAATTCAAGTACAATTACCAAACATATCGCAAGGTCTTTGTGTTTTTATTCATTTAATTAATAAACTAATTATATAAAACTATTGTCAGTGCACTACAAATAAACTGGTTCTATGCCTTTATTAATAAAACTTATTTAAAAAATACAATGCCTTCTGTATTTTTGTTTTGCTTTTCCCTCCATTGTACCGAAATCGTACCGAACCGTGAAGTCTGAACCGAGGTATGAACCGAACCGTGTCCGTGACTTCTGTGTACCGTTCCACCCCTAGTGAGTACTGACTGAAACGATAGATGTCAGCAGCAATATCATATGCAAACAGATTCATATGTAAAATAATGTGGCTTTTTTTATAAAACGTACCCACATTCAAGTGTTGATAAAAAAAGAATGCATGAAGCTAGGATAAAACGGGGGTGTGTTTTAAGCAGTCTCTCTATTGCATGTTCATATATTCATACAACAAAATATTCTGTGGGCCATGAAACCTTTGTGAAAAATGATCAAAAATGCTGGTGACTGGTGAGAAAAGAGTTCAAATGGAGAGCGAATATATTTTGGATTTTCAGACGAGATCTCAAACTGCGCTCCGATTTGCCAAGATACCAAAAGTTTGCAAAAGTCGATATAAATTTGAATCACAATTCATAAAAGTGAGATCCTGATGTTAACTCAAACATCTCTCGTCAAATTCTTTCAAGGCATGCATTTACACTATTTGATAAGGATAAAAAACACGAAAATAATAGCATTTAAAATAGTTTTTCATCTTAATTTTATCAGTTACTGTAGCAAAATAGTCTTTTAAAATGACTTTTCCAGGCCTGTAAATCACAATTTTACCATCTCATACTCAGTGTCAACAACCGTCTCATTTGTATTTGTCCATAAGCAATTTTAACTTCGACTTCTGATACGAAGTTGATATCTAAATGAAACATAAATGAAGTCTTCCTTATGTCTCCAGAGCAATGAAAGATCAACCTCTGAGCAATAACACTTCCCGCTGGCGAGTTTAGATTGTCATTTAAACACTCACGTTGCATCACATGCAGGCTGATAGCATTTTAATGGCAACTGTTCCGCCATTTATTAGCCGTTAGCCCACATACGAAAACACATGAGCATACGACTCACATTTGTGACAGACTGTATATTTCTGTCAATCTCCTTCTGAAAGTGAAAACGATTCTCTCTTGTGTGTCTGTCAGCTGTCCGTCAGCTGAAATCCAGCTCACAAAAATTTTATTTTATTTTTTTCATTTTTATTCATGCTGGCCAATATGATAATTCCATATTTTAATTTGTAAAGAAGTGGAAAATTATTATTTTATTGTTTTGAGATTCATCTGATGCATATCGCTACTGACTCTTTGACCGGATACTCCTGAATAAAAATGTAATTAAAATTTTGATGGCTTAATTGGGAAGTGAACACCCTCTCGAGAAATGGCGCTCATTGAAAGTCATCAGCACTCATTCCACGCCATCTGAACAACTAAAATTGAATCAATTTTCAGGGAGTTTTGCCCACACCCTTAGTGCGATTGGCAACATTTCACGATGGCATGAAATTAGTTTGACACAATTTAATTGGAAAATGAGATAAGTAAATACACTAGGTAAGTGGACTGGCACGTTTAAAAGCTCGTATATTTGTGCTACTTTTAATTACCTGAAGTAATTGGAATAAAAACATTCAATTCCGGCTGTGCACACATCTTAACAAAATAAACATAGCTGTTTATTGACCTGGAATAGTCGATGGCTGGTTCAAATAATCAAAGCTAGTTTGGGTTCGGGGAGACGTTTCAATTTCCTGTGGCGGCCTACAACGACCATGTGCTTAAAATGAGCTCGAGATAAATGTCACAAATTTAGCAATCATTAGACTCATAAAAGCACTCACCACACTTCCCTCGCGCGGCTCCGTCCCGGAGGTCAGCCGGAAGTAATTCCAGGTCAGCAACAGAAGCAAGGACAACGGGACCATGTAGATCTCGAAATTCCAAACCACCACCACAAAGATCTAAACAATCAGGACAACGCCACGTTTAAGACTATTACTTTATGGACTAACAGAAGTTTCGCAATTCCATTTTCCACCAAGTAAATAATAATATATAACTTACTACATTAAATATATAATCAAATTTTTTATAACATTAATACACTTAAATTTCAGTTAATAAAGCAATAAACCATGAGACAGTTCAATATAGGTATTACACGTAATACATACTCAATATCCAATAAATAATAACATTATTATTATTTATTATACAATATATTAATATAGTTATATAGTAATACAGTTGTCATCCTTAATGTGTAAGTTTATGATTGCCAAGCTATGTGACAACCTGGTGATATATAATTTTTTTTTTTAAAGAATATTATACTTTTATTCATGCATTGAATTGATCAAAAGTGATTTTAATTTTTCACAAAATATTTCTATATATAAAAAAAGCTGTTTTGAACTTTCTATTCTTTAAAGAAATAATGAGTAACGCCATGACAGGAAATGCATTACATTTTACAATACTTTAAAATAGAAAATTGGGTTTTTAAATTATAATAATATTTCACAATATTATACATATATACACACACTGTATATAGTACTGAAAAATATGTATTGTATAACTAGTTCACCCCAAAAATTTAAATTAATTTACTCACCCACATGATGTTTCAAACCTGTATGAGTTTCTTTCTTCTGCTGAACACAAAAGTTATTTTTTGTTTTAAATATTTTGTTATTAAATATTTGGTCCCACTTTATATTAAGTGGCTTTAGGTGTACAATGTACTTATTGTGTTCAGGTTGTATTGTAAAACACTTTTGCTGCTGTCGAGGTGTGATACGGGTAAGGTTAGGGACAGGTGTGTGTCCTATGGGTCGGTTTAAGGCTGGTTTAAGGGGCAACAGTGTAATTACAAATTACATAATTACATAAATTAATTACAGCTGTAATTACATGCAGGTATTTTCAAAATATAAGTACAATGTAAAAACATGTATGTACACAATAAGTCCATTGTATCAAATTATTAATTTCAATGTAAGTAAAGTGGGACCGTCAATGGGGTCCATCAACTATTTGGTTACCAACATTCTTCAAAATATCTATAAGAAAGAAACTCATACAGGTTAAAAACAACTTGAGGATGAGTCAATGATAACAGAATTAAAATTTTTGGGAGAACCATATAAACTGTAAACCAGATCTTTTTAAAGTGGAAGGTCAAATCTCGGTCAGCTAATTTTCAAGAACAGGTACAGATGAAAATAGCAATGTGAATCTATTGTTGGAGAGACTGAGAGTGTACAGCGCCTCCTCCAGGTACAGGAGGGAGTGTGTGAATGCGAGGGAACCGTGTGAAGGGCTCTCGAGGTGTTCAGAGACGGGCAGGCGGGGGTGCGGGGTGAGGTCGGGCACGAGGTCACAGCGGGACGTCGTCTAAGAGATCACATCTACTCGATTTAGCTCAAGGGTTCTTCAGTGCTGAGCTATGAGCACACTTCACACACCACAGCTCTTCAACACACGAGTCACCAAACAACCACACTATCTATCTATCTATCTATCTATCTATCTATCTATCTATCTATCTATCTATCTATCTATCTATCTATCTATCTATCTATCTATCTATCTATCTATCTATCTATCTATCTATCTATCTATCTATCTATCTATCTATCTATCTATCTATCTACAGGTATCTATCTATTTATCTATCTATCTAAAGTGAGTCTGAGTTTCTTTGAGTGGAATGTATCGTATCAATATTGTGTAAGTGGGTGTAACAGTAGTGTATGGTGTAAGTCTTTGGTTGGCTGTTTGTTTGTGTGTATTTAGAAGTAGAGTTTTGCCACCTACCAAGAAAGCACATAAACTCCTGCGGGGCGACTCCCATTGAAAACAGCTGTTGATGTAGGAGCCCACATTAATGAGGAAGAGGATGCAGCGCTTCACTCGGTTAAAATTCTGCTGCAGCAGCTGACATGAGGAAATATGAGAAAGAAATTCATCCAAAACACGTTCTGTTAGATATAAACCACAAAACACTCTTTTCTAACAATAATGATCTATTTATACACATACACGTATATATATATATATGCAGTATTCTGTACATTTAATATTAATAGAATTGTATGACATTGAAACAAAAAAAATATATATATTTATGTTCCTTCAGGATATAATCATAAAATATATTTATATATTTCACAATAGTTTTAGGCTTTGAGGATACTCCTGAATGCCATGGAAATATTTTATATAATTTACCTGTATTTTCAGAATCATAATAATTCTATTGTATTTTGTATTCCAACAAAACATTAAAACAATACACACTACCCCACAAAAGTTTGTGGTTGGCAAGTCTCTTATGCTGCATTTATTTGATCAAAAAAATACAGTAAAACTCTAATATTGTGAGACATTTTTACAATTCTGTTTTCTATTTGAATATATTTTCAAAATTAATTTATTCATGTGATCAAAGCTGAATTTTCAGCATCATTACTCCAGTCTTCAGTGTCGCATGATCCTTCAGAAATCATTCTAATGATGCGGATTTGCTGCTCAAGAAACATTTATTATTATTATGAATGTTGAAAACAGATGTGCAGCTTAATATACGTGTATATATATATATGACTTTTTTTATATTATACAACTTTTTACAGAATAAACATTAAAAATGAGTTTTTAGTTACTTTATTAATAAGTATTTAAGATATTAAAGATAAAAGATTATTAAAGATTATTATCTCTTCCATCAATGGCCGAACTAAAGAAAATCAAACGACTGTTCTGGGAAGCATGATTAACACAAACCACTCCACAAAACTTGAGCATATAAAAAAAAAAAAAACGAGGCAAATGTAATCATCTCCATAAGTGATGGTGTGACTGACAGCTGGGGTTAGATATACGGGTTGAATCCACGGTTGAACTCTTCACTGAGACGGGCATAAAGGACTGAAGAATCGGTCTGTTCTGCTCAATGCGCAGCTTTGTGACAGCGTCTGATTCAGCCCAGCCCCTCCAATTCAGCGCTTTTGTCACGCAGGCACATTGAGAGAGAGGACAATGAGCAGGCCCAGCCGTAGAGCCGCAGCCGGGCCCTCTGGGGTGGCCCCTCTCCTCTCATGAGGGCCGGCTTGACATTTCTATTCAACACCTAGAGCGGCAGGGCAAGGGGGAAAACGCTGCGATTCAGCACTTGCGCCCCCTGTCCCAAACACGTCGGCCTATTGTGTGGCGGGCATGGGACCGCCGGCCCTCGTTGGGGTGATTTTGATTTGATTGCCGCCGTCGGATTAAAGGGACAGTTCACCTAAAAAATATTGTTTTATTATTTACTCGTCTCGCTCCTAATGTGGTTTCGTACCCATATGCTCTTATTTTATCTATAGGAGACAAATGTAGAGGTTTCTAACACACACACACACACACACACACACACACACACACACACACACACACACACACACACACACACACACACACATCCTATAGACGTGATGGTTTTTACACTGTACAAACTGTATCTTCTATCCGCTTACACTAACCCTACAGCTAAACCTACCCGTCACACAAAAATTTCGGCTTTAATTACTTTATTTTTATACCAGTTTTACAAAGGACGCCCTAAAGGGAGGTTTTTGGAGATTTTGTCAGGTTTTGGTTATTTCTGGGTACAAATATGTCCTCAAAATATAGTTATGTAGACTCACACACGAACAAAGTTATCACTAAAGCACCATAAAAGTCTTCCAAAGCAGGTTTATTATAGTTAACTAAAATAAAATATAAAACATTTGTATTACTTTATATAAAGTAAATTATAATTGAAGGTAAATGAAAAATAATTTCAGCTAGTTGCTAAGGAAACATTTCAAATTTCCATAGTTTTACTTGACGTACTAAAAAAACTAAAACTGAAATAAAAAATGTATGAAAACTATAATAAATAATAAAATGATAAATATAAAAAATGATCAAATTATTAAACCTTTAACTCAAATGAAAATAGTATGTACTAGGGCTGTCAAACGATTAATCGCATCCAAAATAAAAGTTTGTGTTTAGTATATGTGGGTGCACTGTGTATAATTATTTTATATATATAAATACACACACAAGCATGTATATATTTAAGAAATATTTTCATGTATATAGATTTATATATTATTTATATTATATATAAATATAAATATTTTATACACAAATAATATTTTTTCTTAAATATACATGCATGTGTGTGTATTTCTAAATACAAAATAATTACACACAGTGCACCCACATATATTTATGCAAAAACAAACTTTTATTTTGGATGCGATTAATCAGCCCTAATATATATACATATATATAGTGAGAAAAATAATACTAGCCCACATTCTTATACATGCCATTTTGGTGTCGCCATTTTTTAATACATCACAAGAGTCATCTGAACTGCTTTTTGTGGTTTCTTGTCCGTTTTGGAGCACTTTAAAGTGTCTTTGTATTGAAAAAGCCATTTAGTGATTCATCCAAAATGGTCCTTTTGTCTTTTACCGAATTAAACTCCACGATGTGGGTTTGAAACGACACCAAGGGGACTAAATAATGACAGAGGTGCCATTATTTTGTGTGAGCTATTCCTTTTGAAGAATAGTTATATTGTTGTCATATTACCTGTTTAGAGACTTTGGCCTCTTCTTCGATGTACTTCTGTTCTGGTGGAACGAACGTCCGCAAACTGGCTTTCACCTTGAAGCGAAACGAAGCACGTCTGATTTGTTTTAATTAGTGCCGGAGTTCTCTATGCATCAATAACGATTGCATATTCGACAGTGTGAAAGAAAGAAAAAAACACACAGCAGAAACAAAAGACACAACATCCAGCGCACACTTACGGCGTTGAAGATGACGTCTGCTTCGAGGAAGATGACCCCCTTTGTTGGCCCTGTCAGCTCCTTGTTTTTTAAGACGTAGGCCTTCTGTTCGCTGTTGCGGATCTGTGTGAAGAAGACGTGACAGCCTGCTGTCTGGCAGAGCCCCAGCGGACCCCCCTCCTCGACTGACCCCTGATCTCCCAGCGGCAGCATCAAACAGCCAGCCGCACATCCCCCCCCTCCCCTCCCTCCTCCTTCCAGCACTTCCAACTCTGACAAGTACCTGCTCATTACCAGCATCCCTCTGTCATCGAGACATTACCCAGGCACCGGGAGACACAGCTGTGTGTGCTTTTAAAGACGCGCCACCATCAATCTCGAGGCTGTTTGTTTCAAACGCGACTTTAAAAACACACGTGGATCTACAGTAAGGAGCTTGAATGGGGCGAACTTACGTTTAATAACGGGATGGCCACTTTACCCAGGAAATCTGCACTGCGATCTCTGTCCTCGTCGTACACCGTGATCTCCAGCACCGAGTGAATGTCTTTTACATTGCTGTGGGGTTAAAGAGAGAGAGTTTTTTTTTTAATCAAACACCAAACAAAATTACATCGAAATATTTCTATTTAAAGGGTTAGTTCACCAAAAAAATGTAAATTCTGTCATTAAAGGAGTAGTTCACTTTTGCTGATAATTTACTCACCCCCATGTCATCCAAGATGTCCAAAAGAAATGAAGGTTTTTGATGAAAACATTCCAGGATTTTTCTCCATATAATGGACTTCAATGGGAACCAAATGGTTCAAGGTCCAAATGACAGTTTCAGTGCAGCTTCAAAGGGCTTTAAACGATTCCAGACGATGAATAAGGATCTTATCAAGCGTAACGATCGTTTTTTTAAAACAATAAATAACAAAGTTTAAGTTTTATAAGCTCTGTTCTGTGATGCGCGTTCGTGACTCTCCTGGTTTATCAAAGTGAACAAATCTTTTCCCAAGTCAACACGTTCATTTTGTTCGTTGAATGAACCAAATGACACCAAAAAAGATTTGTTCATTTTGAATTTTGAAGTTTGAACAGTGAGTTTTTTTTTCACAGAATCACAGAACAGAGCAAGGTGACGTATTTGAGCTTATAAATCTTAAACTTTGTTATTATTATTTTTAAATGAGCGATCGATTCCTTTGATGAGGACCTTATTCATCGTCTGGAATCGCTTAAAGCCCTTTGATCAGTTTGCAGTTTGCACTGAAACTGTCTTTTGGACCTTTGAAGCGTTTGGTTCCCATTGAAGTCCATTATATGGAGAAAATCCTGGAATGTTTTCATCAAAAATCTTAATTTCTTTTCGACTGAAGAAAGAAAGACATGGACATCTTGGATGACATGGGGGTGAGTAAATTTTCAGCAAAATTTTTTTTAAAGTAAACTACTCCTTTAATTACTCAACCTTTCGATCTTTTTGATGGAATCTTTGTGCTTTGTTCCTCCATTGACGGCTACGCATCTACCACTTTGATGCTTCAAAAAGTTCATAAAGACATCGTAAAACTAGTCCATATGAATTGAGTGGTTTATCAATTTTCTGAAGATACTCGATCGCTTTATATGATGAACAGATTGAATTTCGTGCTGTGTAACGAGAATGAACAACATTGGTTCTCGCACGTCAAGCGAACAAGCTTGAGCTTCTGTTTATATATGATATAAACTCAATCTCTAAATTCAATCTGTTCGTCATATAAAGCGATCGAGTCTCTTCAGAAAATTTGGACTAAACCACTCAATTCATATGAATTAGTTTAACGTTTAACTTTTTGAAGCGTCAAAGTAGTACACACTTTACAATAAGGTTCTTTAGTTAACATTAGTTAACTACATTAGTTATCATAAACTAATTATACAGCATTTATTAATCTTTATTCATGTTAATTTCAACATTTATTAATATTTTATTCAAATCTTGTTAACATTAGTTAATGCACTGTGAAATAACATGAACAAACAATGAGTAGCTTTATTTTTATTAACTAACATGAACAAATACAGCAACAAATGTGTGGCTCATTCATGTTAGTTAACACCTTAACTAATGTTTTCTAATGAAACCTTATTGTAAAGTGTCACCGAAATCTCTCAGATTTCATCAAAAAGATTTTCATTTGCGTACTGAAGACGAACGAAAGTCTTACAGTTTTAGAATGACATGAGGGAGAGTAATTAATGACTGAGTTTTCATTTTTTGCTATCCCTTTAACATATTCCTGCATGAACCTAGATAAAATGTTTATTATTAAAGCAGTTTGTTTTGATCATTTTGTGAAAATTATTAAAAATACTGGCTGGAAACTTAAAAAAAAAACACTGGCGGGGAAAGAGTCAGTATTGACTGTGATATTGCTTTAAATTTATAGTCAACATGAAACACATACAACGCATTCAAATGGCATAATTTGACATTTCTGAGGGAAAGTGTTTGTAATTATTCAGGGCGGTACTTGACTTAAGGATTTGATTGGATGATGAATAATATCTTGCATCATGAGGCTGTGTAAAAAAAATAACTTTATTAAGTGATCGACTTTCAACTGGTTTTTAAAAGGCGGTCAATAAAATAGTCAATAATAAAATGTAGACTTTAATTAAATAATCAATCTTTTCTCAGTATACAGACTTTTTTTTGTTACAGCATTGTATTGATTCCTCCATTCCAGTTCATTGTTACAGCATTTTTATTTATGTGTAATATAATTTCCTAAAGTTTGATTGATAGATAAACTAGAAGAATTAATTTACGACACATACAAAAGTGACTCAATCTGTGCAACAAGGATTATGACATGACATAATGTTGTGTGTATCATGTTGAGAGGTAATTGGTAATTGAATCATTAAAACCAAGTCATACCAATGGGCCAAAATATCAACAATCACGAATCATGATGATGTCTATTGCACCATTCATATTTTCAGCAGAAAAGGTAAACATTTGCTAACACTTTATTTCTATAGTCCACTTTAGAGTATATTTGCAGCTACATGTAAACTTCTACTAAGTAGTAATTCAACTAACCCTAACCTAATAGTCTACTAATGCCCTAATGAGAATTAGTTGACATGTAGTTGCGAAGTTACTTATAGATAGAAGTGGACCCATAGAGAATAAAGTGTAACCATAAGTATTTTTAATACCTGTGGTTGTTAAAGCTTTTTGAAAGTCATTGCATTTTCATAAAAGACAATGTAGCATTGCAACATTTTCATGTATTATTATGTGCACGTATTATATTACATTTTCATGTAATATATTCCACAATCAAGCCAAATTGCAGCTGATTGTTGCTTTTGTAAATGCGATCGACTGCATGTTTGAGTCCAGGTGTCAGAACAACTTCATCAGCTGTGAATATTTTAATTCGTCCTCTGTCGGAAGCGGATGCATAATGAACTCACAAGGTGAAGACTTTATTCCACTCGGGGTTCAGCGTCTTGTAGACCGTGTGTGTCTGCAGACGGTCATTACACAACTCTGCAATGCAGAACGGGTCGCTCTTTCCTGAAACACAATGTTGCATTCGAAAGGTTTTAGTTTCAAATTCCCAACTGAGATATGAATATGCATTATATGATGCATTATAAATATTGAACTCTGTAGGTATAATACATTTCTAGTATTTTTACTCTATTATAATTATGCATTTATTTAAAATAGCTTGAAATTGGTAGAGCCTCAATGCTATAATTAATAAACAGTCTAGCATTCAAAAGCTTTGGGTACTTAAAGTCAAAAGTGATATTTGTTTTATTTGAAATAGATTACTATTACTATCTAAGAATCCTGAAGAAAAAACGGACTGTTTTTAATATTGATAGTCATAATATTAGAATGATTTCTGAAGGATCATGTGACACTGAGTGAAGACTGGAGTAATGATGCTGAAAATTCAGCTTTGATCACAGGAATAAATTACATTTTTTGATATATTACAATAGAAAACAGTAATCTGAAGAAATGTGGCACTGAAAACAGACAGTGTGTGTGCGCAAAAGCTTCTTAAAAGCCTTTGTCCACCATGGTGTGGTATTAGAAGAACCGTGAAATCAGAACCCATGAGGTGTGGGCCGTTCCTGAGAGAACAGCAAACTTGAAGAACTAGATAAACTAAAAATGAAGAGAGAGACCGAGGTGTTGACCTCACTAAAACATTAAGAAAAATGCTTGGGAAAGAGTCTTATGGACCATCCAGTTTACAGTAGGAATGTAGGTTATTGAATCAAACGAATACAGGAAGTGACATGTGTTTTTACCTGTGACATCAGCAGCCATCAGCCCCTCGGCCCGCAGGATCTTTACCTGCACGATTCCTACATCCTTCAGCTTAAAGAAAGACCTCAGAGAACACTGAAAAAAGAACAAAAACGAAGTTCACAGCGAGCAGTAATACATCCATATGTTTCTGACAGCTCTATTTTGGCCCTAACTTTCTCTAATCCCCTGCCAGAGTCCGCGAGCAGTTTTGTGTCCGCGTCAAAGCCGCTCGGCCGTGGACGTCGAGACAAAACCATCGAGCCGCCACGCCAGATTATCTGGTGGCTCTCACGAATACATCTTCATTATGCAGCTGTTATGAAAGAAGGTCAGTCTGCCTTGGTGGCGAGTTTCTGTAAGCCGTTCACTGACCAGCCCTCCAGGGGACAGTGGCAGGACAAAGACAAACCGTGAATAGAGAGGACAGACAACTCTGAGAGGAGCGAGATGTCTCTCTCTCTGCCTTTGTTTCATCCGAGGTACTCCACCGTGGTCCAGTTGTGAAGGAGACGCAGTTAATCCAGTAGTGCACTGGAGTGTGGTCACATTACGCCCCCTTTTGGTCACAGAAGTGTACTACAGGGTGGAGCATTACCAGTTCATGAGGAAAACTTAAAGGGATAGTTCACTTTGAAATTAATTTTTGATATGTTTTAGCTTACCTCAAGGGCATCCAAGATGTAGGGGTCTTTGTTTCCATAATATTTTCAATTTTGATATTTTTAAGTCAAACCGTTCTTGTCTTGCGAAGAGCAGAGAAGTCCAAATTAAACATGATTTAATGTAAGAACGAAATGAGCGGTTTGTGTGAAAAAATGAACAGTATTTATATCATTTTTACCTCTTGTAATCACAGTCACGTTTAAGTGATCTGAGGGTGTGGGCGCTTCTATCTGCGCAAGCGCAACGGAAAGCCCCGGAAGTGATCTCTCGCGCGTGTACGTCACTCATTGTTTACGCAGAGATATCGGAAAATTTTACCTTTCACTGTGAAGATCTAAATATATTTAGATATACAGGAAATCACAATGGAAGACGATTTCGATATATCTAAATATGTTTAGATCTTCACGGTGTAAGGTAAAACTTCCGAAATCTCTGTGTAAACAATGAGATACGTACATGCGCAAGAGATCACTTCCGGCGCATGCGCAGACCGAAGCCCCGTGCCTTCAAATCAGTTGGACATGGCTGTTAACAAGAGGTTAAACGATATAAATACTGTTCGTTTTCTCACACAAACCGATCGTTTCGTGTCTTAGGCCATTAATGTGTACTTACATTTACGATCATGTTTAATTTGGACTTCTCTGTGCATAATCTTTGAGGTGGTGACCATAGACCTGCATTATATGACTGACAGACAAGAACGGTTTGACCTAAAAATGTCAAATTTGAAAATACTGTGGAAACAAAGACACCTACATCTTGGATGCCCTTGAGGTAAGATAAAACATATCAAAAATTAATTTAAAAGTGAACTATCCCTTTAAGCCCCTTTCACACAGCGCGTTCATCCCGGGAAATTGCCAGAACGCCTTCAGTGTGAACGCAAACACGACGCGGGATTGATACCGGCATCGATGCCGGGTTGGGGACCTAGTAACATTGCCGGAATCAGTCCCGGAACGCGCGCTGTGTGAACCAAAGCCAGGACCAATGGGTGTGTCATAGTGATGACGCATGTGCCATCGCGCAACTCTGTTGCTCTTAGACAAAAGTTTGTGTTCGTCATTAACAAAGAAAGGGCGAACAAATGTCTGCAAACTTGAACGAAGCAGAGACCAGGGGCCTTATGTATGAACACTGCGAACGTACAAACACACGGCGTACGCCAGTTTTCACGTTCACGGCCAGATGTTCCAACAGTGAAATTAACGTAAGAATGTGCGTTCCTCCAAATAAACTTCATGTCTGGCGTATGTACATTTGCCTTGATTTTTGTCCGTTGGCGACTCATAGAGGCAATAAAGTGAAGTGGCAAACATTACACTACGAATTGTTTTATCGCACCACCAGCTGTCAGATATTGCTTAATAATATGTTAAATAATGTATCAATTACAAATTATGTCACACGAGTCTTATTAAAATATTCTATTATGCAATTAAGTAAGAACATAAAGCATGTGCAAACCCGTCTAGCAATGGCAGCGTTGGCTTAACTAAAAAATAAACTTCATTAATTCGCTCAGTAAAGGTAAAAAAGAAAGTAATATTTTTATTCAGCAAGGACACATTGAATTTGTTTAAAAGTGCCAGGAAATGCATTTATAATGTTACAAAAGATTATAAGATTTTTATATGTGTTTGATTTTAAGTTTTTATTCATTAAAAAATCCTGAAAATGCTCATATATCACGGTTTCCATGAATATATGAAGCAGAAGCACAGCTGTTTCCAACACTGATAATAATCATTAATGTTTCTTGATCATCAAATCATCACATTAGAGTGATTTCTGAAGGATCATGTGACACTGAAGACGAGTAATGATGCTGAAAATTCAGCTTTGATCACAGGAATAAATTACACTTTCACATATATTCACATTTTCAGTGAAATTTCGTTTCCATGTCCTTGCAGGTGTCTTTTGCAAAATTGGACTAATTACCATATTTAAATTAATTTAATTGAGGGAGGAGACTGGGTGGGGCGTTGTGCTCGTGCATGTGCGCTCAATTTTTTACGTTAATTGGGATGTACAAAGAGAATATGCGCGGGATCCTTTGTTCGCAGACATTCATACATCAGTTTTTTTTTGTGCGTACGCACATTTACAGCTTTGTCCGTACGCAATGTTTTAGTATGAATTCAACGCAAGTCTTTGTACATGAGGCCCCAGGAGCTCCTCACTATCCGCGCTGAAGCTGAGATCGTTCACCAGCTTTGTGGAACGGTATGCACATGTACATGTTTTCGACGCGTACGTTACACTTCTCATCCTGACATCATGTGTCTTTCCGGGATCTTTACGGCCGGGTTGTGTGTGAACGCACTCACAGATCCCGGCAAATCACTGGCAGTGTGAATGAACCCGAAATCAAACAATCCCGGGTCACGTTATCCGTGTATTTTCCGCAATCTCTGTGTGAAAGGACTTTAGTCTCTCTCAGAGGAAACCGTTCTCAGCAACACTGTCAGTCAGAGACTGTCAGAAATGTAGACATCACACTTACAAATCTCTTCAGGACCTGCTGGCGTTCGTGTGGGTCGTCTAGTAGGTTGACGGACAGGTCAGAGATTGAGATGGCGACTGTGGCGGTGAGGGTCACCAGCAGCACCAGCGTCCCTTTATCCTCCTCCAGGTCAAGTTCCAGCTTATGCGTCTTCTCTCGGCTCAACTTTGACAGGTCCAGCTGACATCTAAAATGATTAAACACCATGCTCAACACATTTACTTCGTATTGGTCAAATGTTAGAGACTGCTGGCAACGGGATAATCATGACAACATGAAGAAAAGTAAATATGAGCGTTTGAAATCGAACTCACTGGCCGATGAAGTCATCTCTCATTCCAATGTCTTTGTCCCAAACTGAGATGTCCAGAACACCTCCCTCCTCGTCAAACAGATTCAAGTCAAACTGCTCCATCCACTGAGGGTTCAGGGTCTTGGGAATTGTCTGTTTGCACAGAAGATAAAAATAAGTTACTGAAAAATGAAATGCTGATACGTATAGTGAAGCGTTCTTCGTGTGACATTCAGGTTGTCATGATGATGGGCAGATGTGGTCAAAGTCTATCTTTGTGAAACCGGCCCTTAAAGAGAGAGCCCTCAGTGTCATGTTTTATTAAACTTGCCGTGTTGAAATGCTGCAGTCGTTCATACCTTACTCTTGTACTTCTGAGAGCCTAGTTTGAACTTGACGTAAGGGTCACTGAAGCCGTTCTGGTCCATAGGGATGAGGTTGCGGCCCTCTATTAGTCTGATGCTCACAATGCCCTTCCACAGCTGAGACTTTCCGTGCAGGTCCGACAGTCGGAGATACTGCTGCTGCAGCTGCTGTTGCTGCGGTTCACACACATATCGCAGGGCATTCAAGGGTTAATTCAGCCAAAAATGACAATTCTGTCATCATCTACTTGACGATGACCTTATGTTGCTCAAAACATGATTTTTCTTTTCTATTGGATACTAAATGAGATGTATAGATGTACATACAACAAAAGTGTGTGATGGTCGCAGCTGTAAAGCACCAAAATTTCAGCATCATGAGCAGTAGCGGTTCTAGGCACGGGCCAACCGGGCAGTCGCCCGGGGCGGCATTTTTTCATGTCACATGGGGGGCGGCACGAACAGTTAAAAAAAATCCTCTGTGCCGCGAAGTTTTTCTATTTTTTATCATTTCGATTCAATTATTGGCAATGGCGCCCTGCTTGCTGAGAAGGTGCCGTGCGCAGAAGCGATGTCAAGGGGATCTCCTGATTAGTTCACGTATCGCGTCTTTTGCGCGCTCGAGGTTGTTATTTCAAATCCTCTATGTTTCAAATAGGCGCACGGAGAGCGCACTCATTATGCGCTCACTGGAAGGGCGCTCATAAACTTTAGAGTATGGACGTGCACCCAAACACTTGGGTGTTTTTTCTCTTCTCCGTAAATAAATCTTTCAGCAGAGCTACAGCAAGCATTTTTCTGTGGTGGAAATACATTAACTACTAAAACATCTTTGTCGTTGTGGATAAAAGAAAAGATATACTGTGCATTATAAATGTCAGGAATGTATCTTTATTGACTCATTCTTTTTATAGAGATGATTTAAATGCTGAAATATTAAGTTTATCTTTTTATAAAACCTTTTTGTTAACCTTTTTTTAAGTTTAGTAGGTAAGATAAAAGACACTCCTTAAAAACAAATCTTTAATGTTATTAACTTGGTGAATTGATTTCACTGTGTATTAGGCTTTTTGAACAAGATTCTGTGTATGTGATCATTTTGGTCACTATATTATCTAATAATTGTCATAATGATCAACTAAAATCAACTTTAATTATGTGTTTTTACAGTAGCCTATAATATGCAATTTTTTTTTTATTTGGGGGGGGGAGGGGGGCGCTCGAAGGGGGTCTCGCCCTGGGTGTAATTCAAAGTAGAACCGCCACTGATCATGAGGGCAAGTACACTACCGTTCAAAAGTTTGGGCTCTGTATGATTGTTTTTTAAGTGATTGTTTCAAAAGTGAAAGTAAATACATTTACAAATGTATTCTATTTCAAATAAATGCTGTTCCTATTCAACACATAATCATATTCCACCATAATATGAAGCAGCACAACTATTTTTAACATTGATAATAAATGTTTCTTGAGCAGCAAATCATCATATTAAAATGATTTCTGAAGGATCATGTTACACTGAAGATTTATTTAGGAATAAATAACATTTATATATTATTATAATTTAAATTGAGTATTTTCTATTTGAATATACACTCACCAAAAGCATTACTAGGAACACCAGTTTAATTTCTCATTAATGCAATTATCTAATCAACCAATCACATGGCAGTTGCTTCAGTGCATTTAGGAGTGTGGTCCTGGTCAAGACAATCTCCTGAACTCCAAACTGAATGTCAGAATGGGAAAGAAAGGTGATTTAAGCAATTTTGAGTGTGGCATGGTTGTTGGTGCCAGACAGGCCGGTCTGAGTATTTCACAATCTGCCCAGTTACTGGGATTTTCACACACAACCATTTCTAGGGTTTACAAAGAATGGTGTGAAAAGGGAAAAATATCCAGTATGCGGCAGTCCTGTGGGCGAAAATGCCTTGTTGATGCTAGAGGTCAGAGGAGAATGGGCCGACTGATTCAAGCTGATAGAAGAGCAACTTTGACTGAAATAACCACTCGTTACAACCGAGGTATGCAGCAAAGCATTTGTGAAGCCACAACACGCACAACCTTGAGGCGGATGGGCTACAACAGCAGAAGACCCCACCGGGTACCACTCATCTCCACTACAAATAGGAAAAAGAGGCTACAATTTGCAAGAGCTCACCAAAATTGGACATTTGAAGACTGGAAAATGTTGCCTGGTCTGATGAGTCTCGATTTCTATTGAGACATTCAGATGGTAGAGTCAGAATTTGGTGTAAACAGAATGAGAACATGGATCCATCATGCCTTGTTACCACTGTGCAGGCTGGTGGTGGTGGTGTAATGGTGTGGGGGATGTTTTCTTGGCACACTTTAGGGCCCCTCAGTGGCAATTGGCTCAGTTTCTGACGATGTCAATCCCTTTATGGCCACCATACCCATCCTCTGATGGCTACGTCCAGCAGGATAATGCACCATGTCACAAAGCTCGACTCATTTCAAATTGGTTTCTTGAACATGACAATGAGTTCACTGTACTAAAATGGCCCCCACAGTCACCAGATCTCAACCCAATAGAGCATCTTTGGGATGTGGTGGAATGGGATCTCCGTGCCCTGGATGTGCATCCCACAAATCTCCATCAACTGCAAGATGCTATCCTATCAATATGGGTCAACATTTCTAAAGAATGCTTTTAGCACCTTGTTGAATCAATGCCACGTAGAATTAAGGCAGTTCTGAAGGCAAAAGGGGGTCAAACACAGTATTAGTATGGTGTTCCTAATAATCCTTGAGGTGAGTGTATTTTCAACTGTATTAATAAGTCTTGGTATGCATGAGAGTCTTCTTTCAAAAGCATTAAAGAAACCTTACCGATTCCAATCTTTAGAATGGTAGTGTACATGCCATATTGTTCGAGAACTATCCTTTAAGACAAAATGTTCACAATGGAGGAAATACTCAAAGTGTGGGATGGTTTTACACACACCATGAATGATTGGGTCACCAAAGCATGAAATGCAAATGTCTACAAAAAGGCATGGCCCATCACCCTGACAGATGCATGACTGCGGCATCTAATGGATCCTCTGACCAGACCGCTGCAATTCTGACTCGTATCTGATATTTAGGACTCTGTTCGGCATTGCACACAAACCAAATCCTCTTCGAACAGACCATCCATTTTGCATAAACGTCATTTCTAATAGAGCAGATACAGCATGTGGGATGGTTTACACAGCAGCCTGTCAGAGAATTTAGGGGCAAACACTCTTGCTTTTTTACCTTAATGCATCCCTTCCAGCTTTTCCTCAGTAGCATGGTCTACAAAAATAACAGAGCAGGTCATGTGTTACCGTAAACGCTGATTTCACGCAGTCGCCATTTTGAAATCAAAAGCGAGGCTCCACTGGGAAGAACCCCTTAAGTTACAGATAGACAACACTACCACAATAATTTTATGACTACAAAAATCATGTTATTTATAAATGAACTGCACTGTATATGGTCTAAACAAGTATAAAAAAAAGTATTCTTCCCACCAGAGCCATTTCAAAATGGCGGCTGCGTGAAATCAGCGTATAAACAGGAGAGCAGGATGGAGGTGGAGACGCTTTGATTGACACCATGCTATTTTGTACTGTATATCCGATCAAGACGCATCTTCTGGTCTTGCGCTCTGACCCTTATGATCGATGTCGCCCATCAGACTGTTGTTTGATCTGCTGGTGGAACACCATGTGAATTTCAATGCGTTCTCACCCAGTACAGAAGGTTTCTAATGTCTAATTTAAAGTCATTTCATGCATTATGCAGACAGCACAACATCTCTTCATCCCAGTACAGTATCTCTCAAAGAGCACATTTGGGTCATTTTGGACTTGCATACTACTTGAATAATTATGCAGACAGTGTGTACAGTATGCAGTTTTTTGGTACTGTATTCCTAATGCTTGTCTTGATCTTGCACGGTTCAGTGTGACTTTTACATAAAATGGATTAAAAATAGAAAATAACCATTTTCTACTGGATAACTGGATGATGCACAGAGAATTAAAAAGCAGCGTAGAATGTAGTACACTATTATTTCAAATGTACACAATGAATACTGTTTAGTATATAGACTACCATTCAAAAGTTAGGGTCAGTAAGATTTTTTATTGTTTTATTATATAAAATAAGTCTCTTATTCTCACCAAGCTGATTTTATTTGATCAAAAATACAGTACAAACTGTAATACTGTGAAATATTATTTCGATTGAAATAACAGCATCATTACTCCAGTCTTCAGTGTCACATGATCCTTCAGAAATCATTCTAATATGATGATTTCCTGCTCAAGAAACGTTTATTATAACGTTGAAAACAGTTGTGCTGCTTAATGATTTTGTGGGAACCATATTGAGAGTTCAAAAGAACAGCATTTATTTGAAATATAAATATTTTGTAACATTACAAATGTTGTTACTGTTATTGATTAATTGAATGCATCCTATATAAAAGTATACATAAAAGATGTACTAACCCCAAACCTTTGAATGGTAAGACAGAGTATACGTGTTTCCTAAAGCAAGACGACTAGATGTTAGGGCTGCTGGATTATGAAAAACAAATCATAATCATAATATAATATCATAATAATAATAATTATCGAACACAATTAAGAGTAGGCGATATGACCAAAGTCTAAAATGTTGTTGCTTGTAACAAAGCTATTAACAAGGCTTAAGGAACAGTCAAGTTTCGCAGCTTAATGGGCTTTTAATGAACACTTTTTAAAGGGCACCTATTATGCCCCTTTTTACAAGATGTAATATTGGTCTTGGGTGTCCCCAGAATGTATTTTTGAAGTTTGAGCTCAAAATACCCCACAGTTAATTTATTATAACCATTTGAAATTGTCATTTAAACGGGGCCTGTTTAAAAATGACCTGTTTTGGTGTATACAACCTTAAATGCAAATGAGCTGCATATCCCCGCCCTGCCTTTGGATGAGGGCGTAACTTGATACCTATGGCAGTCGGTCAGCAGAAGGGCTGAGAGAGTGAGAGACCTGCTGTTTTGAATGTCATTCAGCCTTACATGTTTGAATCGGAATAAATAAATAGTCTCTGATCAGACCCAGATGACGAAGAGACTCCGGCAGAATAAACACAAATGAGAATGGACCAGTACGTCTCGGTATGGTTATTTGATACATTTATGTACTTATAGAGTTGTAATCGCGTCCCCTTTGAAATTATGGCGTTGGCGCAATTTTTTGAAACTACACATACTGTGATAAAGTTTGCTGCGTACAAGTGAAATTACATTTATGCGAGGGACCTGCTGCGTCATGTTTACTTGTCATACAGGTGCTTCTGTGGCAAATGTGAGAAGATGGCTAGCTTACAGAACAAGAACATATGCAGTTTTTAATACAATATCTTTAAAAATATATATATTTATAAACGTATGGTTACACACTATACAAACAAGGTTCAAATTAAGTATATACACAGACATCCTACGACGACAACTTTAGATGCATTTGTTGTTGAATTGGCTGACAGTGACTGAAATGACTATTTGCTCAAAAATCATAAAATACACTTACACTCTCAGAAAAAAGGTACAAAAGCTGTCACTGGGGCTGTACCTTTTCAAAAGGTAAACTTTTGTCCATTTTAGGTGCTAATATGTACATTTTAAGTGTTAATATGTACATTTTAGGTGCTAATATGTACATTTAGGTACTAATATGTACATTTAAGGTGCTAAGTACATTTTAGGTGATAATATGTCCATTTCAGGAGCTAATATGTACATTTTAGGTGCTAATATGTACATTTTCGGTGCTAATATGTCCATTTCAGGAGCTAATATGTATATTCAGGTACTAATATGTACAAACATTTTAGGTGCTAATATGTACATTTTAGGTGCTAATATGTACCACTAAGGTACTAATATGTACATTTTAGGTACTAATATGTACATTTTCGGTGCTAATATGTACATTTCAGGAGCTAATATGTCCATTTTAGGTCCTAATATGTACATTTTAGGTGCTAATATGTACATTTTAGGTGCTAATATGTACATTTTAAGTGCTAATGTGTACATTTTAGGTGCTAATATGTATATTCAGGTACTAATATGTACATTTTAGGTGGTAATATGTACATTTTAGGTGCTAATATGTACCACTAAGGTACCAATATGCAGCCTTTGGGTACAAAAGTGTACCTTTTGAAAAGGTACAGCCCCAGTGACAGCTTTTGTACCTTTTTTTCTGAGAGTGTACTGTTGGTGCCGTTGGATCGCAAACAGTAGACGACGATCCACACTTGAGGATTAACTTTGAAGCAAGACCTGCTTTCAACTGACCCTCGTTCACAAAACAGTCAGTCAGAAAATGATTTGCTCAATCATAAACTTATTTACGAAGGAAAGGCGCCTCTTAAACTTCCAAAATACAATACATCCACTGAGTTTTCAGTGGCTCTGATGTCGGAAATAAGTGAAAACTTCTATGTATGTCATAATTACATCCCATCCCACAACATAACACTTATGTTTCGGGCGGGGGCAGGGTCTATGCCACAACCACACTGTCAATCAAACCCCTTGCTCAATTCTACGTCACAAAGTGCTGAATCTTAGAACAGTTCGTTCTGAGACGGTGCATATGATTTATTAAGATTGTAAAAAAGGCCACTGGGTGGATTTTTATCATTCTTGGGTGGTTTTGCTCACACACTGCCAACACACATTTATGTTCAAACACCATGTAAAAGTGAATTTTCCATAATAGGTGCCCTTTAACATCAAGCATGTCCCGTAGTAGATTCATTCTGGCACCAACTGTATATCTATTCTTCTAGCTTCAAGCATTTATTAAAGGACAACTCCGGCGCTAAATAAACCTTAAGTCTAATTACACATTGTTACCTAGTCAACCGTTATCTGAGATTTGTTTTCATGATTGCCGAATGTAAATAGTATTATCTCTAAAAACAGTTTAGCCTATAACGCTAGTATAATGCTAGTATATACGGCACAGAGTAATGACAAATAAAAATCGCTTGTTATTACCACTAACAAGGCTCAAAATAGCCCCACACTAACACGACAGCATAATAAGGGTCCCTACATTCAAACCGAAGCATTGAGAACTTTGTCAGTGTCCATAGAGTTTAATAAGCAGATATTTTATACACATGGTCAACTTCGCGAATACAGGAAGAAGCCATCTTGGAAAAATAGTCTCGACCAGTCGATCTACGAACGCCGATCCAAGTGCGCTGGAGAGATGTGAATAAGGTGATAAGGTGAGCGCGAACAGTAGGCTACGTGTACATATTGAAGAGAAGTAAACGGTTTGTGTTTGTGTTTCTTCTGGAAACAACGGACCATATGAGATTCTGCACAGTTCAGCGCACTTGGATTGGCGTTCGTAGATCGACTGGTAGAGACTATTTTTCAAAGATGGCTTCTTCCTGTATTCGCGAAGTTGACTGTGTCTATAAAATATCTTCTTATTAAACTGTATGGACAATGACAAAGTTCTCAATGCTTCGGTTTGAATGTAGGGACCCTTGTTATGCTGTCGTGTTGGTGTGGGGCTATTTTGAGCCTTGTTAGTGGTCATAACAAGCGATTTTTATTTGTCATTACTCTATGCCCTATATACTAGCATTATACTAGCGTTATAGGCTAAACTGTTTTTAGAAATAAAACTATTTACATTCGGCAATCATGAAAACAAATCTCAGATAACGGTTGACTAGGTAGCAATGTGTAATTAGACCAAAGGTTCATTTTGCGCCGGAGTTGTCCTTCAAAGCTATATTCCAACATTAGATAATAATGATGAATATTGTCTGTACCTCTCACTGAAAGAAAGAAAATGTTATCCGTATGTTTTGGCACTACATTTTCATAATCTTTGGAAGGTTCCAAAATTGAAATTAAAACTCTTTTTTTAACTTGCTGACAGCTAGATATAGTTTCTACAGTCTCAAGAGAAAAGTGTGAAACAAATGTGAGGTTTGCGAATGTGTCAGAATTAAGTCTTTTTGGATGCATGTTGAGGGTTTGCTGGCAGATTTCCTCTTCCCCAACTTTAACAAGTATTAAACAACATTAATCTGCCAAATGAGTCTCACCGCCTGTCTGAGGGCCTCTCTGTCCTCTGTGCTTCTTGGGAACAGAGTGACTGCCAGCTCCAAAGAGCCCAGGTCCTGATCAGGGCAGTGAGGATCTTGAAGGTCCAACCGAACATCAAGAGGTCTGTGACAAAAACATGGCTTGTTATGACAACCATTATAAGTAGTTTAACACCTAAATAAAAGTATAGAACTTTTTTATAAATCTGTTTACAATCACATTGTGGCCGCCTATGACCAGCCAAATTTTAAGGACACTTTAAGTCATTAAAATAATAATGGATGACAACTTAAGTATGCTTGTCACTATACTTTACAATGCATCAGTAACTTTGCATCCACAGAATTACCCAGCCAACATTTGTATGTGGGGCCCATCTGGGTATTAAATGAGCTGGAAAAATGGGCCCCATGTAGGATTGTCCGCGGGTTACATAATGGCCCCATGTTAATTTCCCAGATTAATTTCATGTAGGATTGCACTTGGTACTAGGCCGGACCCAAGTGGGCAACATGCGCAAGACCCATCTCGGGCCCAGCTTTATGTCATTATATAAACTCTTATAGAAAACAACAGAACATTAGCAAAAATAACCTTGTCACCATTCATTTCATAAAACTACTCTAGATAGTTAGCTAATACATTTGAACACTGTTTTGATGCTAATTTAAAATGTATTCATTTGAGACAAAAACTTGAAATCTTATATAATTTCAGTAATAATGAAGACATGATACCTCAAGTGCTCCAGAGACTCAAGATAGAGGTAAGCTGAGCCCATGAAATCATCTTGAAGGCCAAAATCATAGTCAAACACCTAAAATAGATTGCAAGAGGGAAAATTCTTTAAGGGATACTCCACCCAAACATGAAAATTCTGTCATCATTTACTCACCCTCAAGTTGTTGCAAACCTTTATGAGTTTCTTTCTTCTGGTGAACGCAAAGGAAGAACTTTGGCACCATTGACTTCTAGAGTATTTTTTTTTTCAAGTCAATGGTGCCAAACAACTGTTTGGTTCCAATCTTTCTTCCAAATATCTTCCTTTGGGTTCAGCAGAAGAAAGAAACTCATACAGGTTTGAAACAACTTGAGGGTGAGTAAATGATGACAGAATTAAATTTTTGGGTGAAGTATCCCTTTAAAGGAGTAGTTCACTTTTTAAAAAAAAACTTTTGCTGATAATTTACTCACCCCCATGTCATCCACGATATCCATGTCATTCTTTCTTCAGTCGAAAAGAAATTAAGATTTTTGATGAAAACATTCCAGCATTTTTATGGGAACCAAACGGTTCAAGGTCCAAAAGACAGTTTCAGTGCAAAATGCAAACTGTTCAAAGGGCTTTAAACGATTCCAGACGATGAATAAGGGTCTTATCAAGCGAAACGATTTAAAAATCGTTATTTAAAAATGTTAAAATGATTTTTTTTTTAAATAACAAAGTTTAAGTTTTATAAGCTCAAATGGTTGCCTTGCTCTGTTCTGTCATGTGCGTTCGTGACTCTCCTGTTCGAACTCGTTCATCAAAATGGACGAATCTTTTCCCGAGTCAACTCGTTCATTTCATTCGTTGAATGAACCAAATGACACGAAAAAAAGATTTGTTCATTTGATAAACGAGTTTGAACTGGAGAGTTACGAACAGAACAGAAAAGAGCAAGGCGACCATTTGTGCTTATAAAACGTAAACTTTGTTATATTTTTTTTTTTTAATGAGCGATCGTTTCACTTGATAAGACCCTTATTCATCGTCTGAAATCATTTAAAGCCTTTCGAACAGTTTGCAGTTTGTACTGAAACTCTCATTTGGACCTAGAACTGTTTGGGTCCCAGTAAAGTGCATTATATTGAGAAAAATCCTGGAATGTTTTCATCAAAAACCTTAATTTCTTTTCGACTAAAGAAAGAAAGACATGGATATCTTGAATGACATGGGGGTGAGTAAATTATCAGCAAAAGTTTTTTTTAAAGTGAACTACTCCTTTAAAGGAAGAAATACATCAGAGATCATCCTAGATTTCAGTTGACCACATAGATCAGACAAGACTGTTTTTATTCCAAAAGATGTTAACACCTTTTTAATCAGTTTTTAGCGTAAATGAAATCCAATTTATAACTTGTCGTTCAATAAACAAGTCAGATTAACTCCTCTGACTGACAAATCCTCTGACTTTTCAATTCATTAAAGTGCACTTGTGGTGAAAATCAATCTATTAATGTTCTTTATTCTTCTATGTGGTGTTTTTAACGCTTTAAGACAAACCATGTGCAAATTCTCAAGTCCACACAATCGCTGAGTATTTTCTCCTTAACCCTAAAACCGTATTCTGGACAAATGTGGGCAAAATAATTTTGATTTATTTTTAAAAAATACTTCCCTTGATCTGAGCGGTACAAGACTTGGCTACTTTTCCTAAGTTTGCCTCCTGAACACACACATTTTTTTTTTTGACTCAATTCTACAATGTTAAGTGGGTGAAAAATAAAAACTCCTTAATCTTGTATTTGGGTCAAAAATAGGCACCCATAGAAATGAATGGGAAAAACTGTAATTTAGAGAGCATTCTAAAATAAGCCAAAATAAGACACCAGGTGACAGCAAAGTCACTTCATCTTTAGGTTTTATCTCTAAGAACTTATTGGAATAATATTTTAATGTAGTTAAAAAAATTTAAAAAAATAAAACATAAAAATAAGCATAATTTACATAGAAAATATGGTACTTTTTGAAGTAAATAAATTCAAAAATACCCCCAAAATAAAATAAAAACACCATAAATGGATAGACAAAACTTTATCGAAGACAATGATATAACATTTATAATAAATAAAAATTAGGATCACACCTGAGTCCTCTGTGCCCACATTTGTCCAAAATTACCGGATTAAGGGCTATAAAGTGAATACGGTTTGAGGGCTACAACTGCAGTGAACCAAGGACAGTCTCAAAAACACGGTTTGAAATCGCTGGTGTTTCAGACGTCGCAAACTGTAACCAATCAGATCACAGTGTGATCGTCAACGAGTGGATCTCTGAGCTGAGTTGAGGCGGGGCTAATTTGCATATTCATAGAACCGAGGCAAAGGTGTAGAGGTACATTCAAGCTATTTTAAGGCATGAAAAAACAAGGAAAGAACATTTAAGTTATTCAGGTGATCAAAGAGTTTTAAGGGATCTAATTATTTACTACAGGGGACTTAATAAGTAATATTGTATTGGAATAAGTAATATTGTATTGGAAGTAAAATAAGTAATATTGTATTGGAAGTGCCTTATATTGTTCGTGCAGTAATGTTTCGCTAAAAAGGACCAGCTCATGAGAGTCATTTTTTTAGGAATCCTGAATTTCCAAAATCAGTGTTTTTGATTCACTAAAACGAGTCATTTGTTCGGGAATTGGACAGAACAGGCTGCACAGGCACAGTACCTTTTTGATTAACTAAAAAGACTAATAAGAGTAATTTATTCGGAAATCGGACTACACTGGTCGAGCAATAGGCTTTTGATTCACTAAAACAAACCACCTCATTAGAGTCATTGATTTAGGAATCAGACTACACCGGTAACGCCGTATATTTTTAATTCGCTAAAACGAACCATCTCAGAGTCAATCACTCGGTATATTTTTGATTCATTAAAAGGAATCGCCTCATGAGCGTCATTAATTCAGGTTTCGGAAAACACTGTTCAAGCTGTATGTTTTTAATTCACTAAAATGAAACGGCTCATAAGAGTTATTCATTCAGTTTTTGAACTACACTATGCTGGAAACACGGAAAAACAAGCAATATATGGGTGATCTATCAGCATTTAGCAATAAAAGCTGTATTTGTTACCTTAATATATAGAGGCTCCTGTAAATTGTCCACTATCAGGCAAACACGCTCGTCCCAAACCGGGTTAAGGTTCTTGTGTATGATTTTACTGCGGAAAACTTCTTTACCAGCTATTTTGAACTTCACATATGGGTCACTTGTTCCTGAAACATATAAAGTTTTGATTGCAACATACTGATTAAACAACTATTGAACATTTAAATAGCTTATAGATACAACGTAAAACACATTTCCCGGACAGTAAACGCATATTTACAGTAACATAACAACATGAGCATTAAAATTGCAGATCTTACCACCTCTGTCTCGAATGGCAAGGTTGTTTCCTCTTTTCAGCACAATGTCCAACTGGTACATTGCTGAGATAGGCATTAAAGTCTGTATGCCACCGTTACCAGCTGCATTAACGCCCTGAAGAAAACAGACATTGTTCCACAAACTTTAGTGCACATATGACATGCACAAACACAGAGTATCCAACACCATTAATGCCAAAACTTATAGCATGTGAGAGTTTTACTTGCTCAAACATGATTATAGGGAGAACTCTGTTGTTAAATACAATGTTTAGATAAGCCCCAATATAACCTATGCCTGGTGATGCAATTTATGATTCAAATTAAGACAGGATGTTGCAAGATGCTAAAAACAGATAAAACCACTGAGTACATAACATTGAGCTCGTCTTATTTTACAGAACAAGTGAAATGCTTTATATTCTGTTCTAACAGTTTTATATTAGAATGGCACTCTGCATTCATTTAACTGGACTCTTTACAACACATCATCATGTTTTCAGTTCTTATACAAAACAGTTGTAGCAGTCTTACTGTGTGTAATGGCATGTTGCAACATGACAAGTTTGTTGCAGCAAGTAAATGATCTGTCCACAATGAAAGCAAGAATGCTGTGCAATTTGGCACGATGACAGCTAATCAGAACATATTCAATGGTTATAATCAGTGTTGTGCAAGTTACTTCCAAACTGTAATACATTAGGTATTACTTGTTACTGTTATTTAAAAGTAATTCATTACCTTACAATATTACTGTCTCAGAATTGTAATGCGTTACATTACTCATGTATTACTTTTGAGTTACTTTCACCAAAATAACTAAGTAGAACTTAACTTTGGGGCTGTAACGATATGCAATATGAAACCGAAATCGCGATTCGCCACACGACTCAGATCCACGAACCTACAGAATCGCGACACACCTCTTCCAACTCCCAGCGTTATTCTCCTTACCGTCCATATCCAATGCTGCCTTATCTTTAAATTAGGCTATTAGTATTATTTGAAGTTAACATTATAAAATACGTAGACCTACACCACAAAACTAGTTGAGGATAAATTATTTAAAATTGGGGAAGTCCAGCATTATGGACATTACATTTGCAGTCAAAACTTGAAATAAAAATTCTCAGAAAATACATGTATTGAAACGTATATAGGCTACTTCCTTAAAGGACTGCAGACATTAGACAAATATCAGTCTATGTTTTATTTTTAATATTAGGGAAAAGACGCACATTCATGCGTGACAAAAAAATAGGAGGCAAAATATATTTTTTGTAATTCTGTGAATTACACTGCGCAAATCGGACGAGGAAGGGTTGGCTCTCCAGTCTCCATAGAACTTAAAATATTCATTTTATTTTAGTTTTCGTGTTCGCATTTATGAGGAAAAAACAATGTTACAGACGCGACCGCTCTGAACTGGCACTAAAAGACTGCTTTAAAACTTTCACATAGTCTGTTGCCTTTAAGAGGTAAAAACAGACAATACACTGTAATACAACTGTAATACAAGCCTCACTGAACATGTAACGAGTAAAATATTACTGAAAATTGATTAGTAATGCCTTACACTACTGCGTTACAGCAAAAAGTAATATGTTACTGTAATGTATTACTTTTGTAATGCGTTACTCCCAACACTGGTTATAATATGATTGGGGGATTCCACAGTTTTCATACTTTTCTGAAAGTCAGCACACATTTTTAGTTTTTAAACAGATTAAAATACTATTAAACTAAAATGTGAGAGTCACAATGTGGTGTAAGGGTGTGTTGTTCACACTTGGCATGTTTAGTTTGAATAAAATGAACCCTGGTGTGATTGCTCTGTTTGAGCGGTTCATTTGAACGTGTGAACGCTGCCGAACGTGTGAACCTTGCTGCCACCAAACAAGCGGTTCGAATTAAATATGAATGTAACATGGACCATAGACATGTAAACAAACCAAAAACAGAAATATGAGACCCTAAAAACAACAGAATGCTCACGTATAATTATTATTTTTTTTTGTCATGTTTTGGATGTTCGAGTTATTCGCGAAAATGTAATAAAAGCTGACCAATCAGGGTGTGAACATATCCCTATTCCTAACGCCAAGCGAACCAGGACTAATTGGCCTGGTCTGGACCAAGCGAACCAAGCAAATGAACTACAAGTGTGAGCACACCCTTATATCTGTTTGCTGTCAGTGGCTAATATTTGTGTAGGAAGTGAAGCACTGTGTGTGTCATGTCAAATTCACACATCTGACAGCACTTAAAACTGTCCAGAATAAGTAATGTATTGTTTCTGGTGATGTAGCTTAGTATAATGGTTTGGTCTGAAAAGTTGTGGATTCATAAACTATATCATTGTGTCCTTGAAAACCAAAGTCATTTAAAGAAGCCATATCATGGAAAACAGTGTTGTTTTTTAAAGGGATACTCCACTTTTTTTTTTTGGAAATATGCTCATTTTACAACTCCCCCAGAGTTAAACTGTTGAGTTTTACCATTTTTGAATCCATTCAGCCGATCTCCGGTTCTGGCGGTACCACTTTTAGCATAGCTTAGCATGCATCATTGAAGTGCACAAGACCATTAGCATTTCTTCCAAAATATTACCAAAGTGTTTCGATATTTTTCCCATTTAAAACTTGACTCTTCTCTAGTTACATCGTGCACTAAGACAGACGGAAAATGTAAAGTTGCGAATTTCTAGGCTGATATGACTAGGAACTATACTCTCATTCCTGCGTAATAATCAGGAAACTTCACTGACGTGCCATGAGTGCAGCAGGCGCGATGACTACACAAACTTAGTCCCGGTCACGTTGGAGGCTGGGCAATATTTTCAGATGCTGCGTCATAACATTGCGCCTGCTGCACTCATGGTGCGACAGTGAAGTTTCCTGATTATTACGCAGGAATGAGAGTATAGTTCCTAGTCATATCAGCCTAGAAAATTGCAACTTTACATTTTCCGTCGGTCTTAATGCATGATGTAACTACAGCAGAGTCAAGTTTTTCAATAGGAAAAATATCAAAACACTTTGGTCATTTTTTTTTTTAGAAATGCTAATGGTCTTGTGCACTTTAATGATGTATGCTAAGCTATGCTAAAAGTGGTACCGCCAGAACTGGAAATCGGCTGATCGGATTCAAAAACGGTGAAACTCAACAGTTTGACTCTGGGGGAGTTGTAAAATGAGCGTATTTCCAAAAAAAGTGGAGTATCCCTTTAAATGTAACAATACTAGTTACAAGGAAAATTAACATGAACGAGCAAGAAACCTTGACCAGTATAAGTGGCGAAAAATGAAATGCCACAAAACTGTAGAATATTGCAAAAATTTTGGGAGCGCAAGGGGATCTGTGGGGAAAATATGATTTTTTTTTTATAAATACATGTCTAAATATCTACCTTTGAAAAACTCTGGAATATAGTGTTCTGGACACTCTAAAGGTGTTGCTTGGATGTTCTGTGTGGTTACTAAGGTGTTGCTAGGGTAGTTCGAAAGAGCCCACCAACAAGTCTCTGTGATATTCTGATCTATAGGCATTCGGTCAGATCGCCCTTCAATAAGTCAATCAAGTAAAAAGCGCAGGTCTGATTATTTAGAAAAGTATTAGCACACCTCTTTCCCAAGCCTCTTCCTCGTCCTCAGTGATTTGACACTAAATTCATGTCTGTGGCACAAATGGTGCGGAACGGGTTATGTGGCAATGTATAATATTTCAGGTCTTTAAAAAAAACAAAGCACCACTTCTTATGTCACATAAACACACAGGCACTATTTGACAAACTTACACTTCCCCTTTTTGCCCTTGAGCAACAGATGAGGTGAAAAACACATTTTGGTCACACATTAATGTGTTTGCAGTGTCAGCTGAAAGCAGGTGAGATTTACATTGCTGGCCTTTAGGGCGTATTTAACATCCTTTTTAGTGACAGGGTATAGAATATAAGGATATCGAATATTTTTATTAGAAGGGAATTCCCCTAACAACATCCTGGTGTGTGACGATACGGATGTTCTGATGGCTCATTTAAATTTAGAAATCCAATATTTATCTTCCTGCATTTCAAAAGACAACAATATCTGGGATAACATCTCTATAATATTTCTGCTCCACTCGCCAATTCAGAATTCCAAATATGATGAATGACAGGTTTTGTCTCCTCCTCTGCTGATTGGTCAGTCACACAGTCGTGTGCCAAACTCACATCTGAATATCTAATTATATTGATTTCACCAAGAGATGCATGATTTGGGTAATAAGAATCTTACTGGGATTTTTCAGATTTAAAAAAAAATGATTTTGAACCACAGGTAGACATTAAAAGCCAGATTTACTAACAACTTGCACCAGTGCAAACACTGTTTTGCCTTTAAAAAACTACTGCCAGGATTTAATGAAGACGTGCAGTGAGAAATTAGCGTTATTTTTGCGGCTGACCTTATTGTAGGAGTTTCCATTTCAGACGCAAAATTCATGGGAGGAGAGTATTTAAATGAATCATGCATTTGCATTTGTCAACTTACTGGCATTTGCGCCATTATTTATCTCTCAGAAAAAGCATGTCTAAACCAGACACTAATTTGCACTGCTCTTGTGTTAGTCGTTATGGAAATGATCCAACTGCGTCTGTGTTCTTTAATTTGACTTCTTTTGCTTCGCTCTGAAAAACGAAGCGCATGTATTTAAGCAAATCGCAGCCTTTGCAATCCGATAATTACACTAAGCCATGTCAAGGTTATAGTTTTATTTTGAGTAATTGTCCAGCCCTAGTTCCATCCCTTCCCTATAAGATCTGTTCTGTACCGAGTATCTTTGTAAGAAAAGACACCTGTTGTTTCATCTCCGCTGTGAGGTAATTACAAGAGTAGATCTCCAAAGGAGGAAGACATTGAAATGAAAAAATGGTGCCAGACAATAAAAACACATCAACCGCTGCACTGAAAATCTTCTTTGAGGTTTGTACAAGCTCATGTTGATTGTGCCTATGAATCAAATTCTCATAATAAGATCCCTATTTCTCCATAAAGTAGAAACAGTGTGAGTGTGACAACCCAAACACAAGTTATTTTCATTAGAGATAATAAAGACACAACAAAACCATTATTTTGTACTCAACGGCAATGATTTGCAGCAACAAAGCAACCAGAAATCGTTCAAAATGAGCAACAGAGTCTGTCCTTTATGCAAATCTGCATTAGTGCAATGGGATATGGATACAGTTAGATTGATGATTGAACATAGGCAAGAGAAAATGTTTCAGAATGACACGACAAGCGGTTTAACAGGAAGGTGAAGTGGTTGGCAATATGGTGTTAAAATTACTGAGCCACTTCCTGTTTGAAAAGCAGCTTTTAAACATGGAAAGTCTGGTTCCATTATATGGGCCTCAGAGGATGTGCAAAATGCACTTGTATTAGATGTTGTAAGACAAGAAACGTGATCAGTTTTATGTTGTTTCCATGCATGTCTGATATGTAGCATTTAGGCCCTGAGCAGTCAGACACTATCATGTCAGTAAACGTTAACTTCATAAAAAAGTTCAACTTACCCACGTTAACTTCAACCAACCCACGGCCTCATACTAACCTTAAAGTGGCGTAACAACTGTATCAGATTAATATCTTAAAAACTAAGGACAATATAGTTCAAAATTGGTTCCAGATCATAGAAATTATATCGTAGAAAAATATATATATATACGATCGCCAAAAGGATTATTAGGAACACCATACTAATACTGTGTTTGACCCCCTTTTGCCTTCAGAACTGCCTTAATTCTACGTGGCATTGATTCAACAAGGTGCTGAAAGCATTCTTTAGAAATGTTGGCCCATATTGATTGGATAGCATCTTGCAGTTGATGGAGATTTGTGGGATGCACATCCAGGGCACGAAGATCCCATTCCACCACATCCCAAAGATGCTCTATTGGGTTGAGATCTGGTGACTGTGGGGGCCATTTTAGTACAGTCAACTCATTGTCATGTTCAAGAAACCAATTTGAAATGATTTGAGCTTTGTGACATGGTGCATTATACATCAGAGGATGGGTAAATGGTGGCCATAAAGGGATGGACATGGTCAGAAACAATGCTCAGTTAGGCCGTGGCATTTAGATGTTGCCCAATTGGCACTAAGGGGCCTAAAGTGTGCCAAGAAAACATCCCCACACCATTACACCACCACCACCAGCCTGCACAGTGGTAACAAGGCATGATGGATCCATGTTCTCATTCTGTTTACGCCAAATTCTGACTCTACCACCTGAATGTCTCAACAGAAATCGAGACTCATCAGACCAGGCAACATTTTTCCAGTCTTCAACTGTCCAATTTTGGTGACCTCTTTTTCCTATTTGTAGTGGAGTTGAGTGGTACCCGGTGGGGTCTTCTGCTGTTGTAGCCCATCCGCCTCAAGGTTGTGTGTGTTGTGGCTTCACTCGGTTGTAACGAGTGATTATTTCAGTCAAAGTTGCTCTTCTATCAGCTTGAATCAGTCGGCCCATTCTCCTCTGACCTCTAGCATCAACAAGGCATTTTCGCCCAGGACTGCCGCATACTGGATGTTTTTCCCTTTTCACACCATTCTTTGTAAACCCTAGAAATGGTTGTGTGTGAAAATCCCAGTAACTGAGCAGATTGTGAAATACTCAGATTGGCCCGTCTGGCACTAACAACCATGCCACACTCAAAATTGCTTAAATCACGTTTCTTTCCCATTCTGACATTCAGTTTGGAGTTCAGGAGATTGTCTTGACCAGGACCACACTCCTAAATGCATTGAAGCAACTGCCATGTGATTGGATGATTAGATAATTGCATTAATGAGAAATTGAACAGGTGTTCCTAACAATCCTTTAGGTGAGTGTATATATTCCGTTAATTAAATTCAGATTCAAATTTATTTTGTTTTTTTTCAAGGTAATTTTCTACAACCAGGTTTTCTATGACTGTAGAAACCTTGCAGCAGCTCAGCATAACTGCAATTCCCACATACCATGAATTGACACAGTTGAGAAAACTTAAGAGTGTCCGCATACTAAAATCCACTCTTACGGGTGTCAGGAATTGTAGAGGAGTTCATCTAAGTTGCTTGCTCCGTTGCCAGACCTTGAGTCACAGATAGATGGCAAAGTGCCACTAATACGAAACAGATTTCTTTAAAAAACATGCTGCTGTCTTTCAAACCTCCTAGCCCTTCCTCAGAAATTTAACCACAAATTAAGCTCAGGCAGCTCCATACCAAGACTGTTTATCAAGTCCAGACATGTAATGAAGTAAAGAGAGAGCCTATTTGGTCCAGAGGAACTCAGAGTTTTTCAACTGTTTGACTCTGATCTCAGCTGCACTGTTGGTGGCTGTAAAACGAGTGATGTAATGGATTGGGATGGACATATACTGTACAGAAAACTTAAAGCTAATGCAAATAAAAATTCAATACTAGCCAAACTTTATAGCTCTTTATATGTAAATATTTAAAGGGATAGATCACCCAAAAATGAAAATACTGTCATCATTTACACCCCTTCATGTCATTCCAAACCACTATAACTGTATAAGTTACTTTACAACTACATGTCAACTAGAGCCCTGTTTACACCTTGATTTGAAGTCACTGAATCGGATGATTCGCCAACAGACATTCTATACTTAGTGGCCTATCTTTGCAAGTACATTTCAACTTATTCTACTAACCCCAACCTAACAATCTACTAATACTCTAATGATAGTTAGTTGACAAGTAGTTGCAAATTTACTTTGTCTAGAACCGACTTTCTTTCTTCCAAGGTACACAAAGCAGATATTTCGAAAAACATGTCGTGCAGAACAGAGAAAGTACTAAGTTTGGAATGACTGCTGTTTTCAATTATGTCTAGCAGAGAGAGAAAAACTACAAACGATCTTTATTACTGATCTTAAAGTATGATGAACATTAGACCACCAATAAAAAGAAAATAACCAATGTAATTCAGTTAATTAATGAACCTCACTGCTTGTCTTCAAGCCCGTGTTAATGTGTCTTTACTTTTAGGCAAGTTTCTCTTCTTGCAAACCAGCTTGGCAAACACCCTCCGGCAACTAACTATACAGTGCCAACACAACTGAGACTAACAGTTTGTAGAAAACAACTCAACGTCATGACCAAACTTCACAGGTTTTTAAAGAAAATCATAATTTACATTTAATCATTTAGCAGACGCTTTTATCCGAAGCAATAGAAGTAATAAATCCAACAATAGTGCAACAAAATGCAAGTGCTGTGACTAGTCCCATTTTGTATAGCACAGTACAGGTAGTATGTTTTTTTGTTTTGTTTTTGTTGTTATGGAAAAAAGGTAGACTAGTCCTAAATAATTACAAGCTTGTTCTTGTGAGGATGGGGATCTGAAATGAGTTTGACTATGCAAACACATAATTTTGCATGTACAAATGTCAAAATGGACATGCACAGAAACACATCATGTAGGTGTACTGTGCACAGTATCAAATGTTAAAAATGTGTAACAAGGTATGTTGATAAGGGAAGAAAGAGAAAAGTTCAACAACTGCGATTACAATAAATAAACACAAAGCGAAAGTAGAAAAACGGCAGAACCTGACAGACTACCTCCGCAAACACATTAACCTAATAAAATAACATAAATATCCAGGCCTGGTCCTCTCTCATCCTTCACTTTCTCGCAATCTCCCTTGAGAGATCCTTGCCAGTGTGCAAGGGCAAGGTTAAGCATGCATGCAAAAAAATGTGATTGTCTACTGAGCATTAGGAGTTCGGAACTGATTTCAGCCTGTGTTACCCTGGTTTTACAGAACATGGTGTCTAGCTGAACCATGCGAGTCAAGCTGAGAGTCGAGATTAACCTGCACACCTTGATCAAGTTGGTTATGAGTGGCAGATCACCTTGAACCAGAAAGAAAACAGCTACCAGGTTACAAAAACCAGCTTAAACTAGCATGCCGTTGTTTTTCCGACAGAAACCTGACTGTGATTGATCACTTTCTATATAAGGAAATGCATTTATTTTATTTCAATTGCAGCAAACTTATTTTCAAAAAGCCTAAATTCATTGTGTACATTAAATATGATTTGAATACATTTAAGTGCTGGCGGATGTGGCATCACAAATCCCTGAGGGCTCAGTTATCCATAATAAATTTACCAAAAATGTGTTACACCTTTGAATACTCACTCTATTTTTTTTTTATTTTTTTTTAACAGAGTGATTTCAAAAACATCTGCAAATGTAATGTAGACAAACTAGCTGTCAAGGATCCAATACAAAACACAAATAACAACTGCATCACTTATTGCTGCAGTGCAATGACCACAAAAAAAAAAAAAAAAAAAAAAAACAACTGAAACATCTTACCACACTTTTTTTGACCTCTTCTTCATTACCATTCATCACAACATCATCAATGCATGTGGACATTGGCGGAGCAGGTTTATGTTGAGACTGCACCAATTGGGAGAGTGACGGTTTGGAGCTGACGCTTCTTTTCAACATCTGGATCTCCGCACCGAGCGACGCTGCTGCTGTTGCCGCCTCACCGACACTCTGCTCCCGCATGCCGCAGCGCGTCCTCTCGCTGTCACCGTCATCCAAAGCTGTCGCTGCGCTGGGTAGATTGGGTTGTGACGAAGACATCGCTCGGTCCAAACCATTCGGTCGTTTCTTTTTAAATATCCAAAACCTACTTTCTTGCTTTCTGTCCTTTTTGCCCAGTTTGGGGCTACCAGTGAGTTTGGCTTTGCCGTGGAAGGATTTCCACAAGCCCCGCTGATGATGGGATGGAGAAACATCATCCATGTCCAGTTCCCCTTCCATTCCCTTCCTTTCTCTGCAGTCTGCTTCTGTGTCTCAGTCAGATTTTTCTGTCAGGTTGATGTTAAAACATGCAAACCAATGCAAATGGCATTTACTTCAGTGTTGTGCTCAGCAGGACATGTTGAGCGTTAAAAACATGTTTGATGCGGAAGTTGTGATGGAGAGCCAAGTTCCTCGACACCACATCTGCTAACCTTTATGTTTCATAAAACAAGCCAGTCCCCCAGCCTGTAGCCCTCATCCACGCCCAGTATTTTTTAAAAAAAGTTGCAGACCCATACTTAGGCTATTAATACTGTAAGCTATGTCTCATGCATGCGGTGTTCCTTCCCGCCGCGGTTTTATTTACATGCAATTCTGTTAAACCCCTGCTTCGTGGAACGTTAATCTGATACAACGTGGTCACTATTCTCATATGCAAATATACGTTTGTACCACAAGATAAACTTGTGACTGGCACATTTTACACACAGATTACACGCACTGTCTGTGCAGCACACCTTGGATCGTGTTTTTGAACTGGACCACCTTGGCTTGAACAAAACCGTTCTCGTTCACATTCAATTCAAAGACAGCATTCTAAGATTGATTGTAACCAATAGCGTTGCGATATTTGATTGATTGGAACTACGGAACGAATAAGCCATCTTTGCTGGCTTTCTAAACGTGTTCGTGATTCGTGAATGAACTAAATGAATGGGTCAAAATCGACTTCACAATTTCCACACACAAAAACCCCCTGAGATTTTCCATTTAACTTTAAATTAACTGGAAGCTGACAATAAACGAGCACCATTAATTATGTCCACCCTCTCATGGACAAATTCAAAGTAGAATAAATATATTTTCATTGCATAGTGATTATAAAATGTAGATCTGCAGAAAGATAATGTGTCGCTTTCCCAACAAAACATTTTAGTTAATGGTAGGGTTAGTTAATGGTAGGGTTATCAAAAGGTATTTCTTGCCTAAATATGTTTTGCCCAATAAAATATGCGATAGATGTACATTCTTTTCTAAATAAAATCTAACAACAAAGAATTTAGTCAAACTTTTAAACAATACTAACTGGGCCTTATTTGTTTATTAAGAAATCACATAAGGTTTTGATAATTAGTTTATTTTCATATTAAGTTGAACATGACTGGGTGGACAACTAGATGACAGGGTGGAACTTATGGAATGCCAAAGCTGACTAAATTAAAAATAAATAAATACATAAAATAAATATACGAAGAAATGTAAAAAAGCAAAAATACATAAATAAATAGATAAATAAATATACAAAGAAATGTAAAAAAGTGCATATAAATTAGTATTTATACTTTTATTTCCATATTTATGTATAATTGTATTTTTCCACACATTTATTTATTGATGTATTTATACATTTATTCATTTATTTATTTAAACTTTTATTTATTTCCACATAACTTGGTGCGACAGCGTGGACAAATGCTTTAATGGATGAAGTAGAAGAGAACGGGACCATTAAAGAAACAACTGGAACAATAAGAAACCAATTAAAATAAGGATTTCAGGAATTCATTTTCTGCATCACTCTAATTGATCTTCCACATACTTCCAAACAAACGGATCAATCTGTAGAGAGCGCTTGTTCAGAGCTTGTGGATCTGCCATTAGGCAAAGTATCTGCCAATCATGGGACCAACTGATGTCCTCCCTGGGCCCTGGCCAAAAGAACTTGTTGGTGCCATTACGGTGCATACACTTAA
Organism: Pimephales promelas; assembly: GCF_988280905.1. NCBI lineage: Eukaryota > Metazoa > Chordata > Actinopteri > Cypriniformes > Leuciscidae > Pimephales > Pimephales promelas. The sequence continues at coordinate 23,086,945 of NC_142791.1, forward strand.
AGGGATACCTCAGAATTTAGCATTAATCTTTGTATTAGAAAACCTGTAGTTTTTTCGAATTACCATGCTTTCCGCCCTCATCTTCCCCTGAAACGAGAGATTTATGTATTTTTTGTCTATAGAAAAGATATAAAAAAATAAAAATAAAAACAATTTTTTGTCCAGAGGCTAAAGACTACAGTCAGTAGTAGGCGCTGTTCCGCATGTTTTCTTACTGGGATCTCACTCACAGAATGAACACAGTGTCAGCCATCTTTTTTTGGAAGCTAAGCTAGCAGACTCTTGTTTTGTGGAGAAAGCTGAGTAGTCGGGGTTACCATCCTCTTTTTCCCGGACATTGAATGGCGACTGTAGAACGCAAAAGCCGAATCGCGGACATTTTGGGCGATCTCGAAATCCCTGGCAGACTCATCACAGAGACTCACTAGTAGCCTAGACTTGTTGTTTAACTACCGTGTTGTTACCGGTAGGCGTGGCCTCCTAGGGCAGCGAAGCAAGTGCATTCTGGGAGTTGTTGTCTTTTATCCACATAAGCCAAAAATATTTTTTTTTACCCCCCACCTTTAGCACATAAGCATTTTTGTTTCATCATACTTTAAATTATACTTTTATACTCAATTAAACTAGTACTAAATACTTTTATACTAAATTAAACTACTATATCTGAATACATAGTGATGTACCAAAATAACACAGCCAACCAAGAAACGTAAATTTGGAAATGAGCAATCTAAAAAAAAAAAGAAATTAACAATGATGAAAAGATGATCAGACAGGCTCTACCACAGAGGATGTGTTTATTTGTCAAAGGAAACATGATATTTGACAGATGTGCATTCATCATGCTCAGGAATAGCTTGAGTAAACACATACAGGCCATACAAATCAATATCTCAAAGCATCCATCTAAAAACCAACAACAGGTGATATTGAACTATCTCAGAGCCTTTTTACTGATAAAGATGGTCTGATATCCATTTTTATTTTTTAAATATTACAAATAGTTTGGTATTTTAGAGCTGGAGTGGCATATCATAACGGGAATTATACAAGTTGTCAAAAAGAATGACTTTTTTATGTGCAGTTGATAAAAGAAAACAAACATGTTTGATCTAAGAAAATTCTCATTAACATACAGCAAAGTTTGCAACTGAAGTGTGCTCGGATTAGGCCTTCAGAGACGATGACAAATAATTAAGGTTTAATAATACTGTTAAAGGGTTTGCTATTAACAGCAAGTGTTGATACTACGTAACTGCGTAAACCTCGTTCAAAATGTAATGACTTTGTTGGTATAGCTGCTTCAAAAGTACAAAATCACTCAAATGTTTAGTTTTCCACAAGCAAATCGACACACACACACACACACACCCGCACACACTAATTATTCCTAAAAATAATTTAAAAAATGGGATAGAAACAGGTCACAAAAAAAAAAAGAACAAGACAGAACATTTGCCATGTCTACTGTGAATAAAGCAGTCTTTGCCATGGAAACAGTCATACAGCATCACAGACTGTACAAAGTGTGAAAACGAACGAATCACTAAATCATTTAGTGTAACTAAATATTTCTACTTGGAGCCTGGTTTTAAATATCAGGCTCAGAACTGACCCTGTTAACCGCAGTGCTCAACACATGCATTCATATCTGTGTATTGTGTTTGTTTGTTTGTTTCACTACTGCATATCCTTCAGTGTGATGTTAAAGTGTTGTGTGTCTGCTTGCAGACAAGCAGAAATATAAATCAGCCGTTTCTGTGCGGGAATAGATTCACAGGTCCTGTTCATGCATCTGCTGTTGCATTTTCTGAAGCATCTCCTGCATCCTCCGCAACTGTAAGGGACAATATTAGGCAGATTTAGCATTTTCAAAGGTCTCAAAAATACTATTTTCCTAATTAGTTTTGTGCTCAGGGCCACATTTAGAAAGTTAAAGGGATGGTTCACCCAAAAAAATTAAAATTCTGTCATCATTTACTCACCCTCAAGTTGTTCCAAACCTGTATGAGTTTCTTTCTTCCGTTGAACACAAAAGAAGATATTTTGAAGAATGTTGGCAATTAAACAGTTGATGGACCCCATTGCCTTCCATAGTAGGAAAAAAAATCAATGGAAGTCAATGGTTACAGTCAACTGTCCGGTTACCAACATTCTTTAAAATATTTTCTTTTGTGTTCAACAGAAGAAAGAAACTCATACAGGTTTGGAACCACTTGAGGGTGAGTAAATGATGTCAACATTTTCATTTTGGGTGAACTATCCCTTTAAGAAATGAAATAGCTAGATTAAAGGAGTAGTTCACTTTTAAAAACACTTTTGCTGATAGTTTACTCACCCCCATGTCATCCAAGATGTCCATGTCTTTCTTTCTTCAGTCGAAAAGAAATGAAGGTTTTTGATGAAAATATTCCAGGATTTTCTCCATATAATTGACTTCAATGGGAACCAAACGGTTCAAGGTCCAAAAGACAGTTTCAGTGCAAACTGCAAACTGTTCAAAGGGCTTTAAACGATTTCAGACGCTGAATAAGGATCTTATCAAGCGAAACGATCGTTTAAGATAATAAAGTTTTAAGTTTTATAAGCACAAATGGTCGCCTTGCTCTGTTCGGTGATGCTCGTTCGTGACTCTCCTGTTCTAACTCGTTCATCAAAATGAACAAATCTTTTTTCGAGTCATTTGATTCATTTAATGAACGAAATAAATAAATTGACTCGGAAAAAGATTTGTTCATTTTGATGAACGAGTTCGAACAAGAGCAAGGTGACCATTTGAGCTTATAAAACTTAAACTTTGTTATTTATTTTTTAAATGAGTGATCGTTTCGCTTGATAAGACCCTTATTCGTCGTCTGGAATCGTTTAAAGCTCTTTGAACAGTTTGCAGTTTGCACTGAAACTGTCTTTTGGACCTTGAACCGTTTGGTTCCCATTGAAGTCCATTATATGGAGAAAAAATCTGGAATGTTTTCATCAAAAACCTTAATTTCTTTTCAACTGAAGAAAGAAAGACGTGGACATCTTGGATGACATGGGGGTGAGTAAATTATCAGCAAAAGTTTTTTAAAAGTAAACTACTCCTTTAAGCAGGACTGCTGACCTCTTCATCCTTCATCTTTATCAGCTTTTCTGTCTCTACGTCAGGGGTGGACAGTGGTAGTATTGGGATGGGACTCTCCACACGATTATCCTGGGTCAGTTTGCTGGTGAAAACAGAACATTTCATAAGTGAACTCAATAGCTGAGTATTTTTTGTTTAGTAAGATATTTGGAAAAACCATTGTGACTAACCTTGTCATTTGCTGTATGCACTGCGCCCTGTAGTTTTCATAGTGCACGTCACACGTGATGTCTTTCAGGTCGTGCATGTGTGAGCGAATCAACATGGTCCTCAGCTTGACGAAATCACAATGGGACTGATTGTCCACTGGGATGAAAAAAGGTGGAGGGGGTTGAAATTGATCTAGTTGGTTAATTATATAAATTTAAAGTCTTACTTTCGATATACTGTATGTACAGAGTTTGTCTTGTGCAAAATGTAGATATTCAAGCACAGATTTGTACTGACCTTCCACAATGCCCCATGGGTAAAGTCTCCCTCTCACCCGCTGACCTTTGACCTCTACTATTGTGTTGCTTCCAATCACAGCAAATGGAGTGCTCTCCTAAAAGCACAAAACATAGAGATTTATATTTCTTGGTTTTCATTTTTAATGCTGTTAGGCCTGGTTTCACAGACAGGGCTTAGATTAATTCAGTATTAGGCCTTTTTAGGACATTTAAATGGCTTTTATAAATGTGCCTTAGAAAAAAACGTTATTGGTGTGAATCTTGAGACAAAACAAAGGCACTGACATATTTTAAGATGTATCAGTGCAAGTTGCTTTCAGTTAAAACAGCTTAAACATGCATTAAGCCTTGTTTGTGAGTTTACATTATTAGTTAGTTAGTCAGGTTCTCCAGGAAGAATTGAGTTTATAGCAATTCTTTTATAGATTGTGACAGGATTTAAACGAAATCTTCAAAAAAAAACATATGTTACTTGAAATAAATTAAACATTAAATGTAATGAAATAATATATACGTATATATATTTTAAATAATGCTTATTTTATTTCAGCTAGTTGCATTTAATTACATTCTTTTATACGATAACTAAAACTGAAAAATAAAAATGACTAAAAGTATTGTTTATTAAAAAATAACTAATACAAATTGTAAAAACACAATTACTAAAATTAAAATAAAATAAAAAATAATCGATCGAAACTATAATAGTATCAAAGTGACACTAAAATAACTCTGGATTGTGTCCCTTGTTCAAACAAATATTTATTTTTATTTTATTTAATACTTTATCTTATTTTATTTTTATTTTTATTTTTTTTATGTTGACATGGTTTCACTAATTATTACAATTTAAAACAACTGTTTTCTTTTTGATTGATATTTAAAAATAATCAGTATCAGCCGTAGATGGATTTTTCATTATGTACTCAAGCGTCCATTTATAAGTCATAAAACGGACCTTCAGCTCTCGGTCCTGTTGCTTGAGCTCCTCGTCCTCATCAGAATCACAGTCTGGGAACTGGTATACTTTGATTCCGTACTTCTCAATCTCCTCTCTCACCTTGAATAGAAGGATCAAAAACATGTGTTACGTCAGAAGCCCTGACTCTATCAAGCAAGGACACGCTGTGTGTATGAATGTGAACTAAGCGTGTGCGTGTATAAACAGGCTGAGGTGGAGGTGGATCCGCTTTACCCTGTCCTTCATCTTCTTCATCTCCGCTGGTGTCAGACAGTCAGCCTTGGAAATGAGTGGAACCACGTTCACCTTGTCCTGCAGAGCCTTCATAAACTCCACGTCCACGGGCCGGAGCCTGGGAGGAGAGTAGAGAGAATGAGCTTATCCGGTCTGAAATACTTCATTTAATTTGCTGTCTATATATATATATACCTATCATACACCTGAAGCAATATGGCATGAAGCAAGTGTTTTTTGCTAGTTTCAGCCTAACATAGTTATCTTTTTCACGTCCTGTGCCACGTTTTTTTAAATGGCAAATGCATTCGTGCTGGTCTGAAAACGAGGTGTGTGTGGCTTATTGCTATTTTGAGGCAACTGAAATAGACTGTGCCATTGACCAACAAAAACCTGGTCTAAAGTCAATGGCGCAGTATTTTTTATTGTTATTTAAAGGAGCTGTACGCGAGATTGTGGCCAAAACTGGTACTGCAATCTCTTTCAAATTAGGGTGTATCCCCGCCTTTCCCCGTAACTCGAGGGATATAAATATATACATGCATGTGTGTGTATTTATATATACAAAATAATTATACACACCACACACACATATATTACGTAAACACAAACTTTTATTTTGGACGCATCCCTTTAGACTCTTTAGATGCGCTTAGATCCTTAAATAAGCCCATAAAGTCAGACATACAGTATATTACCCATGGCCAAATGGAGGGATGAAGTACAAGCAGCAGTGAACACGATTATCCTGGATGTTCTTCCTGTTTAAGCCACTTTCATCCCGAAAATACTGTTCAAACTGCTGGTCAATATAGTCAGTATTGGCCTTCCAGCTGGAGGATTGAGAGGAAAGTGTCAGATTAGCAGAAAAAATCCAATCATTGAATGAACAAATCTGTGGGAAACTCTGAGTACGTACGTACCTCTCCGTATTATTGACAGCGTCTCCAAAACCTGGTGTGTCTACAATGGTCAGTTTCAGCTTAACGCCCTTCTCCTCAATGTCAACGGTGTGTTTGATGATCTCCACAGTCTGATTAATACGCTCTAATCAACAGAATACCTATTTGGTGACTTTATTTAATATTTAAATTGCAGTAAAATCTGCGAGCATGGGAGTAGAAATATACCTTCAGCGTTCAGGAGTTTCCTGTCCTTGTACAGATCTGTGAGGAACAAGCTGTTGATGAGGGTGGACTTTCCAAGACCAGACTCCCCTGGAAAACATGGAGTTTAAACATTCAGAAATGCACTTATGGCCCAGATACATTGAGATGTCACACTCATGTGGTCGAGGAACGATTGAATTCTGCCGTCTCTCCATAATCTCGATAAAATCTTGACTAAAATGTATTTAAAATATGTTTATTTCATATTAAGTATAGTACAATCGACATATCACTTCAGACTTACTGATATAAATATTATAATTAAACTTTATTGCACAATGCACTTTTCTTAATATTAAACCTAAAATGTGTTTCAATATCACTATTAGTAAGGATATTATGATCATCACTGTATAATATCAGTCGTTATTTAATGTAAGATATTTAAAGTGTATCTAAAGTATACTTGTAATAGTTCCATTTTAGCACCATCAAATATAGTTCGGTACAAAAATAGTTCGGTAACGCTTCCTTTTACAGTACAGTACTTACAGTGTACTTACCTAGAAAGTACTGGCTAATATAAGGTAAGTACATGGATCAGGAGTAGGTTTAGGGGTAGGTTCAGGGTTAGTACTAGTTATTACCCAGTAATTGTAGTTACTAAAATAAGTACGTAGTATTTACATGGGTAGCTGGACTGTAAAAGGAAGCGTTACCAATAGTTCTTCCAATTTAGCAAACTTTAAAGGGTAACTAAACCCCTGGTCAGAGCCTGACTCCACCCACTGGCAATATTTGAAAAATGCTGGAAAAGTGGGCAGAGCCCAGCGGAGGGGGGCGTGCACCTGAGGCGCATCTCTTTGTATGGAACTTGCCTACGTCAATAGGAAAATTCAACTGCAGTAGCCACTGTTCAACCTGAAGAGGGCAGCACTAAGACGTTTTTACACCATATATTGTAGAAATAGAACACTTTATAAACAAATGTCAAAAAAGTTACTCAAATCAATGACTGGTATTAATAAAGATCCATTCTTACAGATCATTAACTAAAAAAAGTTCGTTAAGTGTTTAGTTACTCTTTAAGTATATCAATTTAGTATACCAACAGTACAATTGCAGGGTATTTATATTAACTACACAAGTATGTAAATGTATTTCTAGCACACTTAGCATGGTATATTTATTTTTTCACTAGTGCTGAATCATTAAAAGTGGCAAAAATACTTTTTTAGTGTTGTTTAAGTATAATTTATATATTTTCAGCTTTCATTTAATTAATTTTGTGACTTTTTATTTCAGCTTTAGTCATTTTAGTAAGTGAACTTAAACATATTTTTATTTCAAGGGAACGTTTTTATTAAGTCGGCATGAAACAGAAGTTAAACAATCTTTTCTTCTTCATTGTGGCGTATAGTATATCCAAATAAAAAAGCTTCTGGAAAGAGGAAAAAATCTAGGGCGGGACTTGATTTTGTCTATCAGGAATTGATTGGATCATTGTATTGTTGTGGTTTGATTGGACGATTTGTGACAGTGACAGTTTGCCCCGCCCTCACACCAGTCACTGCAAGAAGCATGAAATGTCTCAGTTTTCCCCAGAATGTGTCTGTGAAAATTCAGTTTAAAATACTCAACAGATAATTAATTATACCTTGTTGTTGTTAATGCCCATTTAAGGAGTGGAAGGAAAAACATGCTGTTTTCTACATATATCATTAAATGCAAATTAGCTGTTGCTCCCCGCCCCGCTTTCCAGAAGAGGGCGGAGCCTTTACAGCTCATGCTTCGGATACTCTGACAACAACAAAAAATTAAGAATGTCGCATAGTGTCGCAAAATGTCCGAAATTTTCAGTAATGGTGTTCACCGATGGACTCAGTTACAACTTTTAGAAATGATTCTGAGTGGTTAGTGAATACATTTATGTAGCTGCTGTGGCGTTGAATGGATTCAACTCATGTACCATGATGTTAATCTAAAATTTTGGTTCAAATCCAGCATTGAACTGACCCTCCTTTGTGAAGCAGTCCACGTAAAATCATTTGTGCAAATTTATAACACTTTAACGACTTTCTTTGGCACGTTTCCTTTATAAATTAAATTCAACTACGGTGTCCTCAGTGGCTCAGATTTTGGGAGTCTCTTATTTTCATTGGGTACATCCAATAACAGAACATTTGTAATGTTTTTTTGGTGCAGATATTGTATATCTCCAGCTGCTACAGCGAGGAAACAAATGGCGGACCACTGCAGCTCACTCAGGGCCGGATCTATGCTAGTAGGGCAGATCGTCACCAGTCGTGGGCGGGGCTTCTGGAACCACTCATTCGGAGACACTATTTATGATACATGGGGATTATTAAAAAGCAGTGGGTGGATTTGTACCATTTATAAGCTGGTTGTTTATACACACTGTGGACACACATCTGTGTTCTAACACCTTATAAAAGTGAATTTTGCATAATAGCTCCCCTTTAAGTCTTTCACCCAATATTTATGTTTTAGCTTTATTTCAATGAAGGAAAACAATATTTAATAGGGTTAGAAATAACAACACTGGTGATAAGGAAACTCACCTGCCACCATGAGTGTAAAATCAAAGCCCTTTTTGACCGACTTCCTGTGAACCTGGTTTGGGAGGGTGGCGAAGCCGACATACTCTTTTTCCTGAAAAATTGGATTATAATGGCATTGTATAAAGGGTTAGTTCCCCCAAAACTACTCACCCTCATATCATTCCAACAATCTTTGGAACACAAATGAAGATATTTTTATATATAATTTGAAAGCTTTCTGTCCCTCCATTGACAGCAACGTCATTGCAACTTTCAAAACCCATAAAGGTAGTGAAGACATTGTTAAAATAGTCCATGAGGTTATGAAGCTGTCACAATATCAGATCCCACGACATCCTTCACTGGCCACCAGAGGGCACCCTCACCCAATTATTGACTTTCTCACACATCATTCCTGGACTGATTACTCATACACCTGACATTACTGATTGCTCACGCACCTGCACCCTGTTATGTACCTGCATTTAAGCCCCATTCACATCACAAACAGTGTGAAGTCTTGTTTCCTCTGTGAACATTCTGAGCGTTTAATTCCTGTATTCTGCCTGCCTGTGTTTTGACCTCCGCTGATCTGATTCTTCCGTTGTCTGCTGCCTGCCTCTTGACCCTCTGCTTTGTCCCTGGATTCTCTTCAGCTCGCTGCCAGCCCTGACCCTCGTCTGGATTATGACCTAGTGTGAGCCTGTTTTTCATTGTCTATCTTGCTGACGTAGTGTAAAGGATGCAGCGCTTCTGGGTTTATAAAAGCGTTGGCCAATAGTGAGCCTACATTCTGACATGGAACCCAGAAGTGCTGCACTCTTTACATTACGTCAACAGCGTGGGGTGGGGGGTGGGGGTTGGGGGGCTTATGTGGATGAAAGACAACAACTCCCAGAATGCACTTGCTTCACTGCCTTAGGAGGCCACGCCTATCGATAACAGCACAGTAGTTAAACAACAAGTCTAGGCTACTAGTGAGTCTCCGTGATGAGTCTGTCCAGGATTTCAACATTGCCCAAAATGTCCACGATTCGGCTTTTGCGTTCTTCAGTCGCCATTCATCATGTTTACTGTGGCGAGCGGGACGAGTGAGGGCTGCGGGAGAACGGCGCGAGGCCGGTGGCGTGATTACCAATGAGCGAAAACTGTGAGACGCACCGGTCTCGTTTCTCTCACGGAGGAGCGGGAATTTTCTTAGCAATGTTAAAACACACCAACCGATCACTTGTTTAGCGTTCATGTAAACACTACATTCAGATTCACCAATCAGAAAGAATTCAGTTAGATTGAAACAAAAGCTGTGCATGTAAACAATAATGGCGACTGAGGAAGCAAAAGCTGAATCCTGGACATCGACGGCCCGACATGTCCAGGAAAAAGAGGATGGTAACCCAGCAAACAAATTTGGGTTCTTCTGGGAACGTTAGCTTTTGGTTCCCAGAACGTTCATAGAACTTTCCCGGAACATTCTCCTTACGTTATAAAAATGGAACCTAAAAATAATCTACATGGAACGTTCCTATAACGTTCTTGTTTGGTTCCCAAAAAAATAACCTCGTGGGACCATTCGGGAACGTTAGGGGAACGTTCTGTGTTTGCTAGGGAACCCCTATTACTCAGCTTTCTCTACAGAACATGAGCCTGCTAGCTTAGCTTCCAAAAAAAGATGGCTGACACTAAGTGTTCATTCTGTGAGTGAGATCCCAGTGAGAAAACATGCGGGACAGCGCCTACTACTGACTTTAGTCTTTAGCCTCTGGCCAAAAAATCCTCAGATGATGCAAAATTACGATTTTTGCGTCATTTGAGGATTTTTTCCTGACAAAAAAAAAAAAGCATAAATCACTCGTCTCGGGGGATAGGAGAGTGGAAAGAATTTGGGATAGGAGGGTGGTAATTCGAAAATACTGCAGGTTTTCTACTAATACAAAGCTTAATGCTAAATCCTGAAGTATCCCTTTAAGGTTGAACCACTGTGGCCACATAGACTATTTTAGCGATGTTTTTACTACCTTTCAGGGCCTTCAAAGTTGCAATGACGTTGCAGATTTCCTCTCAGATTTCATCATGTGTTCCGAAGATGAACAAAGGTCTTACAGGTTTGGAACGACATGATGGTGAGTAATTAATTACAGAATTTTCATTTTTGGGTGAACTATCCCATTAATAATACAATGTTAATTCTACCACATTCATTTCCATTTCTAAACAACCGTACAGTATGCAAAAAAAACAGACATAGGCAAGCAAAACATGTGATAGCTGAAGGGATAAAAATGAGTCCAAGCGCCCCACCCCCAACCTTCACAGCCAGCCTGATGTATGCCACACGTGCTACATTACTAGGGCAATCCCACAATTCCTGCCATGTTTCATTGTGCTTAGTGAGTCTGTGCGGGAGCGCTCATGCCTGAAGGCCTCACGGTCCATATTTCAAATATTACATCATTTATCCTATTATATAAATCCTCTCTGCTGTCATATATAATCATTATGCTTGGTTTGAATCATAAATATGCAAATTTGGCTCTGTTTATTGGTCCAATTCATCTTAGAGAACAGCAGAGTAGGAATGGCTGTGCATAACTGAATGGCCAAGTTTGAATCTGTGTTTGTATTAAAACACAAACACAGTAAGACTAATTAGTAGAGTTTGCTTTTGAGATAACATTAAATGAAATAGCAATTTTGGATCAGAAAGTGGAGGTTAACTACTTAAAATCTGTTGTTGTACAATAGACTCTCCTGCTTGGCTTCATCTCCAGGATTGTTTGGCCTGTCTGGAGAGAGGTTTATCCTCACCTAGGGCCATGGATATTGAATTTGGCATTCAAGCACACTTGGCAAGCGTGTGCATGCATCCGTGGGCGTTCACAGAGAAATAACGCAAGAAATGAATTGGATGTTTTCCTAGCAGAAAGAGGCATTAGCGTTGCTTTCATCAGTCGTCCAGAATGACTGACAGTTCGCCCTCGGGTGGCCAAGTTTTTACATTTTCCAAGCCAGTGCACAGCAGACCACATGAACATCAGCTTAACTCACACTTATGTTTTCTTAAGAGAATGTGAAATCAGAAAAATACCAAAAAAAAACATTGCAACAACTCAGAATAAAAAAATAAAAAATCATATAATAAATGAACAAGGATATTTATAATCAAAAGCACTACATGGGCAAATATCACATTTTATTATGCATTATTTTGCATTGACTTTATTTCTCTAATATTTAAAGACATTTATCCTCTTATACTAATGTGTAGTAGTGTCACAATGAATCTAATTTGCAATCAAACATGATTCATTTTCTTTTCAGCAAAATGCAATTTATTACTTTTCTATATGGTGTTTGAGGTGGAATATTGCCTTTCTTTGAGATTCACGCATGACGCATAGGCTATAATTTAAAATGGTTATGTAATTAGATTCAGTGACATTTAATGAAAACTTTAAGACAGTGGCTAATGATGATGGTATCAGCATCGTTCTCATTGTTCTCAAATGATGCAATGGATACAATTCTCTTGCTGTTTTACAGTGAGGTTAAACAGAGACATGTGAAATGTGGGACACGAAAGCAGCCGGTGAGGATTAGTTTCATGCATCTCTGAAAATGGACAGCATCCATGAATTTGATGGAAGAGATATTTGCAATCATTAAATGCCTGATTAAATATACAGAATATGATATTTTGGTGTTCATTGTTACTCTCTATAACCAAACAGCTGTAGATATAAGCTGTGATTGATGATGGAGGACCGCTATTCATAGCAGTGTCCCAGAAATAATTGCATCCTCACAGATGTGGATTAACCTATGTTAAACTCATAGAAATGCAGCTCACTGTTTATATTGATGATTACAGACAATAAAGCATGCTTACCTCTAAATCCTCTGCTGTGTAATGTGAGATGCCCGCAGCAGGTGAAGGATGCAAACGCCCATTCAAGCGTTGAAGAATCCACAACGATTGATGCAAACAGACATTACATTTACTTTATTAAATCCTGCAGCTCTTTTAGTCACACGCCGTCAATACTTCACACATCTTACCTGATTTCACCGTTCGGCTCTTGTACCTGGCGCTGCTCGTCATCCTGACCGCTTTCGGAACGCGAATTCCCAACCCGTACTATGGAGAAGGTTTGCTCATTAATATTCATTTACCAGCCTTCTCATTGGACGCTCTATTTAAAGACTACTGCTATTGGATGGCAACCGCACAACGGCATAATAACTTAATTAATATTCATTAGAAGAGGTTTAACCATAGTAGGTTTCATATTTTGGCTTTCAGAACAGCTGGAATAATTATGATGCAGCCGAATGTGGAGGTGGCGATCTAACAGAATTCATCTGAATTCATTTAATTGATCAAATAAAACTGATAATAAATTGATATGTAGCCTACATAAAATAAAAACATATGATTTACAAATACTGCAAGGATAAACGGACACTTTCAAACTGACCAATAAGTCGACATACCTAAAGTGTCTCTGTATTTAATTATTTAGTTACCTTTAAACTAATAACAATAATATCTGATAAAAAATAATACAAATTCAAATGAGACAGTTCTGATGTTGTTTCAACACAGACGCGCGTGGTGGCAGTATAACGTCATTTCCAGACTCGTATGTAGTTCTCCACAATGGTTTGAATGAATGGATGTATGTATGAGACAGCCGTTGAGTGCTCAAAATATTTAGGTCATGTATGGATTCTCATGTATTGTAATTTTCCTCACAGAGGACAAAGTTGAAAGGAAGATGTCTGGTGAGGAACACAATAGTGAGACCCTGCTCTGTAAATACTGCCCAGGAAACATTGTGACAGGTTACCATGAGCGCCTATAGGGAATTGTTCCTCTCTGTGTCAGAAACGGAGCGGTTTGTTTATTCTAAAAACACAGCAAATGCCGCTTCAATTAGGAACATGCCGACATTGTAACTTTGTTGGGGGGGAAACAGCCAGGAAATGAATGTGGCCTGTGAGAGAAATTTCCTCTGAACGTTTGAAGTTTGTAGAGGAAATAATATTGATTTATCTTCAAAAACATATGCTGACAATTAGGGCTGTCGATTTAATGTGTTAATTTGGTGCGATTAATTATGGAAAAATAACACGTTGATTATTAACGCTTTTAACTCATCCCGTCCTGGCCGAAACGTGTAGGGAACCCTTTGTCAATGCCGTGCGCGCCAAGCATCCACTCATGAGTCCCAGAACTTTCCGGGGAACTCAGATTTAGTGGGAAAATAAGGCGGCCAGCAACGCGGGCCAGCACTTGTAGCCTACATAAGCACTCATAGGGAATACAGAGCGGCGCTGCCAATCTGTATAAGCATATTGCACATAACCAATAGTGCAGCTCAATCAGAAGAGCTAAGACACGTGAAAGTAGCCTGTGCACGATAATATCTGGACAGAACGTACATATCACTAGTGACAGAAGTTTTGCCTGCAGAGCAGGAACTTCTAAGTTATAAAATCTGACAAAGGTGGATGGGGAGGCCCAGTCCGCCGCCACACATAAGCCACGTTTCCAGCGCAGGAACTTTCCCCAGGAACTAGGAACTTTGGGGTGGTACTCGATGTGTTTACACCGCAGGAACCAGGGTCTAAATGAAGTTTCGGGTAAAAATTTCCCCCCCAGAAAGTCCCTGCTGGCGAGGTGGTACTTTTTCAGAGTTCAGGAACTTTCGGGCTGGTTCTTACCACGCTATTCTTTCTGCCCGATGGCGCGTTCGTCCCATCCATCTCACGGTCAATGTCCGCTGATAACAAAGTCTACTTTTATATCTAGCATTACGAGCTTTCTGAATACGCTTTGGGTGCTCGTCTCTTCATTTTTTATTACCTCGTTAGTAAACCAATCGCACACAAAAGCAGCAAAGCTTGAATCTGCTCCATACAAAACAACGCAGTCACACGCAGTTCAACGTAATCTTCCCGCCCCGGACCAGTACTTTAGTACGCGGTGTAAACGCAGTAAGCAAGCTGTCTGGGGAAAAAAAGTTCCTGTGAAAAAAGTTCCTGGGACAAGTAGTTCCTGGTAATTGCGGTGGAAATGCGGCTATATATCATGAAAAGAAATTCCACTGGACCATGCCCACGATGAGGCTACGCCTCTAGTGGAATGAGCCCTGATGCCCAGGGGGCATTGCAGACCTTTTGACGCGTAAGCGGCTGCTATAGCATCCACAATCCATCTGGACAGGCTTTGCTTCGAGGCGGCAAGACCCTTGGTGCGCACCAGCCTTGGTGCTGAGACCAGGTAAAAAAGACCACGCAGGCCATGAACCTTTTCCTGCCTTAACGCGCAAGTTTATCTACAGGCCGCTCACGTGACAAGCCGCCTGCACGAGCCCCCACTCCGGCTCACGCTGGTGTTTTAAGTGTAGAGAAATTGCCCACACCACAGTGTTCACCCCTACACACAAGCACAACACTTCCCATGTCACTCACAGAGCCCACTCTCATAAAGCAGGCAAAAGCTGCTCGAGTGTTGAATGCATCTACTTCAAATTCTACAGGCCGACCTTCTCTGTGAATGGGACGAGAAGGGCCGGGATCTCTCACTTCGCGCTACCAAGACTGCAGATCAAGCGCAGAGAGGCACTTATGGTTGACGCTTGCTGACATGAGGGAATCTGAGCGCGCCACTTTTCTCAACATGCCTCTCTCTTCATCGAGTGCAGACCGGAAGAGGCCTGTTTCGGATGTGGCTCTGGAAGACGGATGTGGCTCTGCAGGCCTTAAACGGAAGGGCAGACCTTGAGCACCATATTGCGGAGGGCGGGCAAAGGTGCGCTGCGACTGCCTCTCCCACAGGGGGAATGGCTGTGTATCCTCTCTCGGCGGTGCCGTCCACTTGGGAGAGCGACGCGGAGAAATTGGATTGAAGGCTCACGGGGAAAGCTGCATTCCACGGCTTAGCCAGTTCTGTGTGGAGTTCAGGCAGAAATGGGGCGGCCCTGGGTGTGGGCGCTTGATGGCGGCGACTTTGAAGAAAACAGCCGTCGAGCCTGTTTGGTGCGGAGCAGGAACTTCTAAGTTATAAAATCTGACAAAGGTGGATGGGGAGGCCCAGTCCGCCGCCACACATAAGCCGCGTTTCCAGCGCAGGAACTTTCCCCAGGAACTAGGAACTTTGGGGTGGTACTCTATGTGTTTACACCGCAGGAACCAGGGTCTAAATGAAGTTCCGGGTAGAAATTTCCCCCCCAGAAAGTCTAAAAAGACCTAAAAAGACCACGCAGGCCATGAACCTTTTCCTGCCTTGACGCTCGAGTTCCTCTACAGGCCGCTCACGTGACAAGCCGCCTGCACGAGCCCCCACTCCGGCTCACGCCGGTGTTTTAAGTGTAGAGAAATTGCCCACACCACAGTCGGGCTCCTTTTGGTGGCGACCACTCGAGCCCGAGTTGTTCGACAGCCTGAGACAGGAGCTCAGCGTCCACACCAGCCCAGGTCCGGCCTGATTCCTGGAGTGATGAAGAGGAGGAGCGATGAGAGCCCGGCCATTCCACGCTGTCTGATGCCAGGGTTGAACAGGAGTCCCTTGTGGTGTGTCCTTCGGCCTCGACATCAGAAATGACGGCAGTGCTGCTCGTGGGCAGCAGCTGCGCAACTGTGAGGGGAGGCAGAGAAGGTCAGAGCGAGGCTCAAGGGAGGGAGACTGGCGAGCGCTTCGTAGTGACCACAGGCTCCGGTGGCCTTTAGGAACGGTGCTTCTTTTGAGAACGGAGCCCGCAGGGTTGACATCAGAAGCACTTCGCAGAGCTTGCATCCCCCAGACGAGAGGGCGATAGCTGCGTGTTCCTGGCCCAGGAAGAGCGCGCAGATAACGTGGCGGTCTCCTTCGTTGATCTGGGCTCTGCACGACCCGCAGGAAGTGCGAGGCATCTTGAAAAAGACGCTTTCTGATCTTTTATGAGTTTTTGCAAGGAAAAAGGATACGTCACCGGATAGCGTAGCTTGCACGGATGGCTGAAGGTGATGAAGATGCCTGGCTTCTTCAGGCACAAAAACAAACAAAACAACAAACACACATCATTATAATTATTATTATTATTAATTTTTGCTGGTTACCATTCTCAACAGTTTGCAGCGCACTTTCAGAATTTGTCTAAACCCTCCACCTTCCCCAGCTCCCCCTGTATAGATCTGCTATGGGTTATTTATGTATTTGTAAGTATATATACACAAATTTACCCTTTTGATCAACTTTATGCATCCTTGCTGAATAAAATAATATACTTGTAGGAGCATTAATTGTTTTCTATTTATTATTGGTTATTCACTGTCTTGTGGGCACAGTTGATCACTTCCGTTTTCTTTATTATTTCCTTTGTTGAATTATTTGACGCTGTGTTTGGAAGGGGCGAGTTGCGGGAGCCTACTTTCTGTTGACCATATTGCATTCAATGAATCATGTCTGCATATGTGAAGCTGAAAAATAACGGTGAAATTAAGTAAGATCTTCAGCCTATTGTTTTGGTAACGATATGACCAACGAGTGCGAGCGAGTCAAGAGTCATCCTGCTTTATAGCCTCGGTGTGGCTATTGGATGCCGCGAACAAAACTGAATAAATTTGTTATAATACAAATAAGCATTGTGGATTTCATCTGTTGTTGCAATAAAGTCTTATCAGACCAGACATTTGCATAGCTTTATTTGACCTAAAGTTAAGAGTCAAACATGTTTATCTGGTATATTTCAATGGCACCAGAGTTAGCCCAATAATGCATACTGAAAAATGGCACATCTAAACGATTTGTGGTTTGTAATCAGCTCTTCAGCCTCAGAGTTTTTTTTGTGTCATTAGTCTGACGAAAGCTGATAGTCATAAACAATGGTGCAACAAAACAAAAACATCATAAACAGAGAGGCAGCACTGCTCACAATCACTCGTGCGGCCACACTAGCGCTGGGGCAAACCGGAGGAAAACAATGATGGGAAAATCCAGTAGAAATAACCCAGCTGCTCACCACGGTCACCTTCCTGTGCTTCAGTGCTTACACAGCAGCCAAACAATTAATGCCGCAATTAACAGGCCTCTGTTCCAGATCTGAACAATCCCAGCACGGCTATTTGGCAATCACACAAGCATTGTTGTGTTTTCATTCTTCAATAGCCTCACTAATTTACAATTCGTTTTTTTAATTGAAATCATGGCTCTGATGTCATCATGCTTTCCCGCTATTTCATCCGAGTATTTACAAACAGTTTCTCTTTCCCGGGAACTAAGGTCAGTGTTGCCAAGCTTTGTTGCATCCATCAATCCATTTTATTTTTTACATATATCTACATACACTCACCTAAAGGATTATTAGGAACACCATACTAATACTGTGTTTGAGTCCCTTTCGCCGTCAGAACTGCCTTAATTCTACATGGCATTGATTCAACAAGGTGCTGAAAGCATTCTTTAGAAATGTTGGCCCATATTGATAGGATAGCATCTTGCAGTTGATGGAGATTTATGGGATGAACATCCAGGGCACGAAGCTCCCGTTCCACCACATCCCAAAGATGCTCTATTGGGTTGAGATCTGGTGACTGTGGGGGCCATTTTAGTACAGTGAACTCATTGTCATGTTCAAGAAACCAATTTGAAATGATTCGAGCTTTGTGACATGGAGCATTATCCTGCTGGATGTAGCCATCAGAGGATGGGGACATGGTGGCCATAAAGGGATGGACATGCTCAGAAACAATGCTCAGGTAGGCCGTGGCATTTAGACGATGCCCAATTGGCACTAAGGGGCCTAAAGTGTGCCGAGAAAACATCCCCCACACCATTACACCACCACCACCAGCTGCACAGTGGGAACAAGGCATGATGGATCCATGTTCTCATTCTGTTTACGCCAAATTCTGACTCTACCATCTGAATGTCTCAACATAAATCAAGACTTATCAGACCAGGCAACATTTTTCCAGTCTTCAACTGTCCAATTTTGGTGAGCTCTTGCAAATTGTAGCCTCTTTTTCCTATTTGTACTGGAGATGAGTGGTACCCGGTGAGGTCTTCTGCTGTTGTAGCCCATCCGCCTCAAGGTTGTGTGTGTTGTTTCTTCTTCACAAATGCTTTGCTGCATACCTCGGTTGTAACGAGTGGTTATTTCAGTCAAAGTTGTTCTTCTATCAGCTTGAATCAGTCGGCCCATTCTCCTCTGACCTCTAGCATCAACAAGGCATTTCCGCCCACAGGACTGCCGCATACTGGATGTTTTTCCCTTTTCACACCATTCTTTGTAAACCCTAGAAATGGTTGTGCGTGAAAATCCCAGTAACTGAGCAGATTGTGAAATACTCAGACCGGCCCATTTGGCACCAACAACCATGCCACGCTAAAAATTGCTTAAATCACCTTTCTTTCCCATTCCGACATTCAGTTTGGAGTTCAGGAGATTGTCTTGACCAGGACCACACCCCTAAATGCATTGAAGCAACTGTCATGTGATTGGTTGATAGATAATTGCATTAATGAGAAATTGAACAGGTGTTCCTAATAATCCGAGTGTATATCTTTACATATAGCCTACACATATATCTTTAGATTTGGCTCGAGGCCTTCCTTCAGTCGGGGTAAAAAGACCGTTCACACCAAAGAACGTTAACCATAAAAATTACTATAACAATAACTTTATTAGCGGCAGCACCAACGCAGATAACGTTGTAGTTATTAAGCACACATCGTTCTCATAGTGATAGTTCACACCAAGAACGATATAACTATAATTCTAAATATAAAAGAATAGCGGAGTCCACACCACAACTATAATGGCCCATTCACACCAATAGTGAGAACTATAAAAGTAACTATTAGCGTCAACACTAACCAGGGGCGTTTCTAGGTTTTAAAAACATCAGAGGCTGAACCCGAAACATCAGGGGCTGGGGTGGGTAAGATAACATGATTCTAAACAGAGAATAATGTATATTGCAGGCCTATACGCGGGGGGCAGACTGGTTAAGAAAAAACATCCCTGGCACTGTAACCACACCAGCCCACATTACCACAGTCAAACACATGCAAAGGTGAGGTAGCAGACCTACATTTGTGCATTTTAAGGTCATACAAATGGTATAACAATAGCTTTAAAAGCATGTCAGTGGGCAGTAGCATAAAATATTACAGGTTCTTAAATATGAGAATGAGGATGTTGAAATGAATGATCCACGTTTGGATGCAAATGCAGAATGTTTCTGCTTATTGTTGACAATACACAATCACAAATTTCAAATAGGAATTGCCTTAATGAGAACTCTTTCAAGGATTATTTTACATAGATGTTATTTCAATCAAACACCAGTGCAATCTTTTTGTGTCCGGAGGAAAAGGAGCAATTTATATATTAGCATTAAAGATTGGTATCAGCAACTTGTTTCTTTCTAAGGTTGGCTAATCAATATTTTTTGGCACTAATCTGTTAAGTTAAAGTTCAATTGTGCACTCCTAAAGACAGTCACTTGTCACCACCTACTGTCTTAAAGGGTTAGTTCACCCAAAAATGAAAATTAAGTCATTAATTACTCACCCCCATGCTGTACCAACCCCGTAAGACCTTCGTTCGTCTTCGGAACACAAATGAAGATATTTTTGATTAAATTTGAGAGCTGTATAACTACCACATTGGCTCCTAAGGGACTGCCTCTTGACGGCCCAGAAAGTCAATGAAGAAAATGTTTAAATATCCCAAGTGACTACCGTGGCTCAACTATATGTTTTTTTCAAGCGACGCGAATACTTTTTGTGCGAAAAAACAAACAAAAATAATGAGTTTATTCGACTATTTCTTTTCTTCCTTGTAGGCCAGAAACGAGATTTCCTTAGATTTCCACGACGCATGCGCGAGATTTGCGATCTGCTTACATGTGCTTACTCTACTTCAGATCGCAATTCTCGCGCATGCGTCGTGGAAATCTAAGGAAATCTCGTTTCTGGCCTACAAGGAAGAAAAGAAATAGTCGAATAAACTCGTTATTTTTGTTTGTTTTTTCGCACAAAAAGTATTCGCGTCGCTTGATAAACATATAGTTGAGCCACGGTAGTCACTTGGGATATTTAAACATTTTCTTCATTGACTTTCTGGGCCGTCAAGAGGCAGTCCCTTAGGAGCCAATGTGGTAGTTATACAGCTCTCAAATTTAATCAAAAATATCTTCATTTGTGTTCCGAAGACGAACGAAGGTCTTACGGGGTTGGTACAGCATGGGGGTGAGTAATTAATGACTTAATTTTCATTTTTGGGTGAACTAACCCTTTAATGATGCAAGTTGGGCAAACACAGACAAGAGGAGTGATACAAACAGTGAAAAGGCTGATAATGGTGAACACATTCGAGGACCATATATATATATATATATATATATATATATATACATGTTCTAAATATATATTTATACTTGTGAATTGAGCTTATAGTTTATGTAATTAGCAAATGACATCTGTGTTAAATAGGAATATATTGTAATAATGTTAAAAGGCATAAAGATAGAGCAAAATATCGTGGTACAATCATTGATGATAAACTTTCCCTTTGGATTTTATGGGCTACATAAGAAAACTAGACAGCGTTTAAGTCTACTTAGGAAGTTAAGAAATTTTGACATTGAAAGGAGGCTCTTAAAGGTGCAATACCTAAGATTTTTGCATTAAAATATACCAAAATCACAAGGCCAGTGTTATATATTTAGTTAAGATGATAACTTACAATATTCCAAACGTTTCAATCAATGTTTAAATCGCGAGAAAATTGAGATTTTAACCAAGGAAACGGGGCGTCTGAGCAGGGGTGAGCTGGGAGTCAATCGCGTCATATCCGCTTACCTCGGTTTCCGCTCGTACTACGTGTAGTCCTGGACAAATGCGGTAGTTGTAGTTGTGGATTAGCGTCTATCAAGCAACAAACGTAAGCTTGTTTCGCGCATTTGTTATGGAATGGAGCACAATTATTCTTTTCATTTATTCTGGGAATGTGAACTGTTGGCTGTAAAGGGGGTCGCACACCGGACGAGAAGCGCCGCGCCACGTTTAGGACAACTCCACAGTAACGTTATCGAACACCGGACGCGCACTTTCTCATCAGTGTATGGCCAGCAATATTGTTATGTTTAATGACAGGAAATGAGGATAATGTCTGTTCTATGTTATGATTGTACTGTACAATTAAATACAATCGTTGCTGAGTTTGCATTCTGAAAACTTTACCTCAGAGCATCCGCTAACTGAATGAATTGAGAATCTCACCTGAAAAATCTAATAACATCAGCAATTGTCATTCAAGCAGCTGATTTCTGTAAATGAATGCAAAACTATGCATATTGAAGCATAGGGCGAAGTCAGGATCCATTAGCAACGTTTTGAGACAAAAATAAACCGTGTAAATGGCGCTCTGTGGCGCTGCAGGATTTTGAACACGGTCCTGAGGCATTGCTGGGTGCCGCGGACAGACGCCGAATGGCGCCGCTGGTATGTGTACACTTATAGATAATAATGTGTTCGAATTTTGAATATGTGGCGCGACGCGGCGCTGCAGCTTCTCGTCCGGTGTGCGACCCCCTTAACGTTCATTTTGTGAAACTGTAGCTGTGGTTGAATACTTACACGACATGAAAAGATGTGTCAAATGTACATGATTTTTTATTTTTATAAAGTTACCAAAAAGGAGGACCAGCCACGTCAACTCCTTGCAAGAGACCTGCCCCTTCAAACCCTCTCCACCATAGCTTCGTCCAGTGACTCGTACAGTAAC
This sequence comes from Pimephales promelas, assembly GCF_988280905.1. Lineage (NCBI taxonomy): Eukaryota > Metazoa > Chordata > Actinopteri > Cypriniformes > Leuciscidae > Pimephales > Pimephales promelas. The sequence goes on from NC_142791.1 coordinate 23,109,158, forward strand.
ATCTGTGATAACTAATTTACTTAAACCTGACTTCTCTTGCGGTTACTTCAGTTTACGGAAAAACAAGCATGTAAACGCAACATTTATAGAAATCTAACTTTACCTCATCCATGACAACTAATTTTCGATTCCTGTCTGACTGATTTATCCACGGTGGAGTTGAAAACAACAGTTCCCATCATTCCGCGTTTCTCCACGTCGTCATCAAGCAAAGCCTAGCGGCATCTAAATCTTGAGTATTGTAGCTTTAACCATTGTTTATAGATCAATGATTGAAAATGTTTTAACTTATAATATTGTTTCATGGTATACAGTGAAACAGTGGCTATTGAAACAGAAGAATAAACTAACACGAGTAATCAAGCAAATAAGATCATCGGCCGAAAACAGAGCACATAACAAGAGCTGTTCACAATTTTTTTTTTTGTTGAGAAAATGGCATTATCAATATATTCAGACCAGACTGATCCCCTCCATTCCTGCTTCAAGATCCTTCCTTCGGGGCGCAAGCTACGGATACCGCTCGCCAAGAGGAATATTTATAAGAGATCATTTTTGGTGGTGACTGTTTTAAACTCAATTCTCAATTGAGGTGTGTGAATTTGCACATACTGTATTAATTTAACTTATGTATGTGTCATGATTCTGCCCTCTTGTCCTACTCTTGAGGCAGGATCATGACAGATCCTTGTTTGTGTGCAGGCACATGGCCTTGTGTTTGGGCTGTGTGTGTTTGCGGTGTCTAGTTCTCTGGCCCCACCCCCTTGTGCTTGTTACCCTCGTTTTGTCATCATTGCTTCATCTATGTCACCTGCTGTCAATGTCTGTTTCTCCCTATTTGATCCCCTTGTGTTTGCTGTCCTGTGCCACGTGCCATGTCTATACCTTGTGAGGATTGTCTTAACGAAGTTGTGCTCTTGTAAAAATCCTGTCTTGTTCCTGTATTTAATGTCAAAGTTTTATTAGTCTTTATTTTCCCTACCAGTGTTGTTTTCTCCCTCGTGGGTTTTGTTTTCCCAGTTTTCTGTTATCAATAAACGTTGTGTTTGCATACTGTCTGCAATTGGGTTCATCTGCTACCCACATAAGAGTATGTTAATTAGCCTATTTATTTTTTATGTGGTTTGTAACGTGGTTGTTGTACGTGCCAGTGTCAAAGATGAATTTCTGTCCAGTGCATCTGAACAGACAATGAAGTTAATCAAATGAAATTCGCATTCATGTTATTATATGCCTACATATAGATGTCAGTCGGATATGATGGATTTGTGATTTATGGTAGCTAATTGAGAATGAACGTGCACGCGCATCCCATTAATGACAGGTTGGAATTCATTAACACACACATTTCATTATGACATCTGAGGTTACGATGTATTTGTAAATAATGAGAAGAGTTTTCGGGAAGGTCTCTTTACGCGCAAATCACTCTCATATAGGCTTGTTTGAGATGAGCAAAATCTGCGCAGAACCGATCACCGGTGATCAGAGCGAGATGCATGCCGGTTAGAAATGTGTCCGAGAACGGTCCGCCTGGCTCTGATGTCATGTCGACGTATGTCAAAAAACTCTCGCGAGCGCAAGGCGCGCCTGTCGGATTCTGCAGTCGCGCGCAGTTGCTCTCCACCGACTGCGCTGATCAAAAGCATGATGGGAAACGACTTGCTGACGACACAGCTTAATTCTCATTTGTTTAAACAACCGTGATGTATTTTTCTCTTTTAACATGTTTGATTTTAAAACTCTGATATCATGTTTTATGTGTATACATATTTGTTATGGGTGAATAAACTCTCTGACAGTGCCATATGGGTTATTATGCGATGTCACATTTGATATTTTTATGCACATGATATTTTTATTAAAACAATATAAAAACACATGTCTGTATTAAAGAAAAAAATATTGATAAACACATTTGGAATGTAATTAAATAACAAGTATTTTGTGTGTCTTGTTCGTTATATTTATTTTCATATAAAAGCAACAGAACTTAAAATTATTTTTTTTATTATTAATGCAATGTTAATAAACAGAACAAGTCAAGACATACAAGTAGTAAACAATCTATCAAAACAAGGAGACTAGCCGGGGTTTAAATCATTTAAGAGAACTTTGTCCTAGTTGTGCAGGCGGGGCATACACGCCCCGCCTGCACAACTAGGACAAAGTTCTCTTAAATATAGGATTTAAACCCCGGCTAGTCTGTCTTCTGCTGTCACACCAGCATTCAATAACAATCTCAACAGATATACGATAAAATAATATTAGACTTGTTTAAAATGAACATAAGAAACTTACTTTTGCTATGGTTAAATGTTCAGTAATATCTTCAATATATGGCTATATGTTTTTAAAATTCTATAGTGTTGATATGTCAACTAGAAAATTCGTCCGCTAACCTCCATAATGTGTTGTGTTTCAAATCAATGCCAGTTGGAACTCCTAATCAAATGATAACATTAATTAGGCTACTGCCAGGTGGTGGTTAATTAATTGAATTAACGAGATGAATGCGTTCCTGATATATTAGAGTCTGAAGAGTGGCTTGATAAGGGTTAGTCTTGGGTGATCTGTCCTCATAAGGGAGATTTGTGTTTGGAAGAAGCTCATTTTCACCCTTTTTCTCTTTGTTGTTGATGGGCTTGAAGAACCAGGTAAGTACCATTAGGTGAAGTGAACAGAAGCGTTCTGTTTTTATGTTGAAGTTGTTTACTAACTTTATAGATGGTGAAAATAAGCTTTGTGAACCATTGAAGCTTTCCTTTTAACACCATTACTACTCTTGGTTTGTTTTGCTATCCAGTGATCGAAGGGATGGTCATGTGTGTTTTTTTTTTTTGTTTCCCCTTTCCTAATCTTGATCATTCCTAACAGATATCCGTGACTCGTTTGTCGATATGGCTCCAGCAGTGCAGATTCTGGTCTACAGCGTTCTTCCCAGTGAGAATGTAGCTGTGCTCTCTAATCACCCTTGATTCCAGCGTGGACCATCAGCCATTCGGCCTCCCTCTGTTGGACATTACATCTTCTTCGTCATCGGCTTGCGGCCCATTCGCTGCCCTACGGCTCTCCACTTCTTTTGCCTTTGACTAGCTCCGCCCTCCCTCAGTTTCCACCTCCATCTATGGTTGCTGCAGCTCAGCCTCTAACCTCAGGATCGCTGCTTCCACTTCAGGGGGTCGGCGCTGTGGCCTAGTCGCGGTCGCCTAGGTCTTTGTGTCTCACTGCCTCATCGCTTCTCTGGCTACGTGGTGTGCTCCACCTCCATCATCTCCGGTAATCCCCTTGGTAGTGTTGGGACTCTTCAATCCATGGCTACTCCATTCTGCGACGCCGCCGTGGGATGCAGTCCTGACTGTGGGCTGGGTCTCCGTCTGCCCTTCCCTGCTCAAGGCCATCCCCCTGGCTGTCACCACCATCTGCACCAACCTTTTGCATGGTTCTCTTCGGCTTTTTATTGTCCTCCAGCTAAGCCGCATTCCTTCTGTACGGATGCCTGCGGGTGCTAGTATAGACCATTATTACAACACAAAAGACTACATTTTATCCAATGGCTTGCAGTTTCAATGTCCCTAACTAGTCTAAGGGACGTGGAAACTGCAAGCTGTTGAATAAAATGTAGTCTTTTGTTGTAATGGTCTATACTTACTTTTGTTACTGAATGTGATCTTTTAATGTGATGGGCGGAAGTAAATCAGTCGTCCCGTTCGTCCAAGCGTCCGCCCGTCCAAGCGTCCGCCCGTCCAAGCGTCCGCCCGTCCAAGCGTCCGCCCGTCCAAGCGTCCGCCCGTCCAAGCGTCCGCCCGTCCAAGCGAGCGTCCGTCCAAGCGTCCGTCCGCCCGTCCAAGCGTCCGTCCGTCCAAGCGTCCGTCCGCCCGTCCAAGCGTCCGTCCGTCCAAGCGTCCGTCCGCCCGTCCAAGCGTCCGTCCGCCCGTCCAAGCGTCCGTCCGCCCAAGCAAGCGTTTCGTCCGAGCGTCCGTCCGTCCAAGCAAGCGTTTCGTCCGAGCGTCCGTCCGAGCGTCCGTCCGAGCGTCCGTCCGTCCGTCCAAGCGTTCGTCCGAGCGTCCGTCCGTCCAAGCGTTCGTCCGAGCGTCCGTCCGTCCAAGCGTTCGTCCGAGCGTCCGTCCGTCCAAGCGTTCGTCCGAGCGTCCGTCCGTCCAAGCGTTCGTCCGAGCGTCCGTCCGTCCAAGCGTTCGTCCGAGCGTCCGAGCGTCCGTTCGTCCGAGCGTCCGTCCGTCCGAGCGCCCGTCCGTCCGAGCGCCCGTCCGTCCGAGCGTCCGTCCGTTCGAGCGTCCATCTGTCCAAGCGTTCGTCCAAGTGTCCGTTCGAGCGTCCGTCCGTCCGAGTGTCCGTCCGTCCAAGCGTCCGTCCGAGGCCTTGAGCAGGGAAGAGCAGATGGACACCCAGCCCACAGTCAGGACTGCATCACACGGCGGCCGGCCGTCCGTAGCTGGAGGAAAGGTGGTGCAGGTGGTGGTGACAGCCGGGGGGGATGGTCTTGAGCAGGGAAAAGCCGACGGAGACCCAGCCCACAGTCAGGACTGCATTCCACGGCGGCGTCGCAGAATGGAGTAGCCATGGAGTGAAGAGTCCCAACATTACCAAGGGGATTACCGGAGATGATGGAGGTGGAGCACACCACGTAGCCAGAGAAGCGATGAGGCAGTGACACACAAAGGCCTAGGCGACCGCAACCAGGCCGTGGCGTCGCAGAATGGAGTAACCATGGAGTGAAGAGTCCCAACGTTAGTCCCCCAAGTTTTTGAGGTGAAAAAATACGGTAAGTTGTTTGTGTGAGGGCAGTTCAATGACAGATCTGAGGCCTTAATCTAAAGCGCTTTGTTTCTGGTTTAGTTTTGCCCAAGTTTGACGTGACCGTAAACGCACCGCAGACCTACAGTGTTGCAGTTATGGGACTGAAAGTTGAGTCTTGTGCCAAGTGAGTGATGCTTTATTTTCTTGTCTTGTGGTTGGTCAGTTCTTTATCTTGTTATGATGTTTCCCAGATATACATATGGCCAACCTGTACCTGGTCAAGCCTTAGTGGAAGTGTGCCGTGATCCATTTCCATACAGTCTGCTTCATAATTTGACCAGACAGTGCCTGACTCAAACCGCAAAGGTGTGTGACTCCTGCCGTACTGCTGAGGATTTTCCTTTTGCCTGTGCTTGACTTTCTTGTGTCTTTGTTCTCCTACCAGATGAATGCCACGGGCTGTGCCTCTCTTACTGTTGATGCGTCAGTGTTTTTCAACACCAAATTTGAAGACCAAATGCAAGACACATTTCTTGTAAATGTGAATGTTACTGAGGAGGGAACAGGTGAGATATTGGCTGATGTGAACCATGTACTCTATCATCTTTACAAGACATGCACTTTAAGTCACAAAGTTGATATTCTTCACTGTTTGTTTGGACTTTCTCTTGCAGATGTAATTGTGTCAATCTGCAATGGTGTCCTTTACAAAACAATCTCTTGGAGGGGAGCAACTGGCCCAACAAACTGCTGTTGAATCTAACCACAAACAAGAATGGACGGGCTGCGTTCTCCCTAAACACGGCTAATCTTAAGGCTGATCTGAATCTGGTGGTACGACTTGTATTTTGTAAAAATTAAGACTTTCTCTAACATGATGCTGATTAAGTTTGATCTTCCCCAGGCGAGTGCTAAACCAGAGGTTTTGAATGGTTCTAAATCGCCATACTTCACTGCAGATACAAGGTTTGTACAGCTTCTCCTACCTGTTTCTCCCGACAACCCATTGTTTAGTGAACTGACTATAGTGAAGCTCAATCAGCCGCTCAAATGTGGTGCTTCGTTTCCAGTGACCGTGGAGTATTCATTTGTTGGAGAGGCTGGTAGCTACAGTGATGACATAATCTATATGGTGAGTGGACATTAGTTTTGTAGTTAAGTTTACTGGTCTGTTTGTTCTGCAACTTGCACACCCATGTCTTCTGTCCGGTCTCATCCAAAGGAGTGATCGTCCTCCATGGATTTCAGACGGTTAAAGCACAGGCTGGTGATGCAGTCACAAGTGGCTCTGTGACGTTCCAGTTGTCTGTCAGCGTCGCTATGGCTCCAGCAGTGCAGAGTCTGGTCTACAGCGTTCTTCCCAGTGAGAATGTAGTTGCTGCTAGTGTTCCGTTTGACACCGATATGTGTTTCCAGAACCAGGTACTGTATGATGTGGCTATTTTTCAATTTGGGAATGTTGGTGTGTGTCCTACAGCGTGTTGGTCCTTGTTCCAGGTGTCTCTGCAGTTTTCTCCAGCTACGGCTGTTCCTGCGGAGGGAAACGTTCTGATGGTTTCTGCTCAAGCAGGATCTCTGTGTAGCGTCAGTGCTGTAGATCAGAGTGTCCGGATCATGGAGCCAGGAAGACGTCTGAGTGCCTCAATCAGGTTTTTTGTTTGGGCTTTTAATCTGAATATTTCAGTGTGTGGCACTTCTGATTAGAATGCCACTTCAGTTTACTCCAGTGTCTTAAGTACAAGGGCCTGAATTTTTAGCGCAACTTCAGTGTCGGTATGTCTGTTAGTTTGATTCTTGCTCTAGAAATTGGTACATGACTTAAAGATAAAATGAAAAAATGTAGGCTTGTGTTGTAATGGGCTGTACTAGCTTTTGTTACTGAATGTGGTCTTTTAATATGACTGTTGGAAGTCCGTGCGACCGTCCGTCCGTCCGTCCGTGCGACCGTCCGTCCGTCCGTCCGTGCGACCGTCCGTGCGACCGTCCGTCCGTCCGTGCGACCGTCCGTCCGTCCGTGCGACCCTCGTCCATCAGACACAAAGACCTAGGTGCCACCTAGGGAGAAGAATGGAGAAGCCATGGAGTGAAGAGTCCCAACACTAGTCTCCCAAGTCTTTTGAGGTGAAAAAATACGGTAAGTTGTTTGTGTAAGGGAAGTTCAATGACAGATCTGAGGCCTTAAGCTAAAGCACTTTGTTTCTGGTTTAGTTTTGCCCAAGTTTGACGTGACCGTAAACGCACTGCAGACCTACAGCGTTGCAGTTATGGGACTGGAAGTTGAGTCTTGTGCCAAGTGAGTGATGCTTTATTTTCTTGTCTTGTGGTTGGTCAGTTCTTTATCTTGTTATGATGTTTCCCAGATATACATATGGCCAACCTGTACCTGGTCAAGCCTTAGTGGAAGTGTGCCGTGATCCATTTCCCTACAGTCTGCTTCATAATTTGACCAGACAGTGCCTCACTCAAACCGCAAAGGTGTGTGACTCCTGCCGTACTGTTGAGGATTTTCCTTTTGCCTGTGCTTGACTTTCTTGTGTCTTTGTTCTCCTACCAGATGAATGCCACGGGCTGTGCCTCTCTTACTGTTGATGTGTCAGTGTTTTTCAACACCAAATTTGAAGACCAAATGCAAGATGCATTTCTTGTAAATGTGAATGTTACTGAGGAGGGAACAGGTGAGCTATTGGCTGATGTGAACCATGTACTCTTTATCATCTTTACAAGACATGCACTTTAAGCCACAAAGTTGATATTCTTCACTGTTTGTTTGGACTTTCTCTCGCAGATGTAATTGTGTCAATCTGCAATGGTGTCCTTTACAAAACGTATATTTCTTGGAGGGGAGCAACTGGCCCAACAAACTGCTGTTGAATCTAACCACAAACAAGAATGGATGGGCTGCGTTCTCCCTAAACACGGCTAATCTTAAGGCTGATCTGAATCTAGTGTTACGACTTGTATTTTGTAAAAATTAAGACTTTCTCTAACATGATGCTGATTAAGTTTGATCTTCCCCAGGCGAGTGCTAAACCAAAGGTTTTGAATGGTTCTAAATCGCCATACTTCACTGCAGATACAAGGTTTGTACAGCTTCTCCTACCTGTTTCTCCCGACAACCCATTGTTTAGTGAACTGACTATAGTGAAGCTCAATCAGCCGCTCAAATGTGTCGCTTCGTTTCCAGTGACTGTGGAGTATTCATTTGTTGGAGAGGCTGGTAGCTACAGTGATGACAATCTATATGGTGAGTGGACCTTAGTTTTGTAAGTTTGCTGGTCTGTTTGTTCTGCAACTTGCACACCCATGTCTTCTGTCAGGTCTCATCCAAAGGAGTGATCGTCCTCCATGGATTTCAGACGGTTAAAGCACAGGCTGGTGATGCAGTCACAAGTGGCTCTGTGACGTTCCAGTTGTCTGTCAGCGTCGCTATGGCTCCAGCAGTGCAGATTCTGGTCTACAGCGTTCTTCCCAGTGAGAATGTAGTTGCTGCTAGTGTTCCGTTTGACACCGATATGTGTTTCCAGGACCAGGTACTGTATGATGTGGCTATTTTTCAATTTGGGAATGTTGGTGTGTGTCCTACAGCGTGTTGGTCCTTGTTCCAGGTGTCTCTGCAGTTTTCTCCAGCTACGGCTGTTCCTGCGGAGGGAAACGTTCTGATGGTTTCTGCTCAAGCAGGATCTCTGTGTAGCGTCAGTGCTGTAGATCAGAGTGTCCGGATCATGGAGCCAGGAAGACGTCTGAGTGCCTCAATCAGGTTTTTTGTTTGGGCTTTTAATCTGAATATTTCAGTGTGTGGCACTTCTGATTAGAATGCCACTTCAGTTTACTCCAGTGTCTTAAGTACAAGGGCCTGAATTTTTATCGCAACTTCAGTGTCGGTATGTCTGTTAGTTTGATTCTTGCTCTAGAAATTGGTACATGACTTAAAGATAAAATGAAAAAATGTAGGCTTGTGTTGTAATGGGCTATACTAGCTTTTGTTACTGAATGTGGTCTTTTAATATGACTGTTGGAAGTCCGTGCGACCGTCCGTCCGTGCGTGCGACCGTCCGTCCGTGCGACCGTCCGTCCGTCCGTGCGGCCGTCCATCCGTCCGTGCGACCGTCCGTCCGTGCGACCGTCCGTCCGTGCGACCGTCCGTCCGACCGACCGTGCGTCCGTGCGACCGACCGACCGTCCGTCCATGCGACCCTCGTCCATCAGACACAAAGACCTAGGCGCCACCTAGGGAGAAGAATGGAGAAGCCATGGAGTGAAGAGTCCCAACACTAGTCTCCCAAGTCTTTTGAGGTGAAAAAATACGGTAAGTTGTTTGTGTAAGGGAAGTTCAATGACAGATCTGAGGCCTTAATCTAAAGCACTTTGTTTCTGGTTTAGTTTTGCCCAAGTTTGACGTGACCGTAAACGCACTGCAGACCTACAGCATTGCAGTTATGGGACTGGAAGTTGAGTCTTGTGCCAAGTGAGTGATGCTTTATTTTCTTGTCTTGTGGTTGGTCAGTTCTTTATCTTGTTATGATGTTTCCCAGATATACATATGGCCAACCTGTACCTGGTCAAGCCTTAGTGGAAGTGTGCCGTGATCCATTTCCATACAGTCTGCTTAATAATTTGACCAGACAGTGCCTGACTCAAACCGCAAAGGTGTGTGACTCCTGCCGTACTGTTGAGGATTTTCCTTTTGCCTGTGCTTGACTTTCTTGTGTCTTTGTTCTCCTACCAGATGAATGCCACGGGCTGTGCCTCTCTTACTGTTGATGTGTCAGTGTTTTTCAACACCAAATTTGAAGACCAAATGCAAGATGCATTTCTTGTAAATGTGAATGTTACTGAGGAGGGAACAGGTGAGCTATTGGCTGATGTGAACCATGTACTCTTTATCATCTTTACAAGACATGCACTTTAAGCCACAAAGTTGATATTCTTCACTGTTTGTTTGGACTTTCTCTCGCAGATGTAATTGTGTCAATCTGCAATGGTGTCCTTTACAAAACGTATATTTCTTGGAGGGGAGCAACTGGCCCAACAAACTGCTGTTGAGTCTAACCACAAACAAGAATGGATGGGCTGCGTTCTCCCTAAACACGGCTAATCTTAAGGCTGATCTGAATCTGGTGGTACGACTTGTATTTTGTAAAAATTAAGACTTTCTCTAACATGATGCTGATTAAGTTTGATCTTCCCCAGGCGAGTGCTAAACCAAAGGTTTTGAATGGTTCTAAATCGCCATACTTCACTGCAGATACAAGGTTTGTACAGCTTCTCCTACCTGTTTCTCCCGACAACCCATTGTTTAGTGAACTGACTATAGTGAAGCTCAATCAGCCGCTCAAATGTGTCGCTTCGTTTCCAGTGACCGTGGAGTATTCATTTGTTGGAGAGGCTGGTAGCTACAGTGATGACAATCTATATGGTGAGTGGACCTTAGTTTTGTAAGTTTGCTGGTCTGTTTGTTCTGCAACTTGCACACCCATGTCTTCTGTCAGGTCTCATCCAAAGGAGTGATCGTCCTCCATGGATTTCAGACGGTTAAAGCACAGGCTGGTGATGCAGTCACAAGTGGCTCTGTGACGTTCCAGTTGTCTGTCAGCGTCGCTATGGCTCCAGCAGTGCAGATTCTGGTCTACAGCGTTCTTCCCAGTGAGAATGTAGCTGCTGCTAGTGTTCCGTTTGACACCGATATGTGTTTCCAGGACCAGGTACTGTATGATGTGGCTATTTTTCAATTTGGGAATGTTGGTGTGTGTCCTACAGCGTGTTGGTCCTTGTTCCAGGTGTCTCTGCAGTTTTCTCCAGCTACGGCTGTTCCTGCGGAGGGAAACGTTCTGATGGTTTCTGCTCAAGCAGGATCTCTGTGTAGCGTCAGTGCTGTAGATCAGAGTGTCCGGATCATGGAGCCAGGAAGACGTCTGAGTGCCTCAATCAGGTTTTTTGTTTGGGCTTTTAATCTGAATATTTCAGTGTGTGGCACTTCTGATTAGAATGCCACTTCAGTTTACTCCAGTGTCTTAAGTACAAGGGCCTGAATTTTTATCGCAACTTCAGTGTCGGTATGTCTGTTAGTTTGATTCTTGCTCTAGAAATTGGTACATGACTTAAAGATAAAATGAAAAAATGTAGGCTTGTGTTGTAATGGGCTATACTAGCTTTTGTTACTGAATGTGGTCTTTTAATATGACTGTTGGAAGTCCGTGCGACCGTCCGTCCGTGCGTGCGACCGTCCGTCCGTGCGACCGTCCGTCCGTCCGTGCGACCGTCCGTCCGTCCGTGCGACCGTCCGTGCGACCGTCCGTCCGTCCGTGCGACCGTCCGTCCGTCCGTGCGACCGTCCGTCCGTCCGACCGACCGTGCGTCCGTGCGACCGACCGTGCGTCCGTGCGACCGACTGACCGTCCGTCCGTGCGACCCTCGTCCATCAGACACAAAGACCTAGGCGCCACCTAGGGAGAAGAATGGAGAAGCCATGGAGTGAAGAGTCCCAACACTAGTCTCCCAAGTCTTTTGAGGTGAAAAAATACGGTAAGTTGTTTGTGTAAGGGAAGTTCAATGACAGATCTGAGGCCTTAATCTAAAGCACTTTGTTTCTGGTTTAGTTTTGCCCAAGTTTGACGTGACCGTAAACACACCGCAGACCTACAGTGTTGCAGTTATGGGACTGAAAGTTGAGTCTTGTGCCAAGTGAGTGATGCTTTATTTTTTTTGTCTTGTGGTTGGTCAGTTCTTTATCTTGTTATGATGTTCCCCAGATATACATATGGCCAACCTGTACCCGGTCAAGCCTTAGTGGAAGTGTGCCGTGATCCATTTCCCTACAGTCTGCTTCATAATTTGACCAGACAGTGCCTGACTCAAACTGCAAAGGTGTGTGACTCCTGCCGTACTGCTGGGGGTTTTTCTTTTGCCTGTGCTTGACTTTCTTGTGTCTTTGTTCTCCTACCAGATGAATGCCACGGGCTGTGCCTCTCTTACTGTTGATACGTCAGTGTTTTTCAACACCAAATTTGAAGACCAAATGCAAGACACATTTCTTGTAAATGTGAATGTTACTAAGGAGGGAACAGGTGAGCCATTGGCTGATCTGAACCATGTACTCTTTATCATCTTTAGAAGACATCCACTTTAAGCCGCAAAGTTGATATTCTTCACTGTTTGTTTGGACTTTCTCTCGCAGATGTAATTGTGTCAAAATCTGCAATGGTGTCCTTTACAAACAAAGCTGTATATCTCTGTGAGGGGAGCAACTGGCCCAACAAACAGCTGTTGAATCTAACTGGAATACTGTGTGCGTACATCTTAAAAGTATGTAGTAAAATTCTCTTTCATGTATATATTGGTAGATTTATTTGTGGTTATATTACGTTGCAGTACTAAAAGTTTGTTTGTTCCTTTGAGGTAGTCCATGCACATGTAAGCTTGATCATACATTCATTTCAGCATAAAACGCTAAATTAGACTTTGAATGTTACCTTTTGATTATTATGTGGAAATTTTCAATTCGGTTTCATCTGATAATTTATTTAAAGTGAATGTGTATAAACCTAAGGAAACTTACAGCTGCTGGACTTGTATAATATGTATTTATCTTCATGCCATTGCATTACTTTTATATTGTTCAGTTATTACTGTTTCTGATTCATTGTGTTTATATTCATTATTGTTATTATTGTTCATTTTTAGAACCACACCAGACCCACTTTATTGTGGACATGGACCATGTGATTGTTCTGCCTGAACAATCTGTAGCGGTTTAAGATCCGCACCTCAACAACTTTCATACAAAATTTGGTGCTTCTAGCTGGAGCAGACAGCTATTACAGCATTACCATGTCTAGAACAGAAAGACAGGCTACGTCAGTGCCACCAGTGGTTCGACCACATCGACATGTCATCCCACCAAGATACTTAGATGACTTCTATGTTGCTTACACAGTGCCACATCAGTTACTTCATTCTGATGAACAGCCTACAAATGGTTCCACTGGATCTGAGCCAGGTAAAAGGCCTGCATTTAAAGAGTTCACATGTATTGAAAGCGGACCAGAACTAATGAAAAGTATGAGCACTGGATCAAGTGAAAGGAGTTCGTATGTGGAGACAGATCAAGATTTGTAGCCATCACCGCCACGGCCAATACCCCGTACTCTGACTTCTCCAAGGCGAATGATTTATGCAGATCAGAGAGTTCTCTCCTCAAGTCCATATACAGCAGCCACTGAGGGCAGGCCAGTTCTGCCTAGAGATCAAGATGATCCTTCTCAGCCCATGAGAGTACTGCCTGTAGATTCACGAAGTGACCTTCTGCATTCTCATTCTGTCAGTCACAAAGAAATTAATCTCACTGACAACCTAGGAGACTTGAGACTACCAGGCTTGGCAACTCTGCTAACTTCAAGTCATCCTTTCTCTTCTTATGAACCAACTCAATCCCAACACAAGCTAGCCCATCAAGAAGATGCTACATATCCTCAACCTGGTATTAGGCACATAGATAGACCGCGTGGTTACTACAACACAGACCACAGAGGCCATAACTATATGTCCACTGACCAAAGAGATCGCAACCAATATCCTGCAGCTGTTCAATTTATGCCTCAGGACTACAGTCAAGAGACAGCAGCTACGTATGGGACTTATAAAGATCATAGTCTGAACTGCAAACCCGTCCGCTATTTCCCTTCCACTGAACCATATGGTTTTCAGCAACCTTATCATGGGATTACAGCTACAAGTCCAGTCTATCAAGATGAGACTTACTCCAAGGGATACATTAGCTCACCATGCACATGAGAGACATGCATATGAGAGACACTCAGGCAGCTATGGTCAATCAGCTTCTAATCCTGCGGACAAACCAAGCTTCTTGACCCCACGACAGTACGCAGATTACGCTCAGCCTGAGACGCATCAGCCATACCACCCAGTGCGCCCTCCTTCTCTTCCATATCCTCATGTAGAGCCCACCTACAGAGGTCCTATTCCCACCATTCCTCATTTTTGCAGTGAAGATCCCAGACAGTTTGCACGACTCAATTTCACTGGAGAAGTTGCTACCTGCTGAGGCTACAGAACGTTTCAAGTACCAAATACTCGTTGATCATCTGAAACAGGAGAATGCTTTGCTCATTGCAGACTACGTCAACAGCAGGTACCCATACGCCAACACCATGAGGTCTCTAACGGTACTTTATGGTCAACCACATCAACTCGCACTACAAAGAATTGCAGAATTGATGGATGGCCCAAAAATCAGGAGTGGTGACACTAAATCTTTTAGATTGTTTGCCCTCAAAGTGCGTGCATTAGTTGGAATGCTGGACCAATTTGGAGCTAAAGGATGGACAGAGCTCAAATGTGGGTCACATGTTTCACGTCTCCTTGCCAAATTGCCTCATGATCTTAAAGCAAACTTCAGAGGGTTTGTTAACCCCATTCAGAACCCAGTTCCAACACTGATAGAACTCCGCAATTGGCTAGAATATGAGCTCAGAATACAAGAGGATGAGTCACAGTATGTTAGTAATGTAAGCAGAGCCTACTCTCAGCCACAGAGAGAACAGCAAAGGAATTGCAAGCCGGTTCAATGATTTGCTACTGTCTTGCATGGTGGCGAACCGAGTAAACCAGCAAGTGTTACAGCAGTCAAGAAGGAGAAACCGACAAAGTACTGCCCCTTCTGTAACACTGTGCAGCATTACTTCAATCAGTGCGCTAATTTCAAACTGCTGAATCAAGATCAAGTGGAGTCTTGGCTGAAGTCAAATCAGAAGTGCTTTAGGTGTGGCTGTGATCACCAGATCTCACAATGTAATCTTAAAGCCAAATGCAAAAAATGAGAAAAGAGACATTTAGAAATACTGCATGACTTCAATGCCAAAGGTAAATGTGAAACGCAAGCTTCAGCAGAAAACAGTTGTCTTGTGAACTCGGAAGTAGAGACTTTGTATATGGACAGACCAACTGCAGGCAGCAAAGTTCTTTTGAAGGTCAGCCGAGTGATCTTGAGAAATGGAGAGAAGGAACTTGACGCATACGCTATGTTGGATGACGGATTAGAGAGGACAATGTTACTGTATGAAGCAGCACAGCAACTTGATCTTCAAGGACTTCCTGAAGATATAGCCCTCCGTACTGTGAGACAAGACATACGGGTTGTTCATGGGGCTTCTGTCACGGGTTGTTCAATAGCTTCTGCATTTCAGCCAAACAAATCCTTCACCATTGAAAGCGCTTTTACAGCCAAAGAACTGGGGCGGCTGTTTCATTCTCAGTAGCTTCTGCATTTCAGCCAAACAAATCCTTCACCATTGAAAGAGCTTTTACAGCCAAAGAACTGAGCCTCGCAAAACACACTTACCCTGTTAAGTTGCTGCAGAAGAAATACAGATATCTACAAGGTCTGCCCATTCCCTCAATACAGCAGGCTCAACCACTCTTACTCATTGGCTCAGATTATCCACATTTAATCACAGCTACAGAGCCAGTACCTCTCTGAACTCCTGGCGGTCCTGCTGCTGTGAACCAGACTCGGGTGGACTCTGCAGGGCCCCTCAAAAGTCATCTCTTACCACAACAGTGTCTATTAACCTCCACTTTGTCAGCAGAAGCCGAACTGTTCAACAATGTACAGAAATTGTGGCAAAATGGACACACTTCCGTATAGGAGTGAGACACAGAAGGCAAGACACAGAAGCGGTGCAAATCCTTGAGGAGAAAACAATCAGGGTGGCAGTTGGAGACATTCAAAGGTATGCAACACCTCTACTCTGGAAAATAAATCTTCCACCTTTGCAATCAGCTAAAGAAGCGGTAACAGCCCATTTAAGAAGCACAGAAAAACGCCTTTTGCAGAACACAGATCTTGCTTCAGTGTATGTTAAAGAAGTGCACAAACTTGAAAAGGGAGGCTCTATCTCAAAGCTGACACTAGAGGAGACCGATAAAAGCCGATGGAATCAAGATCCACAGTTCTTAACCCAGTCAGTTAGTAGTTGGCCCAAACAGCCTCATGATGTTGTAAGCGATGACATCCAAGAACACCGCAGTTGTACTTTCTGTGGCGCGCTATCCAGTCAAACTGATATCCCAGATATCTCTCAATACAATTCACTTCAAGATCTGATTAAGGCTACTGCTGTTTCCCTTCATGGGGCGTCAGACGAAAGTGAACTCTCTGCTGACGACTATACTCAAGCTGAACAGGAACTTCTGAGATGTGCTGAAGTTGAAAGCTTCCCAGAAGAAATAGCCCCACTCCAGTTAGGTAAACCTGTATCTCACTCTAGTCGTCTTCTAACTCTAGCCCCAGAGTATGATCACAAAGCCAAATTAGTCAGAGTAGGTGGACGCCTCCGCAGATGTAAGCACTTGGACTCAGACACTCTACACCATATTGTCTTAGATCCTGCTCACCCTCTTGTAAAGCTTCTGATTCAACATCACGACAACCTCCTGTTACATCCAGGACCTGAGCGTGTGTTCGCAGAACTGAGATGAAAATATTGGATCGTGAGAGGCAGTAAAAAGACACCAGCACAGCTGCTTTGAATGTAAGAAATGGCGAGGGAAGCCAGAAATTCCTATGATGGTGGATTTCCCTCAGTCTAACCTTTTGTTGTTTCATCTAGCTTTCTATTCAATGGGCATTGACTGTTTTGGACCCTTCCAGGTTAAGTTTGGAAAAACGTTGGGGAATACTGTACAAGTGCCTTACTACCAAAGCTGTTCATATTGAGCTTCTATCGAGCATTGACACAGACTCCTTTCTCATGTCGTTAAGAAGGTTCATAGCTTGCAGAGGGAAACCATATGAAGTGCTTTCTGATGACGGCACAAATTCCAAAGGAGGTATTGCAGAACTTCAGAATGCCTTCAATGCACTCCACCCAATCTTGAAAGAGAATCTGACTTCTCAGCAGATTAACTTCCGTCTAAACCCACCAAATGCACCGCGTTTTGGTGGATCTTGGGAGAGAGATGCACTGCGTACCTCTCTCGGTTCTCAATCTGTACCAAAGGAAGTACTGAACACGGTACTTGTGGAAATGGAGGGAATATTGAACTCCAGACCATTGGGATGTTTCCTTAGTCATAGCAGATATAGACCCAGTGGCACATAATTCCCTCCTCGTGGGATGTCCATCTTCTGGATTACCACAAGTTGTTTATCCAGAATGGCAAATGCTCAGTCGTAGGAGATGGCGTATAGCCAGATTCTAATTGAAAATTTCTGTAAATGTTTCATACGGCATTACCTCCCCGACTTGCAACGATGACAAAAATGACAAAGAGAATTAGACAACATTCAAATTGGTGAAGTTGTGATGATTGTGGACCAGCAAGCACCCAGAACCTTAATAGATTGTTTCAAGTTTTTGGTGAAGATTTCTCAGAAATTTTTATAGGGGGTGTGAAATATAATTTTTCAAAAAGAAGGAATATGTGTCTGTTAAATAATTTAACAGGAACTGTGAAATTGGCAATATGGAAAACCAGGAAAAATCAAGGATTGCAGCTTAATAGTATTAATGTTGAAATGATGTTTATGAAATTAGTGGCTGGTAGACTAAAAATATAATTTGCATACTATGGTCTTGTAAATAATGAGAAGGGTTTCAGTAATCTGTGGTGTGTTGATGCTTTGTGTGTTGTTTACGATGGAAATCTGGTTTTGGAATTTTAATGTGTTTTTTTTTTTTCCATGGATACAAATAATGTTAATAGTTGAATAAATGTTTTAAATAAAGTTTTGTAAACCTCTTTCTCTCTCCTCTGCGTGTTGTGTGACCATATAACCATAGCTTGATCTGCAATATTTTAGTCGTCTTTAACACATGATTCCGAAGGATAGATTAAAATACCCGGTATTTTTTTAAACAAATCCAAAATTATTAAAAATCAATAATAATTAGGCTATCAATCTTTTTTTTTCTTTTTTTTTTTTTGGATCCGGGGCTATAAAAAAACATCCGGGGCTGAAGCCCCGAATGCCCATGTCTAACGGCGCGGCTGACACTAACATACTATATTCTTATGTTTATTATAAGCTTGTGCTGCAGTTTATCGTCTTTAAATGCGTGACTTTTTTTTTAAATCAGGATGGATTCTGATTGTCGATGTTTTTAATCATTCATCAGCTTGAAAAAATCGTTGTAAAAATTGATTCCAATATCGTTCCAACTTGCTGTTATCGTTATTGTCCTTGATGTGCCTGGGCCTTTAATAATAGAGGCAAAGAGAAAAAATATCATTGGTATCACTTTCAGAACGATTTTTCGGAACGATAAAATCATTGACAGCCAATCAGAATCCATCCTGCTTTAAAGAGCTCAAGCTCGTTTTTTGGTGTGAACGGATCTTA
The DNA here is from genome assembly GCF_988280905.1 of Pimephales promelas. NCBI lineage: Eukaryota > Metazoa > Chordata > Actinopteri > Cypriniformes > Leuciscidae > Pimephales > Pimephales promelas. The sequence continues at coordinate 23,127,276 of NC_142791.1, forward strand.
TGTTTATTTTGTCACTCGTTTTATTTTATTGAGAGACAAATTTATTGTTATTGAAATAAATTTGTGAGACAAATTGACCTTTTTTTTAAATATCGTCTGATAAAGTCTGATCACTTAGAAAAGTAACCAACTATCGTTCTTATTTATTTGTGTCCTGTGATCCAGCATCTCGTATTGGACATTATGTAACCTGGTGGCAGTGAAGATTACATAAGCACCACACAAAACATATGGATTTGTGCCAGTTGCAGTGACGCTTTCGTCTCAAAGTGCTCCAAGAAACAGAGCGTACCACAGGATGGGCATGGACGCTTTCTGAACGCTTCCTTCAATGGACAGCAACAACTGAGTCTCACAATAACTTTGCTTGGGAAACTGGCATCTCAGGAACACATAGGGTTTCTGTTAAGCATCCATACAATAGCTCATTAAAGCTGCTCGAGCGGCTTTGCACCACCTTGGTAAAGATGCCCGGTACATTGCAGGAAACGTTTATTGTTCTGTACAAGCTGTTTCTTTGTTTCTCTTCTCACGACGAACAATTGAAGCAAGATGGGTGGGCGCCAAACGTTTCTTTCTGTTCACGTGAAGCCCAATTCAAACTGAAAGCTGGCAGTGAATATTTCTACACAAAGTAAAATAGTAACATTAGTTCAGAAATATATGGAAATGAACAGAAATGTTTAAATATTAATAATAAAAACTCCAAAATCCATTTTAAGTAGAAAATAGAATGAATACAATTGTGTTAATACATTTAATGTAAGTACAAACACCAAAAGTAGGTCTTTACAATCAAGAAATTAGAAAAAAGAAAACTAAAGAAATCTAATAGTCAGCATCTCATTTTTAGGAAATCTAACTCCCATTTACCGCAATCTTAAAAGTTGTCGACTCAAGCTTGACTAAGAAAATTTCTCAGGAAATTTGAAGGAAACAGTGAGTCAGATGAGTTGAATGTTCATCCTTGTGATGGGACCAGAAAGAAGAACTATGAGTAATTTCCAGCAAATAGGTTGAAACTATGGTCATGCTTGAGCAAGACTGCTTTATAGGAAGTACTTGAGTCACATTTCCTTCAGTAATGACAACATTAATGTAGCAAGCTACAATCATACCTGCTTCCTGGTGGTAATGGACCTGGATATAAACTTCATTACTGCACTTGAGAAACACACTGTATAATCCATTTAGTAAAATAGCAGGTTTATAAACTAGCAAATCATGATAGATGGGTGGGGTATTTTAAGTACTTCATGACTCTTAAAGTTTGGCATTTGATTATTCCAATGTGCAATTTTGAATATAAACAAAACTCCCATTGGCATAAATCACCTTGAAGCTTTCACATTTCACAAGCTCATTGTTTAACCGTTTACTAGGCTATATAGCATACAGTTTGGTTAATTTTAGTTGGCTACAGAAATAGCCTATACGTTCACCCAGTTTATACTGTATTTGATATGATTTAAAGGATAATTCTGGTATTTAACACCTTCCCAGACAGCAAACTGACATTGAATCAACGTGGAAACGACGTCTCTCATGACATTGAAACAACGTTGATTTTGCTCATCGAATTAAAGTTGAACCAACGTCAGACGCGGCATTCTTCAAAGCTAAATGAAAATCGAAAATTGGTTTGCTATCATAACGTTGAAACAACGTTGATTTCAAGTTGATTTTCCGTTAGCTTTGAAGAAATGACGCGTCTGACGTTGGTTCAACGTTAATTCGATGAGCAAAACAATGTCAGATCAACGTTGTTTCGATGTCATGTTTCCACGTTGATTCATTGTCAGTTTGCTATCTGGGTTGAGTCTATTTTGTAGTTTGTTTTGAATGAAATGGAGTGGTGGACTTAGAAATTTTGACAATGGGTCCTGTCTCGACTTTTTGACTTTTTTAGAATCGCCTGTGACAGTTTTAGACTGGCTGTCTATGGGCATGCACAAACATGTCCATAAAACGACCCTTAATTTTCAAACGTTAATTTTCAAAACTGTGCAACTCACCGAGTGGTTGGTGGTGTTCGTTGATGTTCTGAAACAAGTAGCGTAGCGAAATACCATTTCTGTCGTGTTTTGTTATTTTTTAAAATCGCATTGATGTCTGCTGGATGACTCAGTGCTCGTTGATATTACTGAGCTAGCTAGTAGCTACCGGAAAAGGAAAGGGGTCTGTTTACATTTGGTTGTAGTCTTTTCACTCGGTTCTCCAGTTAGCATGAGCTAACCAGAGAAGGCTAGCGTGAGCAGGGCAACTCTGCTCCCTGACTTTTTTTACGGTGCGCTAGACACCGTGTTCCGTACAGCGTCCTGATTGTCGCCATCAAGTGGTCGGGAGTGTGCTAACGCTTCAGACTCAAATATCGAGCGTAAGTTTATATGCGGTTGTGAGGTATCTGAATAAATAGTTCCACAATAGCAAACAACACGGATTGAAAGCATACATAGCGCCGATATATTTGTTTTTAATCAACGAACACCACCAACCACTCGGTGAGTTGCACAGTTTTGAAAATGAACGTTAAGGGTTGTTTTATGGACATGTTTGTGCATGCCCATAGACAGCCAGTCTAACGCTGTCACAGGCGATTCTAAAAAAGTCGAGACAGGACCCATTGTCAACATTTCTAAGTCCACCACTCTATTTCATTCAAAACAAACTACAAAATAGACTCAAGGTGTTAAATACCGGAATTATCCTTTAATCATCAGAAACTCAAAATATTATGTTCTCTGAACCACAGGTTGATTTGACAAAAGAAAACATGTTGTGATTACAAATCTTGAACACATTTTTTTACACAATGCAGGTTTTCACATACAATTGCGTGTTACGTCCGAGCATGTGTGTGCTTGCTATTGCTAGCCTGCCCGAAATTGCCTACCTTTAAATATTATCAACATTATTTATATGAATGGTTGGAAATCAGGTTGATCATCCCAAACACTTACAGTTTTAATGATAATGTCAATCTATGTTTAAGGTCTTTTATAAAAGTAAAATAAACGAATTCAAAGTCATCGAAGAGCAATGGCCGTCTCAAGGAATAATGAGCATTTTTGAATAAAGTCAAATATTCAGTTCAAGCGATGACAAAATCACTGACAACAGTTTAGAAAGCTTGTGAAAGATTAATAATGTGAAATGAGTGGTTGGTTGGATTGGATTCAGTATCACACTAGAACAATAGTCTTGAGGGAAATAATAAGACAGGACAGGATTTCCTCACTATACAGCTCCATCCTTCCCCATCAGCCCACAGGACAGCATGGCTCACCTCAGCTACTGTTCGTCATCCACGGGCCCAGATTGTCAGCTGCTGTGGCCACCGGTGCCAAAGAACAAGGTCTTGATGCTTTGTTTCTGTGCTCACGTCCTGACTGATGTTACTGATGAGGCCCATTAGATACGTGTTTAAACCCAAACACCTGGCGTAGCCTCTGCCCTGAGCTCAGACTACAGGAAACATCTGGAGAGAACATGCACCTCAGCGTTTTTGGAGCACTTCTGGTGCTAGGTGTCTGTCTGGACAGTGCTCCCGATTCTTGCTAAAAGTGATTAAACACATCGCCTCCTTGGAATGCTGGGACATCCGTGGCTGTGCACGCGCTGAGATCAGCCTTGATTAACGCAGCGTTGTTTGTGTTCTTTTTAATTATACTTCCATTGTGCACGAGGGGCTGATTGTTCTCAGGAAATTACGCCAGTTAAATTAGCTGACCCAGTTTTAATGTGTGTTCTGATGAAACGTGTACGACCATGCTGCATTTTTAAGAGAATATAAACATCAACAGGAAGTTGAATTGCAATGACAGGATCTATCTATCTATCTGTAAAGCCAGGCTCGATCGGCCCCGTGGAGGCATCCGGTCAGAAGGCGAAGGTCTCTGCGTGCGTGTTATTGTCTTTTCTCGTGGCAAAGTATTTTTGATTAATTTCAATACATTTCTCATATGTTTTCTCTCGTTATTTCATCTGACTCCACAAATGAAGGTTTTTTTTAATGACATCTGTGTATCGTTATATATATATATATATATATATATATGCGAAAGTTTGACTATTCCTTTTAACTCTAATGAAATAATATAAAAGTCAGTTGGAATCATCAAATGGAACAATTTTAGGGCTGCAAATGATTAATCGCGATTAATCGCAACCAAAATAAAAGTTTGTGTTTACATAAAATATGTGGGTGCACTGTGTATAATTATTTTTTATATATAAATACACACACATGCTTGTATATATTTAAGAAATATTTTCATGATTATACTTTATATAGATTTATAGATAATTTATATTATATATAAATATAAATATTTTATATATAAATAATATTTTTTTCTTAAATACATGCACGTGTGTGTATTTATATATATATATATACAAAATAATTATACACAGTGCACTCACATATTTTATGTAAACATAAACTTTTATTTTGGATGTGATTAATCACGATTAATCGTTTGACAGCCCTAAACAATTTATTTTGTCAGGTAAATTTATCATTTCAATTTCCAATTTCCCAGAGACTCCCAGCCTCACAGCCTCATCCGAAATGCAGAAAGGTCCCGGAGATGGTCCTCTTTGAAGAACATGAGATCCATGGGGTAATCCTACCCATCTCCGCCCCCTGATCCCTAACCCCACCCCTAATCCTACCCATCTCCGCCCCCTGATACCTAACCCCACCCCTAATCCTACCCATCTCCACCCCCTGATCCCTAACCCCACCCCTAATCCTACCCATCTCCGCCCCCTGATCCCTAACCCCACCCCTAATCCTACCCATCTCCACCCCCTGATACCTAACCCCACCCCTAATCCTACCCATCTCCACCCCCTGATCCCTAACCCCACCCCTAATCCTACCCATCTCCACCCCCTGATACCTAACCCCACCCCTAATTCTACCCATCTCCACCCCCTGATCCCTAATCCTACCCATCTCCGCCCCCTGATCCCTAACCCCACCCCAAATCTTATCCATCTCCACCCCCTGATCCCTAACCCCACCCCTAATCCTACCCATCTCCGCCCCCTGATCCCTCTGATCCTTAATCCTACCCATCTCCACCCCCTGATCCTTAACCCAACCCCAAATCCTACCCATCTCCACCCCCTAATCCCTAACCCCACTTCTAATCCTACCCATCTCCACCCCTTGATCCCTAACCCCACCCCTAATCATACCCATCTTCACACCCTGATCCTTAACCCAACCCCAAATCCTACCCATCTCCACCCCTAATCCCTAATTCTACCCATCTCCACCCCCTGATCCCTAACCCCACTCCTAATCCTACCCATCTCCACCCCTTGATCCCTAACCCCACCCCTAATCCTACCCATCTCCGCTCCCTGATCCCTAACCCCACCCCAAATCTTATCCATCTCCACCCCCTGATCCCTAACCCCACCCCTAATCCTACCCATCTCTGCCCCCTGATCCCTAACCCCACCCCAAATAATACCCATCTCCACCCCCTAATCCCTAACCCCGCCCCTAACCCTACCCATATCCACCCCTTGATCCTACCCATCTCCACCCCCTAATCCCTAACCCCACCCCTAACCCTACCCATCTCCGCCCCTTGATCCTACCCATCTCCACCCCCTGATCCCTAACCCCACCCCAAATCATACCCATCTCCACCCCCTAATCCCTAACCCCACCCCTAACCCTACCCATCTCCGCCCCTTGATCCTACCCATCTCCACCCCCTGATCCCTAACCCCACCCCTAATCCTACCCATTTCCACCCATTCTATCTGGATCCAACTCCGCCCCCATTGAGGTGCTACTGAGGCCCCAAGTCTTCTGCTGCATTTCATTATATAGCAAGCATTATGTATTATGTATTGTAGCAAGACCTTATTTTATATGTAAAAATGAGTTCACATTGAAAATTCACCTTAAATACCGTGCCAGACTTACTAGGGGCAGAAGTTGATTTACATGGAACCGTTTGCTAACAGTGGGAATAGCATTGAGCTAACACCTTTTGAGAGCAGGAGGGTTTAACCATCCGCCCTCCTTTGTGTGCCAGTCATCTCTAAACTCTTAATAGCCTTATTACCTTTTGTTTTACTTATTTCGAAATGAGACATTTGTACCAGTCGCACTGAGACATTTCGAATGATACTAAACACGTATAATACTCGATCATAATCATTCACATTAAACCATTTAGATTCTTGTGTGAGTTTGGGTGATCTTGAGTGAGACCTTCGTCTCAATAGTGCACAAGGGGGAGTTTAAGTGTATCAATCCATCAATCAATCAATCAATCCATCCATCCATCCATCCATCCATCCATCCATCCATCCATCCATCCATCCATCCGTCCATCCGTCCATCCGTCCATCCGTCCATCCATCCATCCATCCGTTCATCCATCCATTCATCCATCCATTCATCCATCCATACATATCTGTTTATGTGTTTCTGTAGAACAAACAGTTTAAATGTTTTTTATTTTTATTTTTAAAGACCCGTACCTGAAGGATTAACAATAGTAATGAATGTATTCTGGGCTGATTGTACATTTCCATTTCTCTGTTATCATAAAACCCCCACTTTTCATTCTGAATGGTTATTTTCTTATCAGATTCCTCTTTATCAAAGTAGGTCACGTGGAATGGCTGTTCTTACACTTTGCACTTATGCCACACTAAGCAAAGATACTTAAGTGGTTGTAATTTGTGTTCGGGGGTATATTTTCCCACTACTATAAATAGTTATGAGTAGTAAACGTTAGCGTTTTGGTGTGGTCTATCTTATGATCATCATGCTACATTTACTTTAAAGTAAGCCCAGTAAAAAACTTGAATCAACCAATGATCTTCTGTCGCTGTCATCAGGCAATTACTGGCATCCTGTTAACCTTGTTTGTTTTTTTTCAAACAAAGCTAAATGCTGTTCGCAGGACAGTGTTGGCAACATAAAAACTAAAACAACAAGGTTTAAAACAAAAGCTGGAAAAAAAGAATAAACAACTGAATTTGTTTTAATATTATTTTTTGTCAGTTTACAAAAGTTGAAAAATGTACATTTAGAAATAATCACAAGTTGTTATTGTAATTTTGGCAGTAAATGGTTCTTGAGTTGAAATGACATGCGAGAACACAAATGTGTTGGCACTAAATGTGTTGCTCAGAAGTTTTACTGCACTTTGAAAAAGCAGCATGCCTTACCGGTAGACTACACTTTTCTTTCGTTTTTGGACCCAGCAACCTGATTACAGTAAATGTCATCAATAGCTTTACATGGAATTGAGCCTCTATGGCAGGCGTTCACTCCAGTAAAACTTCTGGACATAGGAAATGATCACTTCTGGGAAAGCAGCTGTGTGTGAGAAAGCACTGTCCATTAACTAAAATCTAATAGTATGTTATATTAAATTCATTTGAAAAAGAATTAATAATAATCGTACATTTGTAAACATTCAAAAATACAAATTATGAATTGTCTTTACTCTTTTGTTCTGAAGTCATTGGTTCTGATGATTCAGAAGATAAACACTGTTTGGCTCGAGTCTTTCCACAGGAGCCATCGTCCGTCATTTTCTCTGCAGCTGCATGTTCACAATCACAAATATGAGACAGTTCACCCCTCTTCCTGTTTTTCCAGCGCCACTCTTTAGGAGAGGAAGTAACAAATCTAAGCATACATTATGACTGTGCACATGACACACTGGGTTGCACATATATCAAACCGTATCACGCAAGGTGAAAGACATTAAAGCATTTTCATCATGAGTTTTTCAACGAACGTCAAAAATTGGACAATTAAAAATTTTAAACCCAACGGTTGAGTTTGTCCATATTTGACCCATAGATTGCTGCAACCCAGCGATTTTTTTTAATTGACGTATAGTTTTTGCTATAACATATAATAAAAATGGCATGTTTTGCCATGTCGTATGGATTTAAATATCAAACAATTCCGTTTTAGTTTAAATTGAGTTTAAATCCAAAATCGCAATTTTCTTTACTAGCCTATATAGTAGGCGAAAAACTTTGTGAAAAAAGAAGAATGTCGGAATTGACAGCATCGACGGACTATTTGGGATTCTGAAGTGTTCCGATGGACACTTTACTATCCCATGAGTCATCGAGAGGGGATTTATCAATGGCAGTGAAGCAACGCAACTGACGGTTGCAGGTCACATGATAATGACAACATGGAGAATGTAGTGTGTCCAGATTAGGCCTATATTCATACTATAAGCACACATAAACTTTTTTAGTGGTCGTGGAACTTATTCAAAATAAAACGATTTTGGATTATTATTGTTTGACACATTTTCTAATTTTTTTTGTATTTTTTTTTATTTCAATTTAAAAAAAAAAAACAAGTAGCCTAGGGGATTTGTATATTGCAAAGAGCCAGATTAAAAAAACGTTATCACTTAAAGGGTTATTTAAATGTCGTTCCACACCCGCGAGACCTTTGTTGATCTTCGGAAAACAAATGAAGATATTTTTGATGAAATCTGAGCATTTTCTGTCCTTCCGTTGACAGTCTACACAACTACCACATTCAAGGTCCAAAACGGTAGGAAAGACATCATAAGTAATGCATGTGACTCCAGTGGTTTAACTTAAATTTTATTAAGCGAAACGAGCGTTTTGTTATATATATATATATACTTCCGTTCCGTTTATTCAAAGCACGTTCACGGAACTACCTCTCGAGTCAACACAACATGCATGTGTCATCATGTTGCTCCCCCTATGGGTTGTAGGCGGTTGTAGGTAAATATTTTTTTGTAAATTAAGCAGGCCTAAATTATTTTTCTTTGTGCAAAGCTTCGTAAAAATTGTGATTAAACCACTGGAGTCAAACCAAGGGACTGTCAATGGAGGGACAGAAAACTCTAACTTCATCAAAAATATCTTTATTTGTGTTTCAAAGACATTGAGTAAACAAACTAGCCTATAATTTTAATTTTTGGGTGAACTAATACTTTAACTTTGACTTTAAACCATGTTTTAAATTATTTTAAGAGTGTGCATTTCAAACGGATGAGAAATATGGCTAGATAAATAGGCAGGCAAATGGATTAGTCCAATTGGTGGATAGGGAGATGAGATTTCTAATGTGTTCTGAATTGTAGGCGACTGTAACTCGACTGTTTATAAAAGCTATTTTGGCTGGTTGTGTGCGTTTTTATGCCGCCTATTAATTACTTTGCCAAACGATCGAGTTAACTATCAAAGTTACAGAACTTTAATGAACAACATTGAGAAACAAAAATGAGAAAAGTGTCGCACAAATGTATGTGCTGAAGAGACCCCCCCCTCTCCCCCTCTCCTCTCCTCTCTCTCTCTCTCTCTCTCACACACACATACACACACGGTAGTACCAGGCACTAGTACCCCCCAAAAAATTTCCTTCCTAAAGAATACCAGCAGACAAGGAAAGCACATAAACGCTTCTGTCCCTTTTTGAATTTAGCCTATATAGGGGAGCGTTTCCCAAAAGCTATGCCAACAATAGTCAAGTTCTGTCGGTTTCAATATAGTTCAACGAGTCTGTGTTTCCCGTAACCATATAGTTCCAGGAACATTCGCAAGCAGCATCGCAAGTTTTGGGTTGGAACGACAGCTCGAGTTGTGGATATAGCAGCAGTTTAACAAGTACAAATGTAATTTACGTCTTTTATTAGTTTGTAAAGAGATTTTAAAGTGCAAGAGATTTTTTGTAAAGAGCACCGTTTTTGAAGAGTGCACATGTGCGTGCATGCAGAAAAAAATGAGAAATAGTACTCGGATGCCATGTCCGTAATTTAGAGAGATCATTCTTTAGATCTCAAAACAGATTAATTAAAATAAGTTATCCTTATTTATTTTCACCACGTATGTTCAGACTGTAAAACAACAGGTTACGTCGTTGTACGGGAAACGCACCCCAGAATTGTAATGAAGTTGAGCGTTATCCAGTTTTGTCCAGCTCCTCTCACTTCTGATTGGCTGTTGAGAGACGCGCCGCGCTCTGATTGGCCGGAGCTGCTCCTCTTTGTTGTGAGTGCTCTATAACAGCATCCTCCCTGCATACCAGAGCAGAAAAACTCCCTCTGCATCTCATCCTGCAACACAGCTGAGCGATGTAGAGATACTTCTGCTCAAAACACCTGTTTTAGATTCACGAGGGGAATCTAGACTTCACCAGACTTTCTAAACTAAGAGAAGGAGCATCGAAACAACTTTGCAAAGATGATTTCTGCATGTCTGGAGATTATTGGACTTGGCTTGAGTGTCATCGGGACCCTTTTGGTGATGGTGGCTTGCGGGTTGCCCATGTGGAAAGTGTCCGCCTTCATCGAGGGCAACATTGTGGTGGCGCAAACCATCTGGGACGGGTTGTGGATGTCCTGTGCGGTTCAGAGCACAGGTCAGATGCAGTGCAAAATGCACGACTCTGTCCTGGCGCTGACCACTGACCTCCAGACTGCTCGGGCTCTGACGGTCATCTCAGCTGTCTTGGGTGTCCTGGCTCTCATGATAACCATCGCCGGCGCTCAGTGCACCAACTGCATCAGTAAAGAGTCCATCAAAGCCAGAGTAGTCAACGTCGGAGGGGTGATATACATCATCGCGGGCTTGTTTGTGTTGGTGCCTCTGTGCTGGATGGCCAATAACATCATCTCAGAATTCTACAACCCTCAAGTTCCTTATTCAAAGAAGAGAGAAATCGGAGCCGCGCTCTACATCGGATGGGCAGCATCTGCCATGCTTCTGTTCGGAGGAGCAATTCTGTGTTTCTCACGTCCACAAGATGAAAAATCCTCGTATCCCCCCAAATATGTCCTTCCACCTACTAAAAGTACATCTGTCAATGGGGACTATGATAAACGAAACTACGTGTGATGATCACCTCAAACGTTGACCATGGACTTGTGGCTCTGCGCATATATGGACTTTTTAAGGCTGTAAAGCTGTTCAGTATTTGGTTTGTTCACCAATAATCATTCTTGTAAACGAACATGCAGTGTGAGAAATATTTTTTAAAGTACAAATATTCCATATTCATTAAAACCGCAAGTCATGATACAAAGAAATGTTGATTAAAATAGGTTTAGATGAAATAAAGCATCACACTGTAGGACACTGTCAACATCCATTTACATGCAACAGGTCTTGTACCAAACTAGATGCAAACATTCAGATAATGGAATAACAGAATGTATTAACATGTTTGGGTATGGTTATCTGTCATTTGCTCTATTAACAATTTGTCATGGTAATAATGAATTAGATATACACGGGTATTTTTGTCTTTGTTAATGATATGGGTCAACGGGCATCGATGTGGTGTGGGGGTGGGGCTGAAGGGAGGGTCTATATTTCTTGTTTTTGTTCTGCTTTACGATACTGCAGTAATTAGACACGGCCTGTGCTTCAATAAGACTCTGAATAATGCCTATTGTTCTGCTTATAGACTCCAGGCTCTAGCTTAAAACTCTTGAGTGAATATGCTCAGATTCACTGAAAAAAAAGGTTTCATAGCCTACAATTTTGTACAAAGTAATAAATAAAAAAAGTGTTTTGTTAATAATGTGCCCTGTTGCATAATTTTGCTGGTACATGAATGGTGCATGCTTCATATCCTTGAAGTGTCTGAAGTGTACAGTTTAATAAAAATAAAAAGAACTGTAGAAATAGCAATGTCATTTTGTTTTGGGATTTTTTTTTTTAATAAATACATAAATAAATACAAAAACAGTTCCAGCTTGTGGTGTTTAAATACAGTTAACTTTAATAAGTATACTAAAAGGTACAGAGGACAGGTGATGGAAAAAAAATATGAGATGGGAGGGAAAAAAAGTCTTTAAAAGCTTTTGCCTAAATGTTTGTGTTCCCCAGAAAACTTTGTGTTCACCCCCAAAATGTTTGCCTTTCTCGGACAAATTTTGCGTTCATCCCCAAATGTTTGCGTTCCTCCGAGAAACTTTGCATTCGCTCCCAAAATGTTTGCTTTCATCCCCAGAATGTTTGCGTTCCTCCCCAGAATGTTTGCGTTCCTCCGAGAAACTTTGCTTTCGCTCCGAAAATGTTTGAGTTCCTCAGAGAAACTTTGCGTTCGCTCCCTAAATCTTTGCGTTTACTCAGAGAAACTTTGCGTTTGCTCCCTAAATGTTTGCGTTCCCCAAAAAACTTTGCATTCGCCCCCAAAACGTTTGTGTTCCTCCGAGAAACTTTGCGTTCGCTCCCTAAATTTTTGTGTTTACTCCGAGAAACTTTGCGTTCATCCCCAAAATGTTTGTGTTCCCCAGAAAACTTTGCGCTCGCCCCCAAATGTTTTTTTGTTCCTCCGACAAATTTTGCGTTTGCTACCTAAATGTTTGTTTGCTTCGAGAAACCTTGTGTTCCCTCCCTAAATGTTTGCGTTTACTCCGAGAAACTTTGCGTTTGCTCCGTAAATGTTTGCGTTTACTCCGAGAAACTTTGCGTTTGCTCCGTAAATGTTTGTTTGCTCCGAGAAACCTTGTGTTCCCTCCCTAAATGTTTGCGTTTACTCAGAGAAACTTTGCGTTTGCTCCGTAAATGTTTGTTTGCTCCGAGAAACCTTGTGTTCCCTCCCTAAATGTTTGCGTTTACTCAGAGAAACTTTGCGTTCTCTCCCAAGATGTTTGCGTTCATCCCCAAAATGTTTGCGTTCCTCCGAGAAACTTTGCGTTCTCTCCCAAGATGTTTGCGTTCATCCCCAAAATGTTTGCGTTTACTCAGAGAAACTTTGCTTTCGCTCCGAAAATGTTTGAGTTCCTCTGAGAAACTTTCCGTTTGCTCCCTAAATCTTTGCGTTTACTCCAAGAAACTTTGCTTTCGCTGCCTAAATGTTTGCGTTCCCCAGAAAACTTTGCGTTTACTCCGAGAAATTTGCGTTCGCTCCCTAAATGTTTGCGTTTGCTCCCTAAATCTTTGCGTTTACTCTGAGAAACTTTGCGTTCCCTCCCTAAAACTTTGCGTTTACTCCGAGAAATTTGCGTTTGCTCCCTAAATCTTTGCGTTTACTCCAAGAAACTTTGCGTTCGCTCCCTAAAACTTTCCGTTTACTCCAAGAAACTTTGCGTTCGCTCCCTAAATGTTTGCGTTTACTCCGAGAAACTTTGCGTTTGCTCCGTAAATGTTTGTTTGCTCCGAGAAACCTTGTGTTCCCTCCCTAAATGTTTGCATTTACTCAGAGAAACTTTGCGTTCTCTCCCAAGATGTTTGCGTTCATCCCCAAAATGTTTGCGTTCCTCCGAGAAACTTTGCTTTCGCTCCGAAAATGTTTGAGTTCCTCTGAGAAACTTTCTGTTTGCTCCCTAAATCTTTGCGTTTACTCCAAGAAACTTTGCTTTCGCTCCCTAAATGTTTGCGTTCCCCAGAAAACTTTGCGTTTACTCCGAGAAATTTGCGTTCGCTCCCTAAATGTTTGCGTTTGCTCCCTAAATCTTTGCGTTTACTCTGAGAAACTTTGCGTTCCCTCCCTAAAACTTTGCGTTTACTCCGAGAAATTTGCGTTTGCTCCCTAAATCTTTGCGTTTACTCCAAGAAACTTTGCGTTCGCTCCCTAAAACTTTCCGTTTACTCCAAGAAACTTTGCGTTCGCTCCCTAAATGTTTGCGTTTACTCCGAGAAACTTTGCGTTTGCTCCGTAAATGTTTGTTTGCTCCGAGAAACCTTGTGTTCCCTCCCTAAATGTTTGCATTTACTCAGAGAAACTTTGCGTTCTCTCCCAAGATGTTTGCGTTCATCGCCAAAATGTTTGCGTTCCTCCGAGAAATTTTGCGTTCTCTTCCAAGATGTTTGTGTTCATCCCCAAAATGTTTGCGTTCCTCCGAGAAACTTTGCTTTCGCTCCGAAAATGTTTGAGTTCCTCTGAGAAACTTTCTGTTTGCTCCCTAAATCTTTGCGTTTACTCCAAGAAACTTTGCTTTCGCTCCCTAAATGTTTGCGTTCCCCAGAAAACTTTGCGTTTACTCCGAGAAATTTGCGTTCGCTCCCTAAATGTTTGCGTTTGCTCCCTAAATCTTTGCGTTTACTCTGAGAAACTTTGCGTTCCCTCCCTAAAACTTTGCGTTTACTCCGAGAAATTTGCGTTTGCTCCCTAAATCTTTGCGTTTACTCCAAGAAACTTTGCGTTCGCTCCCTAAAACTTTCCGTTTACTCCAAGAAACTTTGCGTTCGCTCCCTAAATGTTTGCGTTTACTCCGAGAAACTTTGCGTTTGCTCCGTAAATGTTTGTTTGCTCCGAGAAACCTTGTGTTCCCTCCCTAAATGTTTGCATTTACTCAGAGAAACTTTGCGTTCTCTCCCAAGATGTTTGCGTTCATCGCCAAAATGTTTGCGTTCCTCCGAGAAATTTTGCGTTCTCTTCCAAGATGTTTGTGTTCATCCCCAAAATGTTTGCGTTCCTCCGAGAAACTTTGCTTTCGCTCCGAAAATGTTTGAGTTCCTCTGAGAAACTTTCTGTTTGCTCCCTAAATCTTTGCGTTTACTCCAAGAAACTTTGCTTTCGCTCCCTAAATGTTTGCGTTCCCCAGAAAACTTTGCGTTTACTCCGAGAAATTTGCGTTCGCTCCCTAAATGTTTGCGTTTGCTCCCTAAATCTTTGCGTTTACTCTGAGAAACTTTGCGTTCGCTCCCTAAAACTTTGCGTTTACTCCGAGAAATTTGCGTTTGCTCCCTAAATCTTTGCGTTTACTCCGAGAAACTTTGCGTTCGCTCCCTAAATGTTTGCGTTTACTCCGAGAAACTTTGCGTTCACTCCCTAAATGTTTGCGTTTACTCCGAGAAACTTTGCGTTTGCTCCGTAAATGTTTGCGTTTACTCTGAGAAACTTTGCGTTCCCTCCCTAAAACTTTGCGTTTACTCCGAGAAATTTGCGTTTGCTCCCTAAATCTTTGCGTTTACTCCAAGAAACTTTGCGTTCGCTCCCTAAAACTTTCCGTTTACTCCAAGAAACTTTGCGTTCGCTCCCTAAATGTTTGCGTTTACTCCGAGAAACTTTGCGTTTGCTCCGTAAATGTTTTTTTGCTCCGAGAAACCTTGTGTTCCCTCCCTAAATGTTTGCATTTACTCAGAGAAACTTTGCGTTCTCTCCCAAGATGTTTGCGTTCATCGCCAAAATGTTTGCGTTCCTCCGAGAAATTTTGCGTTCTCTCCCAAGATGTTTGTGTTCATCCCCAAAATGTTTGCGTTCCTCTGAGAAACTTTGCTTTCGCTCCGAAAATGTTTGAGTTCCTCTGAGAAACTTTCCGTTTGCTTCCTAAATCTTTGCGTTTACTCCAAGAAACTTTGCTTTCGCTCCCTAAATCTTTGCGTTCCCCAGAAAACTTTGCGTTTACTCCGAGAAATTTGCGTTCGCTCCCTAAATGTTTGCGTTTGCTCCCTAAATCTTTGCGTTTACTCTGAGAAACTTTGCGTTCCCTCCCTAAAACTTTCCGTTTACTCCAAGAAACTTTGCGTTCGCTCCCTAAATCTTTGCGTTTACTCCGAGAAATTTGCGTTTGCTCCCTAAATCTTTGCGTTTACTCCAAGAAACTTTGCGTTCGCTCCCTAAATGTTTGCGTTTACTCCGAGAAACTTTTACAAGAATTCACCACGTCCCTTTAAGGGGCTCCGTACTACATAAAATATCATAACATTTATTCCTTTTGTGAATGTTTTGCTTAATGTGAATAATACTTTTGCTGTCTATCTTTTAAAAATACATTTTCAAATACATTTTTAATGTGTTTATCTTAAGTGCCTTATAAATACTCTCTTGGTGGGCCACTGTTACCAGTCCAGGTTAAGTATCATCTCATGCATTGTTATAGCGATGACAACAACAGCCAAAAGCCATAACCTTTATTCTCATTAAAATCATCAGCATCCTTTCTGGTCTCAGTAATTGTTGAACTTTGACCCAGTTCTGAGACCTGTAAGAAACCTCATGCTCTTAACTGACAGAAACTGCACACAAGAAATGACGCCGCCTCTTCTTCCCTGATGTGCCGGTAGATTAGGGTCCAGCAGCAGGAGGGACTGAAGCCAAATCTGGTTAAGGGCTCATTTCCCCATGAGCTCAGGAAGAAGGGAGCGCACAGCAGATGCAATGAGTGTTGATTATTTAAACAGAGTTTTTTTCAAAGGGATCTCAAAGTTTTTTCAGACATTCTTATTGCATTGCTGATTGCTATACAGTTTGTGTGTTCTTTTTAAAATCTTCAACACAAGTTCACATACATATGTTCATAACTACTGTTAAAATATAATTATTTTTACGTTGTTTCAGTTATAGCATATAGCATATAGAGAAGAACATATATTATTATCAAGTAGCTATTATAAAACAGGCCTGAAGGGGTTAGAGATAGAATAGCAAAAAACGTTTTTACATAAACCTGGAAATACGTTGTTTTATGATACTGAAAACATAAAACAGGAAAGTAATTATGTAAAATGAACACGAAATATTTCATAGTCTGCTCTTTTTCTTGATAACTAATCATGTGATCAAATGCTAGTTCTCAGTTCTCAAACAAGAAAAGGCAAACCAGAAGCATTTTCGCTAATGATCTCAAGACTTTTGTATCTTGAACATGTTTCAAAATCCTTAAACTGTGTCCCATGTCATGAATAATTGACCTAGAAACATGAGTAAAAAACAAATAGTAGGGAATTCACTGCAGAGGAAAATTTGCTGTCACAATAAAAACTTCAGATAATTTGAAGTAATAAAATTTTATATTATTATTTATTTTAAAATGCATAACAAATACATCCAACCCTTTATGTACAATCAGATATGCATTTCAATAAATTCCCACAGAAATCAGCAAAGTTCTTTAGGTCAAACTGAAGTTAGTCCATGTCTGGTGCTCTAGTATGATTCAATGCAAAAGATCCAGACACTCTACTGCACTCTTGTGGCACAAACAAGAAAATGCACTTTAAACAGTCGTATGTCACTCAGGATCAGATAGAGCAACATCAATACAAGCGTTCCTTCATTCAGTGCTGGCCAATCACAGTAATACAGTTCTGAGATCTGTGAGAGACCAGATCAACCAATCCAGGCACTGTAACGTAACAGCAGTGTTTTGCAGAGCGAGTTGGCGTGGACATCAGCTCTCCTACTGTTGATATTCTTTGAGAACGCCGTTTGCAATGACTAATCTCTGGATCTCACTGGTGCCTTCATAGATTTCTGTGATGCGGGCGTCTCGGTAGTGTCTCTCAGCAGGCATGTCTGTGACGTAACCCATTCCGCCCAGCACCTGGATGGCCTTCGCATTTAAACAAAATACTGAGGTTACTCGACCTATGATTTGTCAATATTTCTTGCTTTAGAAATAAAAATATATACAATCAGGGCTTGCGAAACTTTATTCTAGTGGTAAAATCTAGTGTTTTTTTTAAGTTACTAGCCACTTAGCATCATCACTGGCCACAGTTTTGACATCGATACCATAGGGAAAGACGGCCATATGGATATTTTTAATATTATCTCATAAGTTGGCTGCAGGAATATTAGGCTGCTGTCACTTTAAGAACTGACGCACTGATCCAATAACATTTCTGTACGATTACCTGATGGGAGACAAATGTAGCAGCTTCAGATGCAGCCAGTTTAGCCATGGCAGCTTCCTGGAGAACAAAGAAACACATACAGTACATATATATAAGCTAGATTTTTAACAGTGGGGAGTTTCTTACGTGATCTCTAGGGTATTAAGTGTGTCAAGTATAAACTATTAGCACATTTACCATGAATTTTAAAGGAGAACTCCGGCGCAAAATGAACCTTTGGTCTAATTACACATTGTTACCTAGGCAACCGTTATCTGAGATTTGTTTTCATGATTGCAGAATGTAAATAGTTTTATCTATAAAAAACAGTTCAGCCTATAACGCTACTATAACGGTAGTATATAGGGCATAGAGTAATGACAAATAAAAATCGCTTGTTATTACCACTAACAAGGCTCAAAATAGCCCCACACTAACACGACAGCATAACAAGGGTCCCTACATTCAAACCGAAGCATTGAGAACTTTGTCAGTGTCCATACAGTTTAATAAGAAGATATTTTATACACGCAGTAAACTTTGCGAATACAGGAAGAAGCCATCTTTGAAAAATAGTCTCTACCAGTCGATCTACGAACGCCGATCCAAGTGCGCTGGAGAGATGTGAATAAGGTGATAAGGTGAGCGCGAACAGTAGGCTACGTGTACATATTGAAGACAAGTAAACGGTTCGTGTTTGTGTTTCTTCTGGAAACAACGGATCATATGAGATTCTGCACAGTTCAGCGCACTTGGATCGGCGTTCGTAGATCGACTGGTAGAGACTATTTTTCAAAGATGGCTTCTTCCTGTATTCGCGAAGTTGACTGTGTGTATAAAATATCTTCTTATTAAACTGTATGGACAATGACAAAGTTCTCAATGCTTCGGTTTGAATGTAGGGACCCTTATTATGCTGTCGTGTTAGTGTGGGGCTATTTTGAGCCGTGTTAGTGGTAATAACAAGCGAATTTTATTTGTCATTACTCTATGCCCTATATACTAGCGTTATAGGCTAAACTGTTTTTAGAGATAAAACTATTTACATTCGGCAATCATGAAAACAAATCTCGTATAACGGTTGACTAGGTACCAATGTGTAATTAGACCAAAGGTTCATTTTGCGCCGGAGTTCTCCTTTAAGTATAAACTATCAGCACATTTACTATGAATTTTACAATAGTTTCTTTTTATGAGAAGACACACTAACCTTAGTAAAAGGTTTCTTTGCATCCCGCAGCATCGCAGCTCTCCAGGTGAGAAGACGAGCACTTTCTGTGGCCAAGGCCATGTCGGCCAGTTTAAACTGAAAGAGGCATTTATAGATCATCCCAAGTGAAAAATGAAAACGCTCAACTTTTCCACTTCCTTCCTTACCTGTATTGCCTGCAGTTTTCCGATCGGAGCGCCGAAAGCCGTTCTTTTATGAGCGTAATCAGCCGCACAGTCCAGCGCTGCCTGCGCGATCCCAAGAGCCTGTGCCGCGATACCAAGCCGCCCGCTGTCCAGAGTTTGCTGTCGGAGAAGCCATTAGATGTGAAACAAGTAAACAAAGCAAAGAGAATGCAATTGTGAAAGTGCTTTATAGAGCTGCACGATTCTGGATAAACTGAGAATCACGTTTTTTTTATTTATTTAATTTTTTTATATAACAGAGATAACGATTTTCCCGCAACAGATAACTAAACAAAATAATCTGTGATTTATACTTAACTAGAGGTTCTGGAGAAATGTTAATTGCCGCAGTTTCTTTAAAATGCATAATTAATCTGAATTCGTTTTTTTTAATGAATGATTCAATGACTCGCTCAAAAATACTTTTGAACAGTCTGTTGAATGAATGATTCAATGACAAATGTTTTAAAAGTCACTTGTCGCCAACTACTGGCGTAATGCAATTAATACAATTGTTATTTGAAGCGCTATGGTACTTTCTAAAGGGGATTTGCTCTATTTTGATCTCTTTCCTATACGTCAGTGTTTATATCCGAACTTTTATCCCAGTTCTTCTGTGATGATATGAATATTTGTAACACATAAATAACCGTATGGTTGAAAAGACACCAGCTCTCTCTGTAGCACCAACACAGATCTGAATACTCCGGTGTGATTTTGTCAAAGGTTTAATAGACACAGGTGAATAGTTGTCATTTACGATTAATGATTAATCATGCAGCTCTAGTGCTTTAGATTTATAACTTGCCTACAATTAAATGGTTTCATTTGCAGTAAATTATAGAAGCATTTTAAAGGGATACTCCACCTCTGGAAAGATGAATGTGTATTTAAGATGGCTCATTTATGCAGAAGAAATGTGAAATTATTTTTGAATTTGCAGCTTTCTAGACTAAAAAAAGCCAGAAAATGTATTTTTGGCTTATGTGGATGAAAGACCACAACTCCCAGAATGCACTTGCTACAGAGCGCAGTGGTTAAACAACAAGTCTAGGCTACTAGTGAGTCTCCGTGGCGAGTCTGCCCGAAAATGTGTTTCGAGATCGCCCAAAATGTCCGGGATTCGGCTTTTGCGTTCTACAGTCGTCATTCATCATGTTTACTGTGGCGAGCAGGACGAGTGAGGGCCGTGATCAACCGATCACTTGTTTAGCGTTCATGTAAACACTACATTCAGATTCACCAATCGGAATGAATTCAGTTAGATTGAAACAAAAGCTGTGCATGTAAACAATGAATGGCGTCTGCAGAAAGCAAAAGCTGAATCCCGGACATCGGAAAAAGAGGATGGTAACCCCGACTACTCCGCTTTCTCCACAGAACAAGAGTCTGCTAGCTTCGCTTCCAAAAAAAGATGGCTGACACAATGTGTTCTTTCTGTGAGTGAGATCCCACCCTCTATGGGCGGGTTGAAAACATGCAGGACAGACCCAACTACTGACTGTAGTCTTTAGCCTTTGGCCAAAAAAGATTTATGTATTTTTTGTCTGGAAAAAAATCCTCCGATGACGCAAAAATCGTCATTTTGCATCATCGGAGAAAAAAAATACATAAATCTCTCGTCTCAGGGGGATATGAGGGTGGAAAGCATGGTAAATCGAAAATACTATAGGTTTTCTACAAATACAATGCTTAATCTAAATCCTGAAGTATCCCTTTAAGTTTGAATCATTTTTACATATAGGAGAAAAACACACAAAATCATACCATTGCAATTTTAAAGCCCATTCCTCGCTCTCCCAGCATGTTGCCGAGTGGGACGCGGCAGTCTTCCAGAATGATATTGGCAGTAGATGAAGCTCGAATTCCCAGTTTGTCTTCTTTCTTCCCTAAAGACAACCCCGGATGAGGCATCGGCACTAGGAAGGCACTAATTCCCTGTCCCATGTAGAATAAAAAAACATTACTATACTGAAATAGTTGTAAATATATATCTTATTTGAATATTTCCCCCCATATTCACCCCTTGAATACCAAATCAAATGGCTATTCACATTTTCTTGAAATTTAAGAAAACATTAATTACAATTATACTGTGTAATGAATCTTTTTTCAGATTGGTTCATTCATCATTGCAACTAGCACCTTGTGTTTTAGGCTCTTGTCTGTTGTGGCAAAAACGACGGTGGCGGAGGCGTCCCAGCAGTTGGTTATCCAGGCTTTGGTTCCGTTCAGAATCCACTCGTCTCCCTCCTGCCGTGCCAGTGTTGATGCTGCACCTGCATCGCTGCCGTTTCCTTTATAGCAAAAAAGACCAAAAACACGTCTTTAACATTTTATACCACACAAAGTTGAAATCACTGATGTTACCGTAAACATGTCAACTCTATGGATCTATAGATAGTGTGGGACCTTTTCAGAGCTCACGGAAATGCAGTCGTATTTACCTGGTTCACTCAGAGCGAAACAGCCCACTTTTTCCCCCGTGGTGAAGGGCGTAATCCACTGCTTTTTCTGTTCTTCTGTGCCAAATTTCAGAAGTGGACCTAGGTACAGTGACTAAAAACAAATATTTGCTACATTTATGATGTTAGCAGTGAAGCTTAAGGACATTTTTAAAACGGAAAATATATTTAGTTTGAACTTTGTTTCAAGTGACAAAATATATAACAATCCACCCCCAATAATATGTTTTGCAACTACCCAAAACGAATTTAAAGATTGGAATTAATATATATTTCATGTGTTTGTCTTTTAACCAAAGACTTACAGGCAACCTTTAATGTTAAGAAAAAAAATCACATAATTGTTCACATTATTGCAGCACTTCTCTTCCCAACTCTGTTTAGTTGCCGTCTCTTTGACGCCCCCGCCTTCAGAAAAGCACAACATGCTCTGATTGGTCGGCTGGACCAGTGTGTTGTGATTGGTCTAGAGCCCGACCGATAAAGGATTTTGAAGGCCGATATCGATACAAATATTTTGGGGTTTTAAAATCCGATATATCGGCCGATATTTTATTTATTTATTTATTTTAAACTGGACATGATAGTCACAAATTTTGCCATGCTTATTTGAGTTGAGAGAACTGATGGGGATGTTCTTTTAATTGTTATTCAAGCAATATATGTATCGTGACCAACTCAACGTGTGTTGCCAACAGGAACGGTGTAGAGTGCCCTCTGGTGGACAAACTATACAACTCCAACACATGGTTCAAGCGTGTTTCGTCCGTTTTAATTTTATTTTTGAAATATTCATTTATCGGCCATTATAAATGCCGATACCGATAGTTTGGAGAATGCCTAATATCGGCCGATAATATCGGTCTGCCGATATATATATCGGTCTGGCTCTAGATTGGTCAACCGCTTCCAGCATTTCAGGAATCTCCCGCCCCTTACCACAACCCCGAGTTTCAACACACTACTAACCAAATCAACCAGGCCTCATCCCCTAATTTTGCATTTGCCTTGGGCGGGAATTATTTAAATGAGGAATATTGTGACGTGTTTTGGTACTTTTAGCCATGTATTCGAACAAACTACTCAGTTTTTCAGAAACTTTGTAGTAGCGTAGTAAAGTATGTGTCTGGCGCAAGTAAAAGGCAACTCACATTATTCACACTGACGATTACTCCGGTCGAGGCACATCCTCTGCTGAGCTCCTCCACTGCGATACAGTACGCGAGATAATCCATCCCAGCTCCACCCAGACTCTCAGGCACCTCTATAGCCATGACACCCATCGCTCCGAGTTCTTGAACCTACACCGGTCAAAATCAACCACAATCATCCTCATATGCTCATATCACGAGGCAATGACTATTCTATTGTATCCATGGCGGAGGTTTCTTTCACCTGCTTGGCTGGGAACACGTGATCTTTGTCCAGCTGGGCAGCGATGGGCGTTAGTTCCTTTTGAGCGTAGTCCCTACATGTCTGCCTCATCATCTGGTGCAGCTCTGGCAGCTCCGCCAACTGGGTCAAACAGCGAACACCATGGCCTACCACCATGCCAAGAGCTGGTGGATAAAGAAAGCGGGATGGTATCAGCATGTATACTGTATGAATTTTTAAAAGGACAATGAAAAACATATGAACTATATATATATTAACATATGCTACATGGATTAACTTGCATAAATTACACCCTTCCACCTTGTTTTGCAATGCAGAAATAAGCTATGTTCTGTAAAGTTTTGTGGACTTCTGCTTCATTAGCCACTATATATATATATATGAACCAAGGGAGTCAGTACCTCAAAAAAAAAATGGATGGGAAAATTATACATATTTTCACAAACAAAACAGCTTGATGACTTCTGATCCGAAAATAATTTGAATAAGCTTATCAGTTCACAATTAAAATATACTTGTTTAAATTGTTACAGCCTTTATTTTTTATTTTGGAATAAGTGTAAAACTGCTTGAAACACTAACTTGAGAATTATACTTGGTTTTAATAAATAGAACATTAATAAATAAAATGTTATGTAAACCTCCAAAATAGAATATTTTTTATGTAATGTAAGGTAATATTTAACCCGGGAAATGCAACAACATTAGGCGTAACTAGGACATGTATTTATATTTGATTTATATATAAAAAAAAAAGTACAAAATAAAAGCTGTAAGGACTTTGCCGCCTCATTTCAGAACACCACTGCACGCGCATGCGCGCATGCGCAGAACCTGTAGAATAAAAGTAGGTGAAAGATCATGGAGTGTCAACGCACTGTATTTAATGTTAAAAAGAGCTTTAAAGTGTAGTGTTGTGCTTATGTACATGGTTAAATCATTTCATATAACAAATCGAAGTGCACAATAAGTGATTTTTTTTTTTGCCTGGACCGTGAGTTACATTTATTATGAAATTTAAATGAGACACAGTCAGCTGTCAGGGTAAAGATTAAATCCATAAATGACAATAACCATCCAAAATAACAACGAACACCTAAATCTACCATTTCATATGTAATATAACCGTGTTCATGCCTATCATGGAGAAGCCATTTCAAGTGAATTCTAATAATAAGGTAAGCACATGATGTTCTTATTCTTTTCAATGACTAACGTTAAAGTCCTAGCCAAAAACGCGACATATACAGGAATCATCCTATGTTCATATTTATTCAGTTTCCAAAAGAGATTCAGACACAGTCAGATGTTTGTGCACTTTGTGCTTCTTAGAATGATTTTGCACTGTTCCCTTAAATAGGCAGCTGCAAATACATCCAGCGGTATATTACATGCAGACAAAGTCGCTTATGAGCTGTGATGACACTGGTGTAAACATGCAGTAATAATCAGTAACTCTACTGACCTCTCCGTGCTTTGAAAAGCGCCGCCATCTTGGCTCTTAAAGGTCTCGCTCTCGTAACAGCAAACAGGAAGCTGTTTGCTAGCGGTCGTATCATGTGATCATGACGTTACACCGATGTTATTATTTTAATTTTAAAATTATTTTATGAATGTATATGCATTCAAAATGTGTAAGTAAATTAAGTTTTCAAAGCAGCGAAATCCTAGTAAAATATTGCAACACTAATGCACAATAATCATGCATCAGACCAAATTATTTAATTGCGTTTAAATTCAATTTAAATTTTACATGATTATTTTATTTATTTATATTTTATAGAACTAAGTAAAATAAGTTTCACTCTTTATTATGATGAAGCAGTGAAATCTCAGAGCAAATTTCAATGAATAAACAGCTTATATATAATATATATATATATATATATATATATATATATATATATATATATATATATATATATATATATATATATATATATATACATACACACACATATACATATTTGTGCAAATTGCAGTATTTACATGGCACTTCAACTTATCATGATTTGAGTTTATTCATTTATAATATTTATAATTTACATAATAATGTTAATTTATTTTATTTGAAATGTCTAAATAAAATTTAAAATAAAATGTAAATGTACAAATTTTAAAGTTTATAATACAATGTTTTAAATAAATGTATATCTGATTTATTATTTATATATACTAGGGCTGTCAAACGATTAATCATGATTAATCGCATCCAAAATAAAAGTTTGTGCTTACATAATACATGTGGGTGCACTGTATATAATTATTTTATATATATATATATATTAATACACACACATGCATGTATATTTAAGAACAAAATATTATTTACATATAAAATATTTATATTTATAATATAAATTATATATAAATCTATATACAGTATATACATAAAAATATTTCTTAAATATATACAAGCATGTGTGTGTATTTATATATATATATATATAAAATAATTATACACAGTGCACCCATATATTATGTAAACACAAACTTTTACATTTGAACATATTATTAACCCTATATTATATATTGTATTTGAATGATGGAATATGTTTTCCATGCGATTTTATTTGATTGTTTGTTTGTTTTTACACAAAATAGCTTCAATAGCAAAAAATTTGAATATTAACATTTCCCCTAAGAAATCGTTGTTTTTTTTAGCCTAATGAATAGTGTATTTGTATTGCGTTCTTTAATGTTACTGATTAGACAAGTCAAGTGACATAGAAGACAAGTCAGCTTTTCTTGTTTTTCCAAAACATGTTTATTATTGGCATCATAAAAAGTCAGTTAGATGTCCTGGACCATTTGAATGAATCTGTTCTGGGGTGGGAGAAGTCAGAGAAAAGGGGTGGGGGGGTGGGGGTAAGGGGATAAAAAGTGCCACAAGAAGGCTAGTTGCTCTGCTGCAAGAGTGCAGCGAGGTGAGTTCACTGTTTAGCGGCGGTCAGATTGAAGCAGCCGCGCTGGTGGAACTGCATGTCCCTCACACGGCGCATGGACTGAATCTGAGGCTGGAAGGCGCAAAACTCGTTGTAGTGTCTGTAGTCTCCGCACTCAAACAGATACTGGTATCCTCTGTAGCCGGGGTACTGGTATCCCACCCAACTTTAAAAAGAAGACCAGAGTGGTTCAGAATGCGTGAAAGATGGGATATTATTGCTGTTTGGTTCGTTTTGACGTGATACTCACGCTCCGCCGGGGACCCTCACGCTGCCCACTCTGTCGCAGAAGCCATGCGCCCACAGGGTTGGCACGTCATCCTCCTGGATCTCCATCTTGTTGCCCTTGAAGTCGGACAGCTCAAACAGGCAGATCTTGTGCTCCATGGGGTCCTGTGGGGGTTAGGACCAATTAGAAGCATGCGTTTGAATTCACTTATATAGCGTAAAGGAGCAGTTGCAAAGTGTCCTACCATGCGAATGGGTCTGATGGACATGAGACAATCACTGCGGTAGCTGTTTGACCAGGTGTCCCAGCGAGGATACTCGCCCTTCTCCAGGATGAACATCTCGCCACGGAAGTTAGTCTGCTCGAAGGCAACAAAGCTGAAGACATGCACATCATGGAGAGATGTGTACCAGACAGTGGATGAGGGGGGGGAAAAGGGATGACAGCATGAGTTTGGAGGGGAACGGATGGTACCAACTAAATAAACTTGCTATCTCAATGATCCTAAAATAACACCGATGTATGCTTTTCTCATCCACATTAGACACAATCCATTGGTTCAGTGACTTACGGGCCGCACTCGACAATGATACTGCGGACTCTGTCCATTCCGCGTTCACAAACGTTCGTGCACTCATTCTGGACCTCCATCATCCTGCCCTGGAAGTTCTCCTGGTCGAACAGGAAGATCTGCAAGAGAAGTAGATGTTGACCATGAGCAGGTTTCCCACTTACTTTCTTAATTTCACTATTGACTTCATGGATAGTGAACCTTTTTGGGAACCATCTTAAAAGAACCATTTTTCTTTAGCGTGAAGAACATTTAAATAATCTTAAGAACGTTTCCATGGAGGCTAAATGTTCTAAATGGAACTTTCTACGCAATTAAGAACTTTCATTTTTAAGACTCCTGAGGAATCTCCAAAGAACAGTTCTTAAAAGAACATTTTAAAAAATCTAAAGAATCATTTTTTGGAATGGATGTTAAAGGGTCTCCATATGCTAATCCCAACATTACTTGGTGGTTTGTCTGCCCAAATCCAGTCCTTCAAACCAGCTGAACGCAGGTACTTACTTTGTAGTTCCCCGTGAATCCGGGGTCTCCGGTCTTGGGGAGCTTGCAGATGCCCGCAGTGGCGGGAGCTCCCTTGTCCTTGGCATCACTGCCCTGGCTGGAGGCGGACTTGGTGGTCTGAGACATGGTGATGGGGTTCAAGAACGTCTGTGGGAGAAAGAGCAAAAGGTTGGAAAGGTCATGAGGCTTGAAATTGTTGCACATGCTCCAAAATATCCATCAGGGCTGGTGTTGTGGGACAGGGGTTGTATGTTAGGGATGGTAGGGTTTGGGCTTTGCATTTAAAATGGCTGCTTTCATTCCCACAAAAAAAACCCCAAAAAAACAGAGCAATAAGTGAATCCAGGGCAATTCCCTATGCTACATCCATGAGATAATAGTGAAGGGACTCCCAGCTGTAGCTGTATCCACTTGACCTGGGCTCTTACCTGCTTGAGTACAGCTGTGCTGGGATGGCTGGCTCGTGCTGGCCCCCTCTGACCAGTGCTCTAACTTTTATACCCTGGCAAGGGGAGCACAGAGACGCTCGGCGTACAATAGAAACACGTCGTCATCAGAGTTTGCCCGTGCCAAAGCCGCAGGGTCATCGCATAGCCCAGAAGGCTCTCTGTCAATGGAAAGCCCTGACAATAGCACTTTCCCCTTTAGCCTGCACTCCATGCTACAGGCTACATATGGACGAAACGTATACACACACAGGTCAGAGGTCACGTGATGCTAATCCACTCTACTCTGCTCTATGACTCTGATGTGATGTTTGCATCAGAGTTACACTCTTATTTCAAATGCAGCTATGTTGGAGAACAACAAATTCGACATATGAGTTAATATAATAATATGATATTTATTTAAATTTTAAGTACAATTGTTATTTTCATATTTTTCATTGATTTTGTTACATATATATACGTATATATATATAAAAACCAAACCAATGAAAAATATGAATTAATAATTGTGTAAAAAAAAACAAATTATTAAAATGATGTATTAGTATGGATGTAGTATATATATATATATATATATATAACACAATGTATTATCTTTAATACACTTAATATTAATATTATTATTACTAATTATATTTATTATTTTTATTATTATTATTACTAATTATTATTATTATTATTATTATTATTATTAATACTAATTATTATTACTATTGGAATACTATTGTCCATAAGAAAAGAAATGTCTAAATACCATATCGATAAAGATCTGTATACCAGTTAAAAAAAATGAGATCTTAAGCCTAAATGAGAAAATGAGAAACTGAATGATTGGGAATTACGGAAGCGTATTGCATTCACTTGAAGAAAAATAGTCTACTCTTTTTTTCTGAATTAACAAGTTAATTATCTCACAATTCCGAGAATTTTTCAAGGAAAAAAGTTTTTTTTTCTGTTTTCCTGAATTAACGAGCTAATTATCTCAATAGAATAAAAGAATTACGAGAATTTTTCATGGAAAAAAGGTTGTTTTTTCTGTTTTTCTGAATTAAAGAGTTAATTATCTCAGAATTACGAGATAATTTTTAATGGAAAAAGTTTTTGCTCATTTTTTTAATTAATCAGTTAATTATCTCAGAATTACGAGATATTTTTTCTTGGAAAAAACATTTTTGCTCTGTTTTTCTGAATTAACGAGTTAATTATCTCAGAATTACGAGAATTTTTCATGGAAAAACGTTTTATGGAAATAACTCTCAAATGTTTGATTATCTCAAAAAATAAGTAACTCATATGAGTAACTCATTAATTCATAAAAACAGAGGGAAAAAAAATTTCAAGAAAAATATGTCATAATTCTGAGATAATGAACTTGTTAATTCAGAAAAACAGAGCAAAAACTCTTTTTAAATTAAAAATCGTCGCGTAATTCTGAGTAAATGAACTCTGTTAAATCAGAAAAAAACAGAGTAGATTTTGTTTCCTTAAGTGAATGCAATACGCTTCCTTAGTTTCTCATGATTTCTTAGGATTAATATTACATGTTAAATGGCATTTTTCAATCCCTGTGTCTTTAAATGTAGTATATGTGTTAGCAGATGCAGAGTGAGCTTGTTACGCAACATGGACTTCCACAGAATCTCACTGGCACTCTTTGAACCTGCGCTGTGAGATTTACGGCTACAATCTTCTGAAATGAATGCTGCAATAGCCCTGAAACAACTGCAATATCTCTCCTTACTGACTCTCTGAATGATTAGAAATAAGCGTTGAAAAATAGGAGCAGCCTACGAACCCTAACATGATTTAGCTTTATAGAAGGCTTTTACTGTTTTTATCTATCTTCATTTATATACCGGTAGTAAATGTTGTTGTTTTCGAACTTGACCTGCATTTTTTTAAATGTGATATACACAAATAAAAATTTTAGGTTTTTTTTGTTTTTTTGAAGAGTTGTTTTGTCACAGTCATATTTTTTGTTTCATTTGACATGATTAAATGATTATGATTATTAAATGACAAATGATTAAATGCCAGAATTTCTGTGTTATACTGCATAAAAACAATGGAAATGCCAGTTATAATAACAAATATAATGACAAAAAAGAGATAAATGCGACAAATAATATTGCAATACCATACACTATCATTCTAAATCATGTGTTTTTATATACAGCAAGGATGCATTAAATTCATCAATAGTGCAGTAAAGACATTTATAACGTCACAAAAGGTTTATATTTCAAATAAATGCAGTTTTAAGCTGTTTTTAACATCAGAATAAGAAAAGTTTCTTGAGCCGCAGATCTCCATATTAGAATGATTTCTGAAGGACCGTGTGACACTGAAGACTACAAATTCAGCTTTGACCATAATAAATTACAGTTTAAAATATATTTAAATAGAAATTAATTATTATAAATTGAAATATTTTTGAACAAATAAATGCATGCTTGGTGAGCATAAGAAAATTATAACATTAAATACATTAAAAAATCTTACCGAAATCTTATCATTTGCAAGTGAAAATGCAAAGCTTTTGTAAAATGCATTAGATTTCGATTTTTCACCTAAAAAGAAAAAGCTAGAATTTTAATAGGATTGATGCATAATCATCTTCAGCATGTTTAATTTTTCAATGTTTTTTTTTTTGTTTTAAAGTGTGTAAATAGCTTTCCACCCACTTTTTTAACTATGTGAAATTGTTAAAAATTATAGGGACCAAAGTTCATTTTTCCCCCTCCACATATTCAAAGGATATCTATTTGTCTATATATAGATAATTTTAATTTCTTTTATTACTGTAAGTGCATGACATCTTCATAGCATGACTGTAGACATGCAGTGACCTCCCCTGCCATCAGTCGTTCTTTTTAACGCATTCACCAAGCCAAAACGAGAGCATCATAATTGATGAGACCAAGACCACCACATCTCTCCCTGAGCACGACACCGTCTCAGATCCGTATGATCTGTATGTGTTTGGGTGTCCAGTCCTGGGCGCAGAGATTGGCCCTGTGGGGATAGTGTGGCGTTTGCACTTCTCCAGCTGTATAGATTTAACCCCTCCTTTGTCAGCTGGACAATGGCAGGCCCCTCCCTCGCTGCTGACCCGGGGCTTTTACTGGGCCCTTTGCCAGGGGAGGCTTTAAAAGGGTAGATGCACATGCCCAGCTTTCACTCTCACATCAGGACGTCCCAAGGGCATCGAAGCGAGGTGAGTTCTTCTCCGCTACGGGCCCGTTGTCTGTCCCCCTACATCCCTCATACGTTCACACCGCCACCGCCGAACGCATTTGCTCCGATAACTAGAGAATGAGTCAGTAGTCACATAGTCAACTTCTGCTCAAAAATCTCATTTAGCCAGTCATCTGCATTCTGAGCATGTTTTGTGGGTTTGAGGTATGATTTTGCCATTTGTTGGACTTTAGTGTAGGTTATTGAAGTGCTT
This sequence comes from Pimephales promelas, assembly GCF_988280905.1. Taxonomy (NCBI): domain Eukaryota; kingdom Metazoa; phylum Chordata; class Actinopteri; order Cypriniformes; family Leuciscidae; genus Pimephales; species Pimephales promelas. The sequence continues at coordinate 23,158,242 of NC_142791.1, forward strand.
GTACAAACTTGCTCTTTGTTTTCTAGCAGACGAGATGACTCACCATTGCACCAAGTTCTCTGGCCATTGGAAGGTACGCTTGACACAGTGCTGTCACCCATCAGGATCTGCAAAACAAGATTTCCCTTTCCAAATAATCACATACAAGTCTGAATAGATTGGATAATGATTGCAAGGAATGCTGTTGTCTGGAAGGTTTTGCTGTAATTCGCCAGTATAATTCTTGATATGAACTTTTATAGTAGTTCTCATCCCATTTGGTCTTTCCCCCAACATTGTGCCCTTCAAATCTTTAAGATTTCCCAACCTCTGTTTTCCAGATCATCGTGTACGACGAGGAGTGCTTCCAGGGCCGTCACCATGAGTTCACCTCAGAGTGCTGCAATGTCATGGAGTTCGGTTTCGAGTCCGTGCGCTCATTGAGAGTGGAGAGCGGAGCGTGAGTGTTTTCTCCAAAGTCTTTGTTCCATTATAGTTCCAGAGGTTTGTGCCAATTATTTAGACTTAACTGTGACTTCGGATCTGGGAAGAACCCAGCAAACAAATTTAGGTCCTGGGAACGTTCTGGGAACGTTAGTTTTTGGTTCCCAGAACGTTCCTAGAACTTTCCCTTAAAGGGATACTCCACTTTTTTTGGAAATAGGCTCATTTTACCACTCCCCCAGAGTTAAACAGTTGGGGTTTACCGTTTTCGAATGTATTCAGCCGATATTTTTTGTTATTTAGTAGAATATCAGTAACCAGACAGTTTTTGGTCTCATTGACTTCCATAGTATATTTTTTTCCTACTATGGAAGTCAATGAGACCAGAAACTGTCTGATTACTGATATTCTTCTAAATATCAGAAAATCGGCTCAATGGATTTGAAAACGGTAAACTCTGGGGGAGTGGTAAAATAAGCCTATTTCCAAAAAAAGTGGTGTATCCCTTTAAGGTTAAGGGAACGTTCCCGGAACATTCTCCTTAGGTTATAAAATGGAACCTAAAAATAACCTACATGGAACGTTCCTATAACGTTCTTGTTTGGTTCCCAAAAAAATAACTTCATGGTACCCTTCGGGAATGTTAGGGGAACGTTCTGTGTTTGCTGGGAAGGATCACCCAAACCACACTGTAAAAAAATATTGATGGTTTAACTTAAAAAAGTAAGTAACCTTGTTGCCTTAAAATTTTAAGTTCATTGAACTGGAAAATGTGAGTTAATACAGTGAAGGAGATTAATTTAACCACCAGAAACTCAAAATTATATGTTATCTGAACTAAATAAATTATTTAAGTTGATTTGACAAAAGAAACAATGTTGTGATTACTACACTGTAAAAAAATATTGCTGGTTTAACTTGAAAAATTAAGTAACCTGGGTTGCCTTCAAATTTTAAGTTGATTGAACTGGAAAAAGTGAGTTAATATGAAGTAGATTAATTTAACCATCAGAAAATCAAAATAATACGTTATCTCAACTAAATAAATTATTATAAAGTTGATTTGACAAAAGAAAATATGTTGTGATAACAAATCTTGAAAATATTTTTTACAGTGCATGATTTGATCCTTCACACACACGAAAAACAGCTCGCTTTGTCTTTTTGTGAGTAAAAAAATATTTTCATGATTTGTAATCACATTTTTTCTTTTGTCAAATCAACTTAAATAATTTATGTAGTTCAGATAACATCATATTTTGAGTTTCTGATGATTAAATCAATCTCCTCCTTCATTGTATTAACTCAATTTTTCCATTTCAATGAACTTAATTTTTTTAAGTTAAACCAACAATATTTTTTTAAAGTGTGTGCAGAACTCACTGTTATGATGCTGGAGAGTTGCTAGGTGGTTGCTAATGTGTTGCTATGCATTTGATACTATTAGTTGTAAATAGTGCATGCTAGGGAGATTTGCTACCATATTCTCAGTGGTTTCTTAGTCAAAAAAGACCAATTCTCTAAATTTGGCTCAGATCTCACCCTAGCTTATCATTCATGTTGTATAACAAACAGTGCTAAGTGCCAGATGTTTAATATCTATGGTTAATGGTTTGTTAAAATCGCTAACTATGAGTAACATTAATAGTGATTCTAGGTCAGCGGGGGTTTGTTTCACAACCGTGTCCTTATTTCATGTGGCATTTCTTTGAGCAGAGAGGTCACTTTCAGAAGGACAGTATGAAATGAAGTGTCCATGGGCCTATCCGTGTGCCGCAAGTGTTATTTTACACCGATGGTGATGTGAATAGAAAACATTTTGTCTTTGCACTGAGCACTTTGCACTTTTTTCGCCTCTGGTAAAAAAAATAAAAAAAATTGTAAGAGATCTTTGGAAGCTTCTCTCCTTGTTGAATTTTAGTGCACAGTAACTAAGTTTTACAAAAAAAATGCCACGACAGGCTTCTATTTCAAAATATCATGTTTACTTTGCATTCCCGTTTATTTTTATATCTAAAATTTTTATTCAGTTTTAGTAAGTGTGTTTTGTGCTTTCATCATTTTCTTAGTCTTTTAATATTTCTATTAAGGCAGAATTTCTATTTTTTCATATAATATGCCTAGACTCTAAAAATGCTGGGTTGTTTTAACCCAATTTTGGTTAAAATATGGACAAACCCAGCCATTGGGTTACATTTTTAAATGACATTTTTAACCCAATGGCTGTGTTTGACCATATTTGACCCAAAATTGGGTTAAAACAACCCAGCATTTTTTAGAGTGTATATGTATTTACATGTTTAGCTTTATTTCAGTTAACGAACAGTATTTTTAATAGCTGTAGTTAATGGCAACACTACAGTGTCATTGTTACATATGTTACAATAAATGCAGTAAATTATGCATAATTACATGCAACTAACCCCAAACCAAACCCTAATCCTACCTTAACCCTATATTATAATTACTTAATAATACTGAGCACTTAAATTAGACACCTTTAATTAAAACTGTAGTAAACCACTAAAGTTCTGCCAAAGCTCCTGTTTTCACCGTGCGTTTCTCTTCAGGTGGGTGGGCTACGAGCACGGCTCTTACCAGGGTCAGCAGTTTGTGCTGGAGCGTGGAGAGTACCCTCAGTGCGATGCCTTCGGGGGAAGCAATGCTTACCACATCGAGAGAATGACCTCCTTTAGACCCATTTCCTGTGCTGTAAGTTCACTTAAACCATATCATACATAAATGACCCTACCTGCCATTTTGCATGGGTTTTCTATAACAATATCCTCATTTATTGCAAAAAATTGCTCCATTTCATTACGGTATGTTTGATATGACTGTACCCAGAACCACAGGGAGTGCAGAATGACTATCTATGAGATGGAGAACTTCCTGGGCCGCAAGGGAGAGCTCAGTGACGATTACCCTTCTCTTCAGGCCATGGGATGGTGCAACAACGAAGTGGGTTCTCTGCGTGTTCAGTCCGGAGCGTGAGTATCTGCATGGCGTCTTCTATTTTCCCCCCTCAATGCTTCCATTTCATGCTTTGTTTGTTCACCGCTATCTCTGCATGCGACAGGTTTGTGTGCTACCAGTTCCCTGGTTATCGTGGATACCAGTATATCATGGAGTGCGACCGCCACTGTGGGGAGTACAAACACTTCAAGGAGTTCGGCTCCCATTCCCAGACCCCTCAGATCCAGTCCATCCGCCGTATCCAGCAGTAACGGATTTCTCCTTGACCCAAAAACTCTCATGCCCCTTTCTGCCCGATGCTAAATAAACTGTCTTTCTTAAACCTCACTGACCTCCTGTTATAGATCTGTGTCCAAAAATAAATAAATAAATAAATAAAACAGTAGATAGCATTTGCTGAAACCTCAAAGCAACAGTGAGGCTTTTTGGACACTTAAAAAGAATAATATATGGTGTGCCTTTTATTACAAATTGTTTGAAACGGGTATTGTGAAGAATGTAGTCTCTGTGAAAATGCACTTTCACCCTTTTCCCGCCAGATGGAGCAATAAACCTACAAACATGCCTACAAACCAAATGAGTACAAATAAGGCAGGCATGCAATAAAAAATAATCAGTTTTAACGAGAAACCAAATTTTATTTAGCACGAAAACAGTCCATATCATGGCTTAGCGTGTACCTTAAAATTACTCTTGTTTTTAAATCATTAAATCATATGAGCAGGAATTGAAATAAGACACCCAAACAAAAAAAACAAACCCGTATTTTTTTTCTAGATGCAGTGTTGATAAAAGAGGTGGGATGTGCTTACACAACGATTTTATTTAGATAACATGGCGGAGCCAGCGAAGACACAAGGGCTGCGTTCCAAACCGCATACTCAATGAGTAGGTACTTAATTTCAATAAGTACTTACTCATCGAGCGCTAAAAGAGTAGGTACTTTATAGCCAAATCTCGTTGAGTATGAATGCGAACCGGACATCTGCCATGTTGACGTTATCATGTGACCTACTACGCGTTATCACAAGCGCAACACCTTCATGCAATTAAAAAAAATATGAACGATACGTTTAATTAATCTACCTATAAATATCTTGATATTGATGAAACTTGCTCATTTTGTTGTGGTATTGTTGAAGAAACAGCTGCCTATTTATTTTGTGAATACATTTAGGGTTGATTTAAGTTGTTATATTTTAAACCCTACTAATGTGAACAACAGTGTTATTCTAACGATATTTTTTTTTATTAAGAAACCCCAAAATCATCATCTCTTGATTATGTTGTTAATTTCTTTATTTTATACCCAAAAAGTTTCTCCTCTTTTTCTTCATGAATTTACCTCGTTTCATCCCTCAGATATAACAACAACTTTTTTATGTATTATAAAGAACTAAAATGAAGATATTTAGCCTTTTTTATTGTTCTTATTTCCTGTGTATAAATATAATTTTATGTCATATTATGATGTACACAAACCAATGATCTTTATATTTTCTGTTTTGTCACTATGATTGTTACATAAACTATAGTATCTTTCCATGATCTTGCATATAATAAGTTTAAATTATATGAGCGACAGGTGCTCTAAGACTTCATAACATCAGTAACTTGACAGCACAACCTAGAACAGCGTTTGTAATGTGTGCACAAAGGAGACGGGCAGCTGCTTGAAGATCTCTTTTGGAGGAAACTGTTGATTTTATACTCAAAAAATGTAAGTATCACTGCTTAAAAAATTAATATTACCTCAGAATGAATTTCATTGTTAGCCCACCCCAAAACTTAAACAAAATAATAATATTAAATGCTGACCAATACTTGTATAACTTTTTATATACTAAAAATATAATTTAATAAAACAAGCAAAATGTAATTTGTTTTGTAATATGACAGTAATGCATGAATTCATTTATATTGCTAAATGCAGTGAAACATCTCAATTGTCAGTCAATCGATGAATTAATGCATAAATTAATTACATTTTATATACTGACAACAATAAGAAACATGAATAAATGAGTAAAAGAACAAATAAAAGTAACCATCACAATAAACAAATGCATTATACAAGTCAACACATGAAACAGCTTTATTCAAACTACAAGCATGTATTTACAGGCACTGAACCCCAAACCCTACTGCCGACTCAACACAGCGGTTCCTATTCATTGATGACAGCATTCAGCATCATGAGCCTCTCTCCACTGGATAAACACACGCGTGTTCTCCTGTCCCTGTAACATACAAGATTCACATTACGAGCTCAACACTGCATTTACATGCTGAGGTTGATGTGTTAACTCACTTTTAATCCAACTTAAATGTTCCTCAATATATCAACACCAATAAGGGACAAATTAAATATATATCATGTTTAGTTACTTTATAGATGTTTTTATTGACAGCACATAATTTGTCTAATGTAAGCAGTGTTGACAACAGAATTATCCTACATAATAGCACACACATGTATTTTTCATGTTGGGATGTGCTCACCTGCAATACTTATACAATATTTTCCTTCCTGATCTAAATAGACATTTTAAATAAGCGTATTTAAGATGTATGGTTATGTAAATACACGTTGGAAACGTAACTTTACGGTTACTGGAGCTCCCCTGTTAGCTATACATAATAAAACATGTGTTTACAGCAAAATCACAACTATACTATACTGTCTAACTCCTTTAGACGTTCAACAGTTAAAACGTTTACTCTATAGTAGTTTAACACATACGATTTAAACCGTATTTACTCACATTTGAAAACCCCCGCGTCGCTTATCTCCGCGATGTTGATATTGACGTATCATCTCTTCTTCTTCTTCTTCTTCTGTGATTTTTATTGGCAGTTTGCAAGCTATGTGCATTGACGTATCCTCTCGCGTGGCCTCCTGGGATAGATGAGTATCATGAGTAGCCGTGGAAAAGCACTCAAAAATCTGGGCGGAAGCAGTAAGCCATCCGGGAACTTCTCGCCTACTCTTTTTATGAAAACTGATGTTTGGAACGTACTGCTTCCTTCACGTACTGTTTTCGCCTACTATATAGTAGGAAAGTAGGCATATTGGAACGCACTTAAGTCCGAATCTCGCGACAATTACTACGTCACCCAGGTAATTCTCGCCTACTCTTTTGGATTCATTCATACTTTTTTGCTCGCCTACTCTTTTTCCCATACTAAATAGTAGGGAAGTATGCGGTTTGGAACGCAGCCAAGACTTTCCTACTATGATGTAGCCATGGGTCATGAATATTAATTACGTAATGTGACGTGCGTCAGTAGGCCCATCTGATTTGCTGAAAGTTGCGTGGGCGCTATTCAGACAACGAATTAAAAAGTCCTTTTATGGAGAAGGCTTGACTTATGAATATTAATGATATACCGTGAATGGGCGCTTCAGGAAGGTTACTAAGCAACGTCAGCAGAATCAATTTAATATGCATAACTCTAGCCTTCGCCGTAGTAGGATTTAAAGTTTTGCTTTTTTTGTGTGTGTGTGCTTTCGCTTTTATTTAAAGAGAGAGAGGGCTATATATTGCGTAAATTAAGAGTTGATAGAAATGTGAAAAAAGAGAAATAAGACTAAATGTATTGAAACAACAATTCTGACATAGCCTATATTTCAGCATGATAAAATGTAGCCCACAGTCTATAGCAAAGTTGACCCTTTTCACAGACTGTGATGACTCACGGTAAATCCTGCAAAGTTTTTTTTTTTTTAAAGTTTAAGTTTAAAAAACAAATATTAAATGTATGTAGGTTTATGACACTATTCTTTGTATTATATTATATTTGTATCAAATTACAAGAAACTAGCTATTGACCCTTTTCACATTTCCGGGTTTCTCGTAAGCGGAAGTCATCATAGTTAAGTAAACTTCCATAGCTGTGAATGAGAGAGTACATTAAATATATATTTTTGTAGTGTTCCTTTTCGCATTTGCTTGAATACCAAAAGAAAAACTCCACAATAGTATTTTCACAACTTACAAAAGAGCAAAAATTAGAGAGAGATTGATAACGGCAGTCGGAAGAGAGAAAGATTTCCACTTTTTGCTGTCCATCACTCCCATTGCTGCTGTATTAGAAACACCCTCACAGCAGCTTTAACACGTTTTTGGTAATTTGACACAAAGTATAGCGATATACCATTAAAATGCGTCACCAAAGTCTGTAAAAAAAGGTCAGTTGGGCAATTTCGCATCCTTCTTCACTGGAATTCGGCTACGCCTCCAGTTCCAGTTCCAGTTCCGTGTTTTCAACACCAGCTCCGGGTTTTGCGTCGAACCGCTGGGAGGAAGTGCAGCTCTCAGAAGAGCCTGAATTTCACTTCACGACGCGCCGTGGGGCTCAGCTCACACACAAGCACTAAAACTAGAAAATAGTCGTATATTCCCATCTGGATTAACCTCGAGAGGAACTCTTTCCCGGAGGGTCTGAGTGGAATCGGACTGGAGTGTTTTATGTGGACGAATACTGTGGTTTTGTTGAGCGATGTCGGAAGAGATGAAGACTTGGATCTGCGACCCAAACACGGATGGAAAAGAAAAGAGTGGTTTCTTTCGGCAGTAACATCAAAAATTCAAAATTAGATATCGTTTGGAGAAAAGTACATTTAAAACCCCAGACCGAAGCGTATTGGGATTAAAAGTCACGTCGTGTTGTTGTTGTTGTTTTTCTGCGAAACTCGGTAGTTTCGTCCTTATAAGCTTGAGTTTGAGACGCACAAGATCTCGCGCAGAGATTTCAGGGTGAGCTCTTTATTTTGGAGTTTTTCTTTATTCATTTTCTTTATATATCCCTGGCTTGCTGTTTCATCGGACCACGTTTTGTGACACCATCGCGATTTTTTTTGTTTTTTTTTTTTTAGAAAAAGGAAACTCGGATTGCTTTCGTTCACATTTGCTTATTTCCTTTTCTAGCGCCCCCTCTCATCTGTAGGTTACAGAGTAGAGCAACATCTCAGTCGTTCTTGCTCTCATTTTAGAAATAAATGGACGAGTAAGCAAATCCAGTTAAGTAGGAAAAACTGTCTGCATTGAACCACACAAGGCAATGGACTTGCCACATCAAAACACAACTAGTTTAATGTTGTCTCTTTAATTGGCTTGTGAGATCAAGACAACCAACTTGGATCAGCAAGAGAAGTGACTGACAGGCAGATCTCGACCATCGTACTACAAAAATGGGGATTTGTATGTGATATTACCAGGATATTTACATATATATGCATTTGCTGTTTAGATCTTGAATGCTTTTAGTCTCGCGTTTGTGGATATTCAGGAAACAATCCAGCCCGTGTCGCACTGAAAGCCATTATTTACGTTTCTCTAACCATTGGGCTTTCCACCATCTTTACGCCTTTTAAGAAGAGGAGGATACATATTAACCTTATTATATGCGGTCCGTTTGTTTGCTGTCGTTAAATGTGATCAAACAGGGAAATATTGGCGTCCATTTTCATTCCTTATTGTGTTTTGCAGCGAGCTGGCTTGCTTATTTTAACACCCTAATGATATCGTCTTGTCCGCTCGTTTACGACTTATTTTCTATATCTTGTTGGTTTTAACCGGATTGCATGGTCGTTTTGATTAGAGGATCATCTTGGGGATTTATTTCATAAGACACTGACGGGCCAGCGTGTATGTATTTGTAGTTAACCCGCTACTGCCGTTATTTCCATCCATCTGAATGGACGGTTGCTCAAATTAACTTGCATGTCATTTTTAACGGTCGTTATACCGGCAGGTCTGTTGTTCGCGTTAAACTCCCCTAAAGGATGAGTGCTGGATGGGGGCATCTGCAGGCTAAAATCGCTATTATCGTTATCACCATCTAGAATTATTTCTGGAGATGATGACATACACATGTTTTCTTCATCTTTGAAACAAGAAGCCATTTCTGCAATTCCACTGGACCTGAGGGTGACGTTGCTTCATAGATAAGCACCCTATAGAATTTCCACTCCGAGTGGATTTTTTTCTCCCCCGTGTATTTTCAGCCACGATGGTTTATTTCTGAGAGCATTTTTTGTGCTTTGGAAACACGATAATTAAGCAACTGGGGCTGGAATAGATGTTCGCGCCTCTCTCGCGCACCATCATCCTCATCATCACCACCACAGCTCCCGCGCTCGTCTCGTGCTGTTGATTCCGCCCGCGCGCGAGCGCGCAACATCATCGTTCCCTCACGTTCTCCCTCACTGCTGGTTCTGGTACCGTTAGCGAGTCGGTTCGACCCAGAGGGCTCGAAGATGGCGGACCTCGAAGCGGTTCTCGCCGATGTCAGTTACCTGATGGCGATGGAGAAGAGCAAATCTACTCCAGCGGCCCGGGCGAGCAAGAAAATCATCCTTCCCGAACCCAGGTAAGCGCTACGAGTCTGTCTGACAGTTAATTCAAGCATGATATATTATAATCTTTTATCGTGAAGAGGTGGGTTGACGTGTCAACATATTGGGTTATTCATTTCCCCAGTATTTTGACTGAATATTCGTGTAGTTTGACGTTAAATAAGCGTTAGAAATTCTGTAACCATTTAGTAATGGCCTCTCTTGTACACTTGGGGTTTGCCGTTTACTTATTGCTTTCGCTTACAAAAAAGTGTCATGGCATTTTCGGACAAGCTACTCGTTTATTTGTTGGTATACTTTATAAATACCATATTATTTAAATACTTTAGAATGCCAAGCAAAAACGATGGTATGAATAGTATAAATAGGCCTGTTCTGAGTCCAGCACTTTATCATGGTAACACCACAGTGCTTATTTCTTAGCGTTGGCAGGTAAGGCTGGATCAATCCTAATTATTAGGGGTTTCTTGTGTTAAAAAGCCTATGTCACACATTTTGTGCTGTGTTTAGTGTTTTCGAGGTTGTTCAGCAGTTACTGAGGCCTGTTGTGAAAATTCCCCTGTGTGAATCAATGGTTCTTATCACCTGTAGATTTGCACCAGGTTGAGGGTGATATTCACTGTAAAAACAGGTCGAAATTCTGGCATTGGCTTCGCATTTGGACTTGCATACTCAAGGCATACAAATGCCCTTTTGTTTTTGTTTTTTGTGTGACTGTTTTAATTTGTTATACCTTGGAAACGTAAAATATATCTATTGTAAGGGAGTAAATGTTCAGATGATTAATGTTTCTCATATCTCGTACCAGTTAACATTCAGTCTGCTAATATTTTCCATTTGATTAATCTTACAAACAACCCACAGATTATTGAATTATTTCATGTACATAAACCATGTAAGATTAACTAGGAATTCAACAACACTTGCCCAACAGGCCCTGTTTACAGCTGGTCCATGTTCCAGGCAACCTGTAACCCTTGTTTTTCCAACCTTATACCTGTGTGAAAGTGCACTGTAATGGCAGTCACGGCAGTACGACCCGTGAACTCGTACTAGATCCATGTACTCCCAGTTACAAGCTCTGACTTCACATAGCCCACAAAACCATACAAAACAACAATGGCAGAGGCCCTACGGATGTAGTGTTTCTGTAGGTGGTACATGGTGAGAATACTTTAGGACCGTATAATATTAACTAGTTTTTTCAGTCCATTGTGTGGATAAATTACCAAATACATTTCCAAATTTCCAAATAAAGTAAAATAAAAAGGTTTAACAGCTTATCTTGTCTTATGCGCCATTTTTCCTCCTCAATTTCCCTCAAATAAACAAGTAGTAAGCACCTTTGGCGACAGAAATTATTACAAATGCGCATAACCCCGTAAGGTCTGCCATGCTGGTTTGTTTATATCTAGCTACCGCAATTCTAACCGGCCTGGAATGCTACAAAGTCGTGAGTCGTGGTTTGAAGTTGTGAATTAAGTGCTCAAAATCTTGCCTGGAACGCAGCATAAGATGCAGCATGTATCACAAGCTGACATCACTAAATACAGGTGTAAACGGGGTGTAGAACGTTTTAAGCTTGTTCACTTTCAACCACTTGCAGAGGTAGTCAAACGTATTGGTCGAATGTTGTGTTCAAACAGCCTCAAAAGACCACCAACTCTCGGCCTACTGACCTAAAGCATAAACATTATGCGTAGCGCCAAGTTTGTTTTGAAGAGGAAAAATGTACCCAGGATAATCAGAGCTCCAAGCTGTGACACTTTTTCCTTCTGGTGCGACTACATTTTGTTAAGTTCGCACTGGTGCTACTACCATGTTGCCCAAGTGGTGAGAGCTACAAATTTTGTTATATATGAACATAAAATGGTGAAAAAAAAACAGCGCTACTAGTTTGAGCTGCGCTGCATGGACCGTTTATCAGCCTAGAGAAGTAATAGACAGCGCAGCGTGAGCTCCAACGGTTTTACACGCAGACCAATCTTTGATCACACGTCAGCGCTTTGAGATCCACTGAAAAAGTGCTGTTTTTCCAGCACTTCAAAGCTCTAAATATCATCCAATTGTAATGTTACTCCTAATGTGATGATTTGTAAAAAATTTAAATTATAAAAAAAAAAATAACACTTCGTGACAAACATAATGTTTCATCTACAAACAGTAGATGGTGGCAAATGAGCAATTTTTGACTGAGCCATTTCCACTCCCTAATGGAGAATAGCGCGTCAGGCGTGAATGATTTCAGTATTAAGTTAATGCAAAGATGCGTTACGCGCGTAAAAAATTCCTGCGGCGCGGTAGACGCGAATATGCCTCATTCGCGCGTTAATTTTGCGCGAATTGAGTATCTGGCACTTTACGTGCGAATGATTCAGTTGACATGAATTCGCGCCTGCCGCCCGAGTTGAAAAATCTGAACTTTAGCGTCAAATTCACGCCATGTTAACCAATCAGGAGCCTAGCTGCTTGCTCACGTGGTGAAGTATCTGGATGCTTCAATAAATTATTTTGTAATATGACTAAATGCATTTGGTTGGTTCTAATGCACAAGAAAGCAATATTTTATCACTCAAAACTTTATTTCAATATACGAGACATGTTCATTTTGTATTGAATGTTATTTATGAAGTATTATTATGATGTAAAGACAACCAACATACATGTGCATAAGTTCTTGTCTGGACGTGAGAGAGAAAAAAACAGAACAGGTTAATAACTTTTGGAGGCTGGCTCTCTTTATCATCAAAACAAAAATAAATTCCAGATTAGATGGATGAGGGCGAGGGTGATCCTCGCTCCGACGCGGGACAACAGGTCATCAAACTGAACGCGGGACAGGCTGAAGTACCACTAACAGCGGCCGTCATCCAGCGCAGCCCCTGGAGCGAGCAAATGGTGAAATTCGCCAAACGATTCGCCTCTGAAGGGTCCGGTGGACACAAATACGGCGACGATGATCCCCACGCTGCTATTCTGCTCTCCAGAGCAAATACAAGAGCGGTGACTCTCTCGATGAATGCTCGGTCAACATAATAATAAAATAATAATAAAAAAGGCCGCCAATGGATTTCGATTCTGACAGTTTCACTCTTGATGTGCGAATTAACAAGTGGTCAAGCGTCAAACTAGACGAGGCAGACGCAAATTTGACGCGCTATTCGTGTCCGGTGTGAACGCACCGTAATAAATGGTAAAAAAGTAGCAAGTAGGGCTGTCAACTTTAGTCGTTTAGTCGACTAATCGGTCGATGCCGTCGTGGTCGACTGACATTCTTATTGGTCGACCAGTTGCATTTTTTTTTTTTTTTTTTTTTTTTTTTTTTACCAATAGAAGGAATTTTTCAATGACTTACTCCTTGATATTTATTCATTTATAATCAGTTATTTATTACTGTATTCTAAATATAATTAGCCTATGTTTTGTCCCCAACTTTAAAATGCTTTAATTTAGGCTATTTTTGTAACTGCGCCACAGTTTAGCGCACACACATAATACACTCGGGAACCGCACCTGTGGCTGGCTGCGCTGCTGCTCGCGCTCGGTAAGGGATGCTGTATTCATTCTGTTAGAACGCTGCTTGTTTTGGCTTTAGTCGACAAAATGTCCAGGAAATATAAATCTTTTGTCTGGCTGCATTTTAAAACAAAGACGACAAGACTGTGGAGGGAGGCGATCGCGTTGCCATTATGAGCGCGCAAGTCGCGCGCCTACATTTACATCGAACTTGAGCGCGCAAAAGACGTGAGCAGCCTTTTAACGGCTATATCATGCTGACTCAATAGATTGTGTTTTCTTAATGTTTTCGTTTTTATTTGTACACTTGACGCATTTGAAAATAGCCTAAATAATGCAACAAAACGAAAATAAACCTATACGCGGTACAGCCTATTATAGGATTGTTTTTAAGTTATTTGGGTTTTTTTGAGTGTTGTTTAAAACGCCTTGATCGTCAGGACTAAAGTTAACCCATAGCTTTGAAAGTAAAGAAGAATATAAAGCCTGTATAAACGAGAGCTTTTGTTGGGATTTTTCATTATGTGGCAGATAGCAGTTATATTTTTTGCAGCGTGTGGTGTGGTCCGGTGCGCGATTGGGACTGTACTATTAGACCTAGGACAGAGCTCTTCACTTTTTGCAGTTAAAAAATCACTTAATTTTCAAAGAATTATATTATTATTATAGTTTTATTTATTTGTGATGTTTTTTCGTTGTTGTTTTATAAATGCTCAATGACAATTGTTTAAAAAATGTTTAATCAAAATATCACGTTTTTTTTTTTTTTTTTTAGTCGACTAATCGTCGAGCAGGACTCGACTTTGGTCGACTAAGGATTTCTTTGGTTGAATACAGCCCTAGTAGCAAGTAACAAAAGTCTCATTAAAAAACAAAATAATTTCTTCATTGTAACTGAATTAGACTAAAACAATTAAAGAGCGCTCTTTTTATAATCACTGAAGCTGACCGTCAGTTCAGTAAGAAACTATTTTTAAAAAATGGCACATTTAATAACAGTAGAATTTTTAGCCTAAATTTCCCTATGAAAATAATTTTTTGCACATTACTGTTCATAATAAAAGTTAATTTTATCTGCATTGCAATTCAAGCTCAGTGCTTTACTGGCAAATTTTCTATAAACAAACAAGTAATGTTATTAGTAACTGCTCTTATTAATGCAAAAAAGTAATTTTTTAATTAAAAATCCCCCCTGCACCACCAAATCAGGTGCTGCCGCCACCATCTGTAAAACTTGGTCAAGCGGCTGTCAGAGCAGAAACAAAGCTCATTCTCTCCATATGTTTTTCCATCGTTTCCAGGTGCGCTCATGTATAAATTGTAAAATAAACCATGCCCTTGAAAAATTCAGGACAGAAGTGGTTGAAAATAGACAAAACAGAATAGACAGATTAAAATACCATGTGTTCACTTGCGAACGCATCCTAATTTTAGGTGTAAACAGGGCCTTAGAAAGCGAATACATTAATCAGGTGGTCACTTTGGTGTCTTTAGAAATACTAAAATAAACTTGATAGACCTAGTATATTTTTAGTTATGGCCTTTGTTGGAGTTGATTGTACTTGGTCTATCGGATATCATGTGAGAAGAAAACCGTAAAAGTGATAAATTGGCTATGCCTTCACATTTATGTAGTTATTTGGCCGGTTACAACCCTGTCGGGAGACTGAACAGTGAACACTGTAAATGTTGTTTAAACCTACTTTTGGTAACAAACCGAGGCCAAATCAAAAGGAAATGGTATTTCAGATTTCATAGTTTGCTCATCTCATGGGATCTCTATGGTTATATGACTGTCAGTTTACAATGTAAAGCCTGTAGTTCAACACAAAGGTTTTATTGTACAGTTTACATGAACGTGTCTCAATATAGACTCTGTATCCGTGGAATTGCAGTAGTTGGAATTTCTTTTTAAAGTTTATATAACTCTTAAAAGTGATTAGTGAGCTCTCATTGTAGCTCAGGGCTCAATACTAAGGATTTTTTTCTGCTGGGTTCAAATTTGTGGACCCACCCCAAAAATTAATCAATAAATATAATAAAATAGGTATTGTTTTCTTTAGTGATTTTTCAAAAATATTGAATTGGAATATTTGGGCTCATTAAAAAAAAAAAAACATTTCCATTTATTGCACAGAACGTACATATACACTTGAGTCAGCATGGTTATATCATGTTTATGTTGTTTCGCATGTTAAAAATAACAAGAATATCCACATGCTTGATTGAGGGACACAAAGATAAGTTTCTTATATGAGAGTTTCTCACCATGCTATGTGTTTTCTGTTCTTAAACCCATCTCCCTCAACAAAAATTAATCTTTTAATTTTTTAATCTCTAATTTTGCTGTAAGATAAGTTATCTTCTCTCAGGAGTACTGAATGGTTTGAAATCACTTGAATGTTTAAATTGGCAGCCGCAAGACTTAAAAATACGTGCAAATTATAAACTTAAAGGACAAGTTCTGTATTTTACATTTATAGCCCGGTTTCAAGATCATTTCTGATGAAATAGAACGGGTAAGATACAATTTGGACATGTGTCTAAGTTTTTATCTTAGCCGTTAAAACAGGGCTTAAAACAGGGCTTTAAGACCCCGTTCACACCTGGTATTAAAATGCGATCTGTATCCAGATAAGTTATCCGGATAATAAGTACTGATTCCATTTACACCTGGCCACATAAATGCGTTTTTGCAAAACGGATATAAATCCGATCTTCACCTCCTGCGTTATATGCAGATTTATTGGATTGCACGCCACCAAAAGCAACAGATCTGAACGGCATTTTATTGATCATCAGCTAATTTCCAAATCAGAGACATCAATAAGAGAGAGTGGCAACAGGCCTGGTAAGATCATTTCGTTTCTTTACTTGAAGATGTGTTAACTGCGTCTGTGACTTACTTTCACTTTTATTTGCGATGTTTTCACGTTGAATAGACGCTCAGCTGCTCATCTGCGGTGATGCGTGTCGCGTGTCGCATCTGACTAGGCTATAACATGACATAGCCTATATAACACGCTCTCACTCGTTTATTTTTTAGCATTTTTGGGAGGAGTAAAATATACATATGTGGTTTCAACAACCAGATTGCGTTTACACCTAGTAAAGATCCGGACACAATGCGAGCCAGACTACCTCCAGATGTGGTCAGGCAGATCCGATCACGATCCGATCACAACGCGTTTACACCTTGCATTAACATGCGTTTTTTATTATCCGGATAACTTATCTGGATACAGATCGCATTTTAATACCAGGTGTAAACGGGGTCTAAGTGTAAAATACCGAAGTTGTCCTTTAAGTGAAAGTCTTAAAGTGCATAAATGTTTCTGGAAATTTCATGAGTTATGAGCGCTAAACCTGCAGGAATTAGTAAAATTATGCACAATACTTGGCCCTCAATGAATTTCCTCTGCTGAAATTCAGGCCCTGATGATTATGATAATAATAATAATGTGTTATTATTTATTATTGGTATGTTGTTTGGCTTCCTAAAAAATACCAGTGTGAAATGTGAATGTGATGTTGACTGATACACTATCTCAACAAAGTTTTTTGAGTTTACTAAAAGTCCAGGCACAAGACGATGCAAAGACTTTTTACTCTGTTTAATTTGGTCAAAGCACTTTGGTTCACTTAACTTTAAAATGTACCAGACTCCAAACACTGGTAAAGATATAAACATTTTGTTTAACCGTTAGTTAAACGTAAAGTTGCATGCATTAACCTCAGTGTTCATGACTTTTGTTTTGTAGCATGCAGTTTAATTTTTGTTAATGTGATTAGTCTAAAACCTTGAAGCTGACGGGATCTTCCGGATTACCTCCCACTTCTTTATAGAGCTGATCCTTAGTGATGGTCACCCATGTGAACACAACATGCAAAAGCATTCAACTTCTCTGAGTAGGCCAGCGTCCGAACAGAGCCACGATAAACTCGCAGCGAGATTCATTTATGGTTAATCATCTTCCTTCCTTCGCAAAGGCTCTCCATGGGCCGAGATGATGCTTGTGCTGGTGGGCTATTTAGCATCCCGGATGAAGTGCTAATGCACGGTACGAATCTGAAACGATAACGGTTGGCTTTTCCGTTCAACAAATGGTAAGCCATACATCCGCTCCTCATTGTAATTAGTCTGCTTTAGTGGCTCTGTTTGCTCGGAGGGATTACAGTAGTCCGCGGCAGGGCGGCATTACCACAGATCGAGTGAAAGCATTAGCCGTTGACATCAGTGTCCCCATCATTAGCATTATCACGGGCTCCATAAGCTTTGTGCCACTCCCAGCTGCACCTTCTGACTAACACAAGCCATTCAACAACATCAAAATCTTGTGACATTCGAGTGCTTGTTTGTTGTTATTCAGTAAGCAACTGTTTTAAACAACTGTGGTGTAAGAGAACCATATCAATATCCCATATTGGCAGCGGGTAAGGATCCAGTGTGTATAAAAACATAAGCTGATGGTACAATAAAGGCGTTTGTTAATAAATAGAAGGTACTTTGTCCTTTGCCAGTAGCGGCGGAGAGAGATAACGCGGCTCTGCTACATTCTCCTCGGGCCAGTCGTGAGCCCGCTGGCAGAGAGGTGAGATTTTGTCAGCATGACTGGAAGTGTTTGAGGAGCTGGCAGGATTGTTTGACAGCGAGACGAGTGGAAGAGACTGGAGATTGTTTCAGTCTCGTAGACGTTGTGGGACGGAACTGATGCGATTGCCGACAGACAGAGAAAGAGATGAATGTGTCTGAATCCAGTGAGAGACAGATATCATGGGGTTGAATACACGGGTGCAATCCTGTTTTAAATCGCATCCATTAGTCGGTGGTTTTGAACTAGTTACCACTTTTTCGATGCTAAAGTCGAGTTAATGTGTCATAATAATGTAGGCCAGGTGATAAAATATGAATGCGCTGCGCGAGTAAAACATGTAGTCATTAATAAATGAGAAGTTTGTTTATGTCTTAAAAGGGCTCGTGGCAGGCTTGAGGTTTCAAACACTCAAGTGTATGGTTTATAAGCGCTCCAGATATCAGCTTTTGCTTTTTACAGTAATGTGTCAGGTCATTTACTAGGGAAGGGCGCTAAAATGTTGCTTTTAAGGCCTATATTGAGCCGATAAAGCTCTTTTTGTGTATCTGCTTAGAAATTACTTGAAGGGTGGGTTTTCAGCATGTTAAATGCCAGAAATAGAATTATTTTGTTATGCACCAATATAACAAATGCATGCAAGGTTTGTGGTTGATAATCTTTTTTTATTTTTTTTACATTTATTTGATCACAAATAAAAGAAAAACTATAATTTTGTGAATGTTATTACAATGTAAAAGATTTTCAGTGTATTCGAAGAAACGGTAATAATTTTTTTTCTTTTAGGATTGATGAATAGAAAGTACAAAAGAACAGCATTTATTTGAAATGGAAATCTTTTGTAATATAATAAATGTATTTGTCACTCAATTTAATGTGTTATTGCTGAATAAATTTCTTTGAAATGGTAAGAGATTTTTTTTTTTATCAACATTTTAGAATAATGATAAAAACAAATTGTTGAATAGGCTCTATGCACGAACTCTGCTGACGTGTGTCCGAAAGAATCTCAGTCAGCTTCTTTACTTCCGGAAGCGCGTTCTGCAGGCCAAGTATATAGTGGCAAAACTTTAATAAAATCCGTTTTCTCAGAAACGCAGACAACGATTTCGCTAGTCGAATTTCGTACGATATGAGAGAATACTAACCCTTAAAGTTGCTGATGTAGCTCGAAATATATCATTTAAATAACTTCTCTTTTTTACTCTTCTGTGACAGCTAACTGCCTCACAGTGTTGTTAACATCATTCACGTTAACCGCAGGACGGTTTTATAAACAGCAAGTGTAATTTGACACTATCTCCACCTAACGCAAAACCCGGCTTCTGACGCAGCACTGGATGTAACTGGGCGTGCTGAGACAAACCCGGTAGCGATCGTGCATAGAGCCATGAATTGATTCAGTGAAAAGGATCAACCCTTCCAATGCCATTTTTGCAGTGGACGCTGTCTTTAAGAAACTTAACGGCCAAATATAAATTGCATTATTTCTTCATGATATTCACAATATTGCCAACTAAATTACTATACGATTGTAATGAATATGATTAATATCTGATTGCACAGCCCTATTTTTAATTGCAATCCTGATATCAGCCCTGTCCATTTGCCGTAATGTGTCAGGTCACTTACTACAGGGGTGTGTGTTTCTGGTTCAGGACTGCAGGAGCATGTTTGGGGACACCTCTGTCTCTCCTGACCTGCTCTCTGACTCTGTGGGGCTGTGGTTGGGTGATAATGAGCCCTGTGAGGGGGTGCTGATTGATTCATTCTCCCAAACCTGCTGCTCATTAACACCCTCTCCCAGGGCAGCGCGGCAGTGCCCTCCTTTGGGAAGCGACGGGCAGAGAATTGAGCGGGTGGTTGTGGAGAGATCTAAACTAAGGCCGGGATCAAGGTGGAAGGACAGTGGCTGACTTCAGGAAAATATTCCTCTCAGTGACATGAATCCAGTTGCCTCTCTCTCAGTTTTAGCTGGTGTGTGGGGTTTGCATGATGTTTGTTTTGTATATGAAGTTTTGAACTAAAGTCATCTCTTTATTTTTACCCATTGTCTCGCAGTATTCGAAGTGTCATGCAGAAGTACCTGGAGGAAAGGGATGAACTGACTTTTGACAAAATCTTCAACCAGAAGATTGGTGAGTTTTCTCAATGCTGCTTGTTGCTTTGACCCAGTTTTGCATTGCCAACAGGTCATTTCAACTTTGTGTAAAGGACATTTTTAGGGCCAAAACAGAGTAATTCTTTGAAAAAGCATCTAGAATAGACCACATACCCTCGAGGAGAACATTTGAATCTTCGTGAAGTTAAATAAGGATCTAGTAATTCCTTTTTTCTTATCTGAATCAAAGAAGGCTCTTTGTTCTTTATCACTGGCCGTTATGTCTGCTTTTCTCTGAACAGTCACCTGAACAGTTAAACTCTTTGTCAGACAGCGTGTCGCACAAATGCGCTTTTGTTGTAGTTTGATGAATGCATATGCCCAAATAACCTCAGGTATACCCTAGTGAAAGCATGCTTTTTTTCCACTTGCCGCTTTTGGAGAAAAGGCGTTTGCTCTAATGTGTGAAGTGTGAGCTGTGAAGGCATCATGGGAACACGACAGCCAGCCCCAGATTTTGATTAACTTTAATTTTTACTTACTTTTGTGTCTGAAGTCCCAAGTGAGGATCTGCTTCAGTGGTTGGTTTCTCTTTTTTTCTCTCTCCCTCCCCGGACTTCTTTCGCTCACATTGCCTCCATGGATTATGCAATAACATGCTGATAGTGTCTTATGTTATATGTTATTGTAAGTTGAGATTCTTAGCAGTTACTATTTCAACTATCGAAAATATAAATTAAATGTTTTCTTACATTACCAACATCAGAGATCAGTGAATATGCGAATTATTAAATGTAACCTTAAAATCTCAGGGAGTACTTACTTAAAGTAATTAGGGCTGCATGATATTGAAAAAAATGTGAAAGCTTCTTAAATATGCTTAATAACTTTTTATCATCACTTAACCCACACGTAAAACTTTGTTGACCTAAAACTTTGAACTTTTTGAAGTAGCCCATTAAAATCATACATCTCCTTCAGTACTGTTTGAAAATTATTCCATGATATACCTCTTGTAGTTAAGAAGCTATTCTAATATGTTGAAAAAAAATAATAATAAATAATGCGTAGTTGTCTCCAGACATTTGACTGGTAGTGTTTATGTATTCTTGTTAATGTTTTCATAGGCTATACAGTATGTTTGTGTGACTGTCAGTGTTGTTACAAATGTGTGTAGTATGTGATGAGTCACTTTTACTTGTGTATACAAACAAGTGCCCTTCCTGAGTGGGAAACCTGTTTGTTATCTTAACAGGGAAATCAAACCGCTATGCGAGTGACATGTCTATAAGGCTAAGTAAAAACAAACGAAAAAGCATTAATTAAATGAAAGAAGTATTTTCACTAATGCAAATAATCCAGGTCCTTTCTGAAGAGAGACGTGAAGCAGGAAACCAAAGTCCGCTGCGATGCCGCTAGTTCACCATACTGAATTTGAATGACAAATGTCTCGGTTTTGCATCTGACCAGTGGAAGGAGATAATGACTCAGCCACTGGTTGCATAATCAGACGCTTCCCTTCTGTCTCTGTCTTTTAACCCTCGTTGCTGTGGCATTTCGTGTTTATTTGATGAACCGAATAATGTTGCATGATGGCTTATCTGAGATAATTCTTTCAGGTCGCATTCAGTTGTCATAGCTGTGGCATATTGGTTTGTTCTTGTGCATAACGTTAACATTCAGAAAACGTTAATATTGCCTCGTTTCTTATATAATTAGTCTCTTGATACGATTTGTAAGCTGTCTTGATTTACTGCAAAAACATCCTACTGTGAAGACCCTACACTTGCTGTGATCCACCTAGTCATATGAGACCTAATAGGGAGCAACAAGTAGCTTTTACCATTAAAATTTCATGAGAAATGAATAGAAATCATTCTTGCTTTGCAGGAGTAGATGTAGAGAAAAACACGCAGATGAAAAACTCAAGCTCAGGGGTGTCTGTCGGCCGAGAATGACAGGGGAAAATGCCATCCTCCTTCATGAATTTAATTTGGTTTGACAGTCACAGCCATGAAGACGTTGGCGTGGAAAAACTGAGCGTTTGATGTTTGACTTTATTAGCAGAAGAACTCGATTTACTGGCTCATCTGGAATGGTCTAGATAATGTGTCTATACATGTTGTAATATGAAAAGCATTAATAAACATTGAAAGAAGGAGCAACGGGGTTGTTTATTCAAGTCTAGGATGGTTTTTTTTTCTTCAGCAAGATTTTAGATGTCGTTCTGAAGTTTAATACTTATGTTAAGATCATCAATGTCGTTCTGATTGTTTTGATTGATTTTTAATGCTTTTTTTTCTCAGCATTAAAGTAGTAGTTCACCTCAAAATGAAGATGTCCTTATAATTTACTCAACCCAGTGCCATCCAAGATGTTCATGTCTTTCTTTCTTCAGTGGAAAATTCAGTTTTTTTAAGAAAAAGGATTTTTTCCCACACTAAGGACTTCAATGGTGACCAAATTGTCCAATCAATGCAGTTTCAAAGGGCTTTGAAGAGATCCCAGCTGAGGAATAGGGTCTTATCTAGCGAAAGGATCTGTAATTTTCTAAAAAAAAAAAAATACTAATGTATATACTTTATAACCACAATTGTTCGTCTTGTGCTAGTCTGCGACACGCTAGGCATTACGTAATCACGTTGGAAAGGTCACGCTGGACGTAGGCCGCCCAATTGTTTATAAACGAGGAGGATCGTTCAAATTTTATTTTATGTTGAATGACAAAATTTGTCTTTGTGCCAGTTAATTGTTTAAAATCGTCCTTTCGTGTGCTTAATCCTTCATACTTGTACTTCTGCCTACATCCAGCGTGACCTTTCCAACGTGATTACGTAATGCCTGGCATGTTGCAGACCAGCACAAGATGAACAATTGTGGTTATAAAGTATATACATTTGTCTTTTTTTTTTTTTTAGAAACTGAACGATCGTTTCGCTAGATAAGACCCTATTCCTCTGCTGGGATCGTGCAGAGCCCTTTGAAGCTCTTCAAAGCCCTTTGAAACTGCATTGATTTGGACTTCAACAATTTGGTCACCGTTGAAGTCCATTGTGTGGAGAAAAAAATATTTTCTTTAAAAAACTTAATTTCTTTTCTACTGAAGAAAAAAAAGACATGATCTTGGATGGCATTGGGGTGAGTAAATTATAAGGACATTTTAATTTTGTGGTCAACTAATCCTTTAAAGGTTTTGAAGTGATAAACAGTCCTTTTGACCAGTATCTGTCTGCCGTAATGGGAGAAAAACATAATTTTCCTCCTTTGTGCCTGACAAGTGTAGCATTTCACAGATATCACTGTTCTCTTTCTATGCTCACAGGTTGATAAATACTTTTGCCCCCATTCTTAAACACTTCCATGACCTACAATAAGCTTGTTGCATTGATGCTTTTTGTCTGGGAAGTCAGTCACGACTGCCTGTAATAAAGAATGTTGGGCAGCTCAGGTTGAAGATGAATAGCCCTCTTAGCAGAACGACGTTGGTGTATCGGTACATGTACACTTGTATGCACGGATCTGTGCAGAAACGTGTCAGTTTGACAGCAATTTTTGGGCTGATGATGTCTCTCCATCCCCCTCTTCATGACACATGATTTATTGAACAGCGATGTTGGTACTGTGAAACAGATGCTGCACTGCAGTGAAATTCTCTCTTGAACTCATGACTTTGGCATTGACATGCTCTGCTGCTTGAGCTACAGGAATGATGATGATAATACTACTAATAGTAATTTGTGAAAGAACAGGCATATTTTACTGACAAAAAAATGCACATGCCTGAATGACATTCTGTGAATAGTGACTCTACATTCAGTCTGTTTCAAACACAAAGCTATTGTATGGCTTCAGAAGACTTATGTATATCCACCTTTTTCTGCGCCCGTTCTATTTTCCATGATTCATAGCGGGTTCAACCTACTAAGTGGTTTTCTATTTCCTGTTGAAGGATTTGTTTACTTTACATAGAATTAGGGCTGAACGATTAATTGCATTTGCGATAAAATCGCGATATGATGAAACGTGATTTTGTAATCGCAAGAGCTGCGATTACACTGGTCACGTGACACGCGGGAGCAGTCTGCAAGATCAAGCATCAACTTGCCACTCTACGCGGACTGGCGTTCAGAAAAGAACAGTTTATTTTTAATGTATGTGATATTGTGTTATTTATTCTCTCCCCAACACTCCTGGATCGATTCAGAGAATTTCAGAATCGAGTCTGAGCTTATAGTTTTTAAACACAGATGTGTGATGACGCTGCGCATGCTTCAGAAGCGAACCGTGGCGTGTTCTGCTTGCTTCTATTCTCTCTCTCTCTCTCTCTCTCTCTCTCTCTCTCTCTCTCTCTCTCACACACACACACATGACACGACATCGCTCGAAGCTTCCGAAACATAGTAACGTCATTTCATAAAGTTCGGGGTTGAACCGCATTACAAGGACATTCGCGGGCTTCATTGCTCAGGTTGCCGCTTTGCTTGATGTTATACTCTTGCAGTGCACGTTCTCTCCCGCGGGAATTTTCCTTACAAATGCTTCACAGAGGCATTATTTATGTCTTTTGGAATGCAGTTGGCTTAACGTTATATATTAAAACTATGAAAATCACTGAGAAGGCTGCTTTCATTTTAAAATACTAACGCGCGCTTTGTGAAGAGCGCTCGTGCATGCGGCCGTGAGCGACTCATTGGTTAAATGTGCATAAACTTGCATGTCAAAATGCTTTTATGACGCAAAATTAAGGTAAACACGGTCCGTTCTTAAACCAACACGACAAACCACATTTTTTCAAGAGATATGTGCATTAGTGTGAATGCAGCTTATCATATCTAAACTGAGGGGGAAAATCACTCCAGCTCTTTACTGATAAACATTCAGACTATTTCTTTATTGCTTGTAATGCTTTTTTTGTTTCTCTTTATTTACTAGCTTTTATATTTTGAAGATATATTATTTTATAAAGCCTATTTAAAATTCTTAACATTGGTTTAATTAAATGTTTTTTTTATAATTATTTTTTAAAGTATGTGTTTTTACACATGTAATTAAATACATATTTTAAGTGTTATTAAGATTAATTAGTAAAAAAAGTAGATCGGATCATGAACTGCCTAAAGATTCCCATCCCTACTGTACAATGATTTATTGCTTGTGTTTGTCGACTAATACAGAAGGTAAATAACGTTTTTTTAAATCGCATATTGAATCGCAATCGCAATATTGGTTAAAAAAATCGCAATTAGATTATTTTCCATAATCGTTCAGCCCTACATAGAATGCTAGCACTCTATACATTAGAAAAAGTGGTCCAGACATTAGAAAAAAAATCAGTCTTCACATGCGTTTTATATTTACGGACACGACTGTTCTGAAAGCGACTTTAAAACTTTCACAGAGATCTTAAAGAGAAACCACAAAGAAGCCTTTCTTTAAAGTGAATTATTTGTTTTTTATTAATTGTATCTTAATTTCCACCAATGCTTCATCAACCAATTGCCTGGTTTTAATAAATTAGAAGTATATAGTAAAAAATAGATGATCATGACGGATGTGACAGCACGCAAACTGGATTTTGGTCTCATGAATGAAACTCGGCGTATGCCTAACCTCACAGGCCTGAGAAATATATAGACTATGCATCTTTGAAAACAGAGGTAGACAGGAGTCAAAGGACTAACCAGCCTAACTTTATAGTACTGTTATTCTGCAGCAATCGGGGTGATAGAGACTGTCTGATGTTCATTGCTGGATTAGGGAGATCGTGCAATCATGCATCAGCTATCCTTTGGAAGTTTTGAAGAAAAGAAAAACGTTAATTTTGTTTTATCTGTGATTTAATAAAAAATAACGTGATCAGATCACATTTGATGAATGTTTATTTTTCGATTTAGTTCAGCGATGTGGGGATGAGAATCTCCTTAGATTATCGCACTGTGATTTGTGGAGGGAAAAAGTGTTCTGCGGTGACGTCACATATGCGACGTGTAGTCTTTCTCGTTATGTCTATTCCACAACTGCTAGCCAAAGAATCATACAATAAACTGTCAAACTCGTTACATGAGAAATTATACAAAAAATTCACAGACAACATATGTTCACATTCATGGCACAATTCAAACGGGATCAGAAAATAATTATTTTCTCTCATTCACTTACATTGACGCTTTTTCAGCCTAGAGGTCCACTTGGAGTTTTAATGGGCGGGACTTACCAGCTCTATAGTGCAAATGTTACAATGACAACTTTTGTGGTGCTTTTTTTGGTCTTTTTTGGAGATTGACAGCTCCTGGTCACTTTTGTTAAATGGAAAAGAGTGGTTTGGACTGGGGTGGGCGATATAGCCTCAAAATTACATCACAATATTTCAAGAATATTTGCGATAATGATATTTATGACGATATAGAAATCCTTTTTTTTTTCTCATTACATTTATCTTGCCTAAATGTTTGCTCACTCATTGTGTTTTTAAAACGGGGTAATTTTGTTGTGTTTACAACACTAGGAAGCTTGATTTCAATCTTTGAATTAAATTAGTGGTGCACGATATATCGGCCGCCGATATAATATCGGCCGATTTGGTCAATTTTTTACACATCGGTATCGTTCCGATGTCAAAATAGGGCCGATGTGAACAGGCCGATGATCATCCCTGTGTATTTGACGTGCGTGTAGGTGTGAGTGTGGGGGCGGGGATGTTTGTTTTTGCACGCATATTAAAAGCGCAAGTGCGTTTAAACATCAAGCCACGAAGACGGGAACTGGTGAGCTGTTTTTCTGCCAGCCTTCCTAATGCGTATTTTTGTCCCGCCAAAGCCATATTTGACCGGGTAAGTGATGTAGATGAGTGACTGCTGCGCTTGTTTAACTGAGGGAACAAGAGAGAGTGAAAGCACCGGTCGCGCGCCGTCTTCAAAATGTCTTGCGCTTGTTTAACTGAAGAGAGAGTGAAAGCACCGGTCACGCGCGCCGTCTTCAAAATGTCTTGCTCTCTCTCTCTCTCTCCCTCCCTCCCGCATGTTTATGAATTGAGTTGACTGAATATCTTTGACAATACACGACGGTAAAAGGTCGGAAGACCGAAGTTTTTTTCTTCCGAACTACTGGTTGTGAATTGTGAAACCACACTTTCAATAAACCAAAAAAATCTATCTGTTGATGAAATGTTTTCTGTGTCGACTGTCGAGACCATAGACTGTAAAAATAGGTCGAGACAAATCTCGTGCGATGTTCTAAACTGGATAATCACAACGTGTGCCGTGGTTCCGTTAATGACACGTCCGATTCGCGAACTAATGACTCCTTTGAACCGATTCACTTTAATGAATGGTCAAAACAACTGATCTGTCCAACACTGAGCTCAAGATACATAAATCGGAAACACTTTACAATAAGGTTCCATTTATTAAAGTGTACATTAAATGTACACTTTAATAAATGGAACCTTATTGTAAAGTGTAAGGTTAATAGATTAATAGAATGTTAACAAATTTTGTTAACATTCTATTAATATTAGTTTCTATGCAGATTTACTCCATGACAAAACTACCCCAGTCATTCTAGAATGATTCATTCTTTCCAAATAGAGCAATTCAAGTAATCTGGTGAAATTGTTTTTATATTACAATATATATCGCAGAAAAATAAAATATCACAATGTCATTTTTTACCAATATCGTGCAGCCCTAATCCTCGCTATGTGTTTTCTATACAGGGATATCGACATCGGTAAATATCGGTATCGGCCATAACAGCAATGTTAATATCGGTTATCGGTATCGGCCACAAATTTTCACATCGGTGCATCACTAAATTAAATTGAAAAAATAGCAAAAATCTATATAAAAAAAGGATGCAAATAAAGAAAAAAGTTTTGGGGTATGTCTAAGACTCTAACACTTGATGGTGTATTTTTGCTTTAGCAGTTTAGCAGTATTTTTGCTTTTAACAGTTTTTTTTTTTTTTTTTTTTTTTGCATATCTTGCAAAATATTGTGCTTTGTTGGAGGTCTAACCTCTTGTAACCAAACCACTTCCATTCTATTGAAGTAGCTCCCTTTTTATCTACTAATTTGTAATCGGAGGCTGACAGACAGGTTATGTTGTTCGTGCTAGAGAACGTAAATGTGCCATACGTCATCGCGTCGCTATATCAATGATATCACCATATGACACTTTTTTTTATCATGTTAAAATGTATACCGGTATTATCGTGAATGGTATGATATGGCACACCCCTAGTTTGGACATTATGCTAAGCTTATTCTTTCATATATTCCGGATGAAAGACAAACAGGTTTGGAACAACATGAGGGTGAGAATGATGCAATTAAAATTTTTGTCAGAAGTAATCTTTTAAACCACTCCTACATGCATTTCACACATTTTGAGTGAAAGAAATTAATATTTAATGTTAGTTTAGACGTAGTATTTGTGCCATCAGGCTTCTTAATGTGTCCTGTCAGGGTCATCCATAACAGGTGAAAATACCATCAATAGCTGTGATTGCTCTGCTGTGAGTCAGAGTACTTGTTTATGATACACAGCCAGATGAGCAGTCTCTTCATTTCCTGGCCCACCCCCCTTCTGAACCATCACTTATCATGCAGACCCCTCCTCCCTCTTTATCGTCAGTAATGGTTACAGGATGACGGGCCAGAGAGCTGTCAAAGGACACAGTACACTCCGTCCCAGAGCGCGCACATCTTAAAACCATCCTCGTATCTCTGCGATCGCTTTCAGCCGGTCGGCTGTCATTTATTCTGCTGCACGCGTCTCATGGCTTTGATGCCTGAGGGAGGCATTCACAGCTCCTATTGATCTCCCTAACGTTCCGATCTGTTATGTTGTTATTCCTCTATCTGCCCTCCTCCTGGTTTCTTCATTTGTGTTCTGCCTGTCCACCCCTCCTCCTCCCTCATTCACATCTCCCTTTCTCTCTCTCCCTCTCGTTCCATCTGTCAGAGTTCTGGAATGGATGTTTGAGAGTTTTGTGTTGCTTAGCAACTGCGGTTTCCATGGGAACGCCAAAGATATTCTTTGTTTGCTTGGTGACCGGGAAAATGAAATTAAAAGATGAATTAGGAAATCGATGATTTCCATTCAAAGGAAGCAAATGAAACCCCTAACAGATTATACCCCGATATAATAGTAGGATAATTACACCCAACCTCTTTCTGGCCCTAGGCTGGCGGCTCTGATTGGTCGGATTGATCAATGCCTAAATGGTTTAGGTTTCATTTTCACTGTGTTTAGATGGGCCGAACATGCATTCGGTGCGACCATTGCCTGTAATGCTATTGTGATACGTGCCCGAGAGTGCAACATATTGATGCGTGTCCTTTATTAGTGAGTCAGAGTGCCTGTGCCCAGATGTGTTTGTGTGTGAATGAGTTCATGCATACGTGCGCATGTGCACACTAGCATTGCATTAATTGACACTTCTTTGATCCACCAGTCTCTGTTAATTGCTCTGGGATTTGGAGAATTAATTGGCCAGTCAATGTCATTATTTCCACCCCACTCGCCCTCTCTCTTTGGCCACTACACTAGGGATACTCAAATTACGCAGCTTAAGGGACACTTTTAGAAAATACATGGTGACTGGGGTCAGTGAATAAAATTATAGGTTGATAGGTTGTTAATGTTTGCAGTAACTATCAATTACATCTAAATCTTTTACCAGCTTCAATTGTAATAAGTCTTTAAAACCCTTTCCATTTTCCATTTATTATGTATGATGTGAATTCTAACACATTTTATTTACATACTAGAGTTTATATTTTTGCTGCATTGTGTTGCTCACACATGCAGTCCAGGCATAGAAGAGACCAAATCAGTGGCTAGTTTGTGGTGGCTGTCCCTCTTTTGAGTATAGACCAGACACCATATTAATATGAAGTCTGCATTCTCTTCCTGTTGCTGTGTGAACTGTTATGAGATGCTCTGGAGAGCTAGTCTACCTGGCAAAGCGGTCTTCCCAAACCTAGTGAGCAGCTTATTTTCTTTTTTTTTTGCTAAATTCTATTGCATGTATGTGGAGAAGGCAATCCCTCTTAGCAGTGCAGCAAGGTTAGTGAAAGCAATACATCCTAGATGTGGAGCAAAGAGAGAGTAATGTCAGTTAGAATTACATTTATTTGACAACACTTTACTGTAGTGTTCAGTTTGTTATGCCGGGCTCTAGACTCATTCTTCCCACTGGTCACACTGGATTTGCAACCGTTTTTAAGTTGGTTCCACTAGCGCATGTTTTGGTTGCACCTTTTTTTTTTTACTACAACATGGGATTAATCAATGCATGCTGATGATTAGTTCTCTTAATTTGCTTACTCTAGTTTTGCACTGATGTTAAAAGACTGCAGTTGACACAAGACCCCATGTTGGCAAAATGTTTTGATCTTTTTGACTATCAAATGAAAACCCATGACACCATGAAAACACCATGTATTGACTGCCTATATATATATATATATATATATATTGCCTTTTCTGTTTTCTTTGCTTTCCTCCGTCTGCACCTTTGCTCTCGTCATCATGGTCTGAATCTGTATGTTGGCTCGTCCTTCGCACTTTATTCTTAAAAGTAATCAGTAGAGATGCACAATATATCGACCCCATATCGATATCGGTGATAAATTGGCTTTTTTTTTTTTTTTTGTTATCATCAATCCGATAAGAAAATTAGGTCTATATATCAAAGCCAAAAGACAATAGATTATTTACTTCAGTTTAGAGATGCGCGCTGTTCGCCATTATGGTTTTGAGTGATTGGAATCACTTCGATTTGATAGCCCAAATCTGTTACGACTTCTATCTGCACAAAATGACGTGAATGCACAAGCGGACTTGACGTGTAATTCCCACTATTTCCACAACAATGACCTGAAACAGCAACTAAACCCAGAGAATTCACAACATTTTATTACAATAGTGTTCTTATTATAATGGCATGTATGTGATAGTCCCAATTATAGTTAATTTTGCATTTTGCCGAGATTTCGTTATTTTTAGAAAAGTGAAGCCACACTTTGGACCGCCGACGTAAGCTACTCCTGTTCGACTCGCGCGGTTATGCCAACACTTCTGGTAGGCGCTTCTTCGTTGGTGTTGTTCAGCGGTTTCTTCTGTGAATATTGAAACTAGGAATCGAAATTTTAACTTTTGAACGATTCCGGGAAAAACGAAAAGTTAGTCCCGATTCCAATCGATACTCGATTCTCGATACCCAACCCTAGTCGTAACCGAATGCGACGCGATGAATGGAGAATGACTGACAGTCGCAGCGGAGGGAAGAGTTTACGCGATCTTGAATTTAATGACTTAAATATTAATTTCTATCTCTCATTATACTATAGAATGGCTTCAGAAGACTTATAATATAGTGCACGAAAACCTTATGATGCTTTATAATGTTTTTGTGCCTTTTGTAAGTCTGTCTGACCGATACCCAACCCGACCAAGAATGGAAGTATCGGATTGGCACATGCCTTGTTGCGCCACACTTTATACACTTATACTTTTATCTCAGTACTTCTGTGTATGACTGGGCGATAAAACGATAACGATAATTACCGTAATATAATTTTTCTCGATAAAACGATAACAAGAGGTCGATAAATGTTCGATAATGTTTATGCGCCAAAAGCGGAACAAAACTCATTTGAACCGCGCGCCACATGGAGCATTTATCCGCACGGCTCAAAGTCCAAACGGCAGTGAGCGCAGTGTGAGCTCACTAGAGCAGACGCGATTGCTTTGATCGTCTCGCTCAAGACATCCGGCGAGAAGTGCTTGAGTTCAGCGAAGAATACAAATGTCAAGTTTAAACCAGTTTAGGGCAGATGAAACACCGCTGACAAAAAGGAGAAATGCTACGTGCAACGATACAGTCAGAATCTGAATTGATACTGAATCCATTTAGCCTACCATGGATTTACTATGAGGTTAGCCTAGTAATATTAACTGCACCATGAAATGTGGGATATATACATTTTGAATTGTATAATATTATTAATGTAGACAATGCATTAAATGTCTAATGGAATATAAGTACAGTGTTTAATAATGTATTTAACTGTTAGGCCACTGTTTTCATACAAATACCACAGAAACCATAGTTACATTTTGCCATGATGGTGAGGTGCTAAGTTATAGGCTTTTATCTGTGGTTATCATGATCTAAATGCATGATACTGGATGACCAATGGTTAATTTTAATACAACTCGTTCAGAATATTACATTTTACCAAATAAAAATGTGGTCGTTACATTAAAAAAAAAAAAAAAAAACAGAAAACAGATGTTACTGTTTTTGTTAATGAACATAAAATTAACATTAGCTTTGTATTAGCTTAAGTTAGGATGCAGATTTACTGTCAACTCACTGTCAAATATGCATTTTGAGACAAAACATGTAATTTTAATATTGCAGCCTGCACTGCAAACTGTGCTGAAATAATATTTTTCTATTCAGATATTTATTTTAAGGAAAAATGAAAAATGTTTGAATGATCTACCTCATATTTGTGAAATGTTCACCTGTTTGGCAAGTGTTTGTCATGATATGTTCTGACAATAAAGAGTAGTTTAAAACCAAAATTAACACTCTGGTTTACACAACTTTCACTTAGGAGCAAAAATCTGCCTTTAAACTTGAAAGAAATAAAGATTTGACATATATCGTGGTAATTATCGATATCGACTGATATATAAAAAAAAAAAATAATCTTGATAATTTTTTTGGCCATATCGCCCAGACCTACTTCTGTAATCATTTGAATATTTGTAACACAGAAATATTGATACTGTGTGTTTGAAAAGCTGTTTCATATACTGTATATATTTACAGCTGTTCTCTCTGGGTCAACGACAGCGCAAACAGATTTGAATGTTCCGGTGTAAAGTTTTTGTCATTTAGAAATAAGATGGCGTGGGTGTTTGAATCGAGATCTTTTAAAGATAAATCGTGCAGCTCTACTATCTCTCTCTCTCTCTCACACACACACAACATGCTGGAAATCTCCATTACTTTGCTATTTGATGCATTCAATGTATCTGTTGGGTACTCGAGCAGTCCGAATGACCAAAATTCATATCCCTTCTGTGTTTTGGCTTGATTCACTTCCAAACAGATCCAATTTGGGCATGATCCTCTTAAGTATTTAGAACAGCATTTATATGCCGTGACTGCAGGCGTTCTCTCACAGAATCATTGTCTCTAGGCTGGTCACCATGTTGTGTAGTTTTCTAGTCATTTCAGACTGTTTTCCCTTTTGTATCTCTGCCACAGTCTCTTGTCCTCTGTCCGGTTTTGGCCCAGGGCCCATGTTGGTTTTTACGTACTGTGGTCTGTCGTACAGTTATTTTCCCAGGCAGACTCGGGCTGTATCTGTATGTGCCTTTGCCCTGTAATTGCTGTGTTTATTCTAGTCGTGTGACATGGCTCTTAAGTTATTTTCTTACCACCAGTTTTACCAATCAGGTCCTGTTGGTTAGATCACTGCGATACTGAACATCCTGTTGACTCTTGGATAGTTTGAATGAATGTTTTAAAAAGCTGTCACCAATTTGTCAATATACAGCTGGAGATGTTTGCTGCTTTTCAAATTAAGCTTATGACCTTCCTTGAACGCATGGCAGTTTGCCAAACCTTCCAGTTTGACATTGTGAGATGACAGTTTGAAGAATGAGCCATAGCTTTCGAAAAAGCTATCTTCTGCTCCAAGCTGCTCCACCGCGGGAGTTTCCCGCTGAGCAGTAGATGTTTTGGTTTCCAGATGAAGAAGTAATACGTTCAGACTGCCAAGTCAGTATCAGGGAAAATTAGGGCTGAACGATTATGGAAAATAATCTAATTGCGATTTATTTATTTGTTTTATTTACGTATTTATTTATTTTTTAAACCAATACTGCGATTGCGATTTAATATGCGATTTTTTTTCTTCTTCTTTTCTTTACCTTATAAAGTTCTTTACCTTCTGTATTAGTCGACAAAGACAAGCAATAAATCATTGTACTGTAGGGATGGGAATCTTTAGGCAGCTCATGATCCTATCTACTTTTTTTCTCATTAATTAATCTTAATAACACTTAAAATATTTAATTACATGTGTAAAAACACATACTTTAAAAAAATATATATATATATAATATTTAATTAAACCCATTGCATGTTAAGAAATTTAAATAGGCTATATAAATTAATATAGCTTCAAAATATAAAAGCTAGTAAATAAAGAGAAAACAAAAAAAGCATTACAAGCAATAAACAAAGAGTTGTCTCAGTATTTAAAAGTAGGCTGTCTTTCATTCAAAGGCTGATTTCCCCCTCACTTTAGATATGATAAGCTGCATTCACACTAATGCACATATCTCTTTTAAAATTGTAAATGTGGTTTGTCCTGTTGATTTAAGATATAACTGACCGTGTTTACATTAATTTCGTGTCATAAAAGCATTTTGACATGCAAGTACATTTAACCAATGAGTCGCTCACAGCCGCATGCACGAGCGCTCTTCACAAAGCGCACGTTAGTATTTTAAAATGAAAGCAGCATCATGCATCTGTGTTTAAAAACTAAGCTCAGACTCGATTCTGAAATTCTCTGAATCGATCCAGAATTGTTGGGGAGAGAGTAAATAACACAATATCATAAAAAATAAACTGTTCTTTTCTGTTTGCCAGACCTATTTGCGTAGCATGACAAGTTAATTCTTGATCTTGCAGACTGCTTTTTTTTTTCTCGCGTGTCACGTAACCAGTGTAATCGCAGTTTTTGCGATTACAAAATGGCGTTTCATCATATCGCGATATCGCAAATGCAATTAATCATTCAGCCCTAGGGAAAATTTACCTTAAGTTGAGGATGTGCCATTTTAAGTAATCAATAGCGGCAGCTAGTTTACAAAATGTGGGCTCTTGGATGAAAGGTTTGTTGCATGATGGATGACAAATGACCTGTTGGTATTTTATCACAAAGAAAAAAATGTTAGTTCTTCTCTCTAGCGTGAAAATGATCTGAGTTTAAAGTGTAGCACAGCCTTTTTATCATTATCGGATGATAATCTTGATAAATGCCTTTACATCTTCAAAATACCTTCTTTTGCATTCCACAGAAGAAAGTTGGTCAAACCAGTTTGTAACAACATGAGGAAATGAGGAATGCACTTTAAAGGGATACTCCACTTTTTTTTTTAACTCCCCCAGAGTTAAACAGTTGAGTTTCACCGTTTTCAAATGCATTCAGCCGATTTTCTGATATTTATAAGAATATCAGTAACCAGACAGTTTCTGGTCTCATTGACTTCCATAGTATATATTTTTCCTACTATGGAGGTCATTGAGACCAGAAACTGTCTGGTTACTGATATTCTTCTAAATATCAGAAAATCACCTGAATACATTCGAAAATGGTAAAAACTCAACTGTTTAACTCTGGGGGAGTTGTAAAATGAGCCTGTTTCCAAAAAAAGTGGAGTATCCCTTTAATTTTTGGGTGAAATATAATTTGTCTTTTGTAGGTTGAATTTCTCCAAAAAGTGTGAATGCTGGTGTAATCATGCAAGTGTTTTTTTATTTTTTTAATTATTTTTGGAGCTCTGCCACTGGATCGACACCTTCAGCACCTTGTACTTTTTTTTTTTCTTCTTTTTTTTTTTTAATCAAGGGAGAGAAACCAGTTTACTGCTTGTTCTAATATGCTAGCCTGCATAAGTTCCAAAACTTACTACTCAACATGACATGTGCAATGCCTATCAGGGCTCTAGAGTGCGACCAAAATTTGAAAGGGTGCGGCTAATGTTTTTCCTAGGTCACACCGGTGCATCTAACGCAGTGGTTCTCAAAGTGGGGTCCGCGGACCCCTGGTGGTCCGTGAGCTAAAGCCAGGGGGTCCGCGAAATAATTTATAACAACCTAACATTTTTTTTAATGCTATGAGTCATGTTTTCTTTATCATCTGAAAACATGCTGTTTATTCCTAAGTAACTTATATAAAGCATTTAACATAAAACAATACAAAGTAGACACTTAAAGTTTTCTATTGATGGATAATCTATGTCTTTGCGTCAAGTAGACTATTCGCTGCTGTTGATTTTGCGGGACGTGCGCCAGAAAGGAGACAGAGAGACGGCATGAACCCGCATCCGGTTCTTTTCTGTATTTTTAA
This sequence comes from Pimephales promelas, assembly GCF_988280905.1. Classification (NCBI taxonomy): domain Eukaryota; kingdom Metazoa; phylum Chordata; class Actinopteri; order Cypriniformes; family Leuciscidae; genus Pimephales; species Pimephales promelas. The sequence continues at coordinate 23,194,379 of NC_142791.1, forward strand.
AAGGCATGACATTTTGTAGTCATTTATAATGTAGCCTATACACAAATAAAAAAATGGACACTTTACCGTTTCGGATGATGCACTCTTGTCTTATCTATGACCATAAATAAGAGTATTCCTGTTTCCACTGCTGAGGAAAAATTCCCATGTAATCGCGCGCCGGCGTCTCGCGTGCGCGCACAATAGTCAGTTCTAGCACTGCTACTGTAGATTTGACATTAGAAGTCTGATCATTATCAAAATAAAAGTGCATAGTGACAGGGCCGTACCCACAATTGAGGTTGTAAGGATGCACATCGCGATGATACTGACCTTCTCGTCTGAGGTGCTTCAGGAGACTAACAACGATAGCTCGTCATTGTCAAAATGTTTGAGTCGGAGTGAACTCGAAGTTCCCCGCACGACGTTTCAGTCAACGGTCATAAAGTGCGAGATAAGATGTAGGCCTTAATTAACATAAACTAAACAGCTGTTTTAGATAAAAGTTTTAAAAAACGACTGAAACAATCAGTTTGCAAAGTATTAATCAAGCTCAACTTTAACAAATGAAAAAGCAGGTCAATAGAAACATACTGTGCCCATGAGATTAACATTATGGATTCATATATTTAACACTGTATGTTTTTTTTAGCTAATTACAGTAGCTCAAATGAACAACGTACGCACCTATTAAACATAATGCCATTATCATTGTATTTATAGGCTTATGGGCTTTATTTGTGTGCAGAATAGGCCTAATTATTGAAACATTTCTCTTTTAAGGCCATTCCTGATTGGAATATGTGATTGTGTTTCGTGACATCTTGACAAAAAAAAAAAAAAAGTATGCCACTGACTGACATGCTTCTACTAAATCTATAGTTATCCAATTGTGGGGCCTTAAAACACCTTAAAATGCACATGTGTAGATCAAGAACATCAAAAATTCCTAAGTGAGGGATCCTAAGTGATTCCTAGCAAGATCACTTTCGTTACCTCAGTAGGCTATTTAGAAATTCCTGCATAGTACCCTGGGTGGAGACCATTCATTTTGTGCAAAAATATTTCATTTGCCGCTCACACATTAACTTTGTGCTCAATAACTGTTATAAATATGAGGGGGGTCCTTGGAATTTTTTTTTCCCCTGAAAGGGGTCCCTGGCACCAAAATGTTTGAGAACCCCTGATCTAACGTCCTTGCACCCGCTGCCTCTCCACGAACGAAGCTCTTGTTCTCCTTTGACGGAACTCACACTCATGGTTGGATCATATCGTGGTCTAAACCAATCAGAGACAGAGATGGGGTGGGACTTTGCCTCTGATTGGCTGTGGTCCAGATATTCCTGTAGGCCTACACTGCTCGTGCTCCGTGTCAGGCCTCGTTTAAACCGTCAGTAAATTGTGACCCAATTCCGTTTTTAAACCCACTGCTCCTTGTTAAAGCCGGCCACAATCTCATGAAAGTGTCTATTGCACAGATTTTATTTATAGAGCCATTTACGCCAAAAATTGTTTTGCTTGCATATGATTTCCACTTTATGCCGTTTAATACGCGCGTTTACAGTGCTGTGTATCATATACAAACAAACACTATTTTTGCCGTATAAATGGCTTGAGAAATAAAATTTGTGCAATAGATACCAGTGGTTGAATGTAACGAAGTACAAATACTTTGTTACTTTACTTAAGTACATTTTTCACGTATCTTTACTTTACTTAAGTAGAATAAATAGTGCATACTTTTTACTTTGACTTCGTTACATTTTGCAGCAATTATTATACTTTCTATTCCACTACATTTCTACAACTTCTGTTACTTTTTCATTACATTTTCGTAATCTGACTATCCGTTCGTTGCACGTTTGTCTCACCAGTGACGTTTGGTCGCCATAGATATATCAACCCGGTCACACTAAATGCGTCTCGCACGCAGTGTGTTTATCGTGCAATTTATACGCTAAAATTAGTTTTTATGTGCATAGGAAACGCACAGTGTATAATATACGTTTGATTAGGATTATGGCAAGCCATGAGGTTCAGAATTAAGGCCATTGCACACTGAGCACGAAATATTCGTAAGCGTATTTTCGTGTTCGTCAGCTTAAAAATTCGTCACGCATAGAAACCTTGCACACCGAGTCCGTTGCGTATTTCTTAAACCTTTGCGGGAAAAAACGCAAAAATACCAAATGGATTCGTCAAGCAGTGAGGATGATTTTTGCCCTCTCTTATTGAAAAGTGAAGAAAGAGAAAATATTACGTCCATCCAATCCTGAAATTGCGCCGAGAGGAAGGAGTTCCTTATCAAGGAGTTGCGAATTTATCCTGAGCGATTCAAAATTTACCTCAGAATGTCAGTGGGACAGTTCGATGCTTTGCTAGCGATTCTGGAGCCACATATTAAAAACAAGACCACCAATTTCCGTGAACCAATCGATTCTGAACGGAGACTGGCAGTGTGTCTGAAATGGACCAGGTATGGACACACACACACGGACAAACACACACCCGCGCGCGGCCCGTTGGAAGCGCTGGGCAGACAGAACAGCTAGGCTGTTATATTGTGTATATATTGTGCCCAAATAATACATTAGTTATCGAATAGGCTGCTCAATCACACCTTATTCGATCCTAAATTTCAATCTGATTGAAAGGGGGGGGTTTATTAATTTCATAATCCAATATAGAGAAGAGAACATAAATACTTGATCGAATTGAAAACCGAAACTGAAAGCACGGCGCATATGTGCAATGATTTGAGGACGAGCTCCCCCCGGCCCTGAATTGTCAAAAGACCTCTCAAAATCCTGGCTCTGGATGCGAAAAACGCAGAAAATCGAACCCGATCCGATTAATTTTATGACGGACTAAAGTTTCGGAGGCTGTGTGCAAGCGTGACTGACATAACGTGAGGTCGAATTTTTTTTTTAACGTGCGAAAATTTCGGATGCGAATTTCGGACTCGGTGTGCAATGGCCTTTACACCATAAATTAATTGTGTTTACTGCCAAACATAGTTATTAATATATAACTTAGTAAGGATAAGCATGTTGTGCATATTGCCTAATTGCAAGCTTGTTTCAGAAATGATGACACCAATATTTTTCCATAATTATTGAACATCATTATAGGAGTATTAGGTGGAACGAGTTAGAATTAAATGTTTTATTAATCATTAGAAAAAAAGTAGACATTAAGAGAATAAATTGTTATGCAAGTACTTTTACTTTTAATACTTAAAGTACATTTAAAATCGGGTACTTTTTACTTAAGTATGGTTGTCATTGTGTTACTTCTACTTTTACTTAAGTAAATATTTATCTGTTTATTTGTACTTTTACTTAAGTGCTGAGATTCAGTACTTCCTCCACCACTGATAGATACACACTTTCAAGAGACCGTTTTGTATGTTCCCACCAGTCCTGAGATCTCTCTTGCTGCACGTTCGTCAAGAAGAACTCCATTTAAACATGCATAATGTTTCAGAAATGTCGAGTGTAAACGCATGAATCGGATATGGGTCACAATTTAAGGAATGTGTAAATGGACGGTCAAAAATAATATAGGACATAGGCAACAAATCAGAATTGGGCATCAAGACCAAGGCCGTGGCAATCAGCATCCGCAAAATAAACGCAAGATAAAACAGACAATGAACAATGAAAAGAAATTGAAACAGAGTTTTTTCTTTAAGAAAAGTAGGTCTGTTCCTCCCAACACTCTCCCCGCTCGATGCTCCAACAACAGCCCAGACATGGAGCTACTTCAGCCACCAGTTCAGGGAAGCACTTTTAAACAGTAGCACTTTCTATTTCTATTTTGAAATGTTTTATTTTGCTTAAAGTTTTAGTTTAGCAGCTCAGTGAAGCGCTTTTTTTTTATTAGATTTTTTTTTTTTTTTAGATTTGCATTTGTACATACAGTATAATTGTGCTTCAAATAAAAAAAGTATTTATGTACACCTTATTCTTGTTTAAAATCATGTACATAATATATATGAATGTAAATGGAGCACGATAAAAAGGTGACCTTGAAATTGTGGGTTAAAGGCGACATGAGCCGAGGAAAAAGAAAAATTTGGGTGCATCTAAATTTTGTGCTGGTGCATCTAAATAAAAAAAGTTAGGCGCAGCCCTGCCTATTGGGCTTATTAATCATATATAGCCATGATGCTTGAGACTAGAAGAATCTAGAAGCTCTGGCTGTTAGTCTCAAACCCATTCTCTATTTGGCCTTGCATGAGTATGTGGTATTTTTGCTTTTGTTAATATTGAAACTTTGCATAGGGAAGTGTTTGTGTGTGTGAGTGTGTGTGTCACAGAATAAGAGCGAGCAAGGGCGTGTGTGAAATAGAGTCATGACTATTTAGACCTAAAATAAACGGACACTTGTTTGCTGAGTTTGCTGTGTGTGTGTGCTTGTGTGTGTTTAATGGGCTGTCTGTTTTTCCATGTTCCATCTTTGTTCGCCTAGTAAACATCACTAAGACACTCACCTTGTTGGTAAGGTATTGTAAAATAAAGACACATTAACCTGGCCTACTAAGCTACCTCTCGCAGGCTGCCCAGGAAATGGTGTTTATTTCCCTTTGCGATGGCCAACAGTAAACTCTAATGTAGTTCCTTGTGTTTTTGGGCTATGCATGGGCAATGTGGTTGGTGTTGGCCTGCACTCTTGCACGCGCATATGAGCACTCCTTTCCTTCTCTTATGTAGTACCACAACTCACTCAGTATTGATTGCACGCTTCCGAGTGGCTGGTAAAAATGGCAGAATCAGTCGTGTCAAAAAACAAGTGGTGAGGAGAGAGAGTCAGGTCTTTTGTTTGTCCCCTCAATGTTTATGTAGCTTTTAGGCTCATTTGATAATGCTTTTAACTACTAATGAGACTGTAGCACTCTAAGCTAATTCTTCTTCTGCCAGACGCTTTTATCCATTCATTTTATCCATTTATCATTCAGATCTGGCATTCATAGCCCATTTGACTTTTTTTACTTTTACTTTTTTTTGGTAATAAAAATAAACCTAAGCAAAGACCCAAGCCTTTAAAATGACTAAAATGCACACACTCATCTAAAGGATTATTATGTTCAATTTCTCATTAATGCAATTATCTAATCAACCAATCACATGGCAGTTGCTTCAATGCATTTAGGGGTGTGGTCCTGGTCAAGAAAATCTCCTGAACACTAAACTGAATGTCAGAATGGGAAAGAAAGGTGATTTTAAGCAATTTTTAGCGTGCCATGGTTGTTGGTGCCAGACGGGCCGGTCTGAGTATTTCACAATCTGCTCAGTTACTGGGATTTTCACGCACAACCATTTCTAGGGTTTACAAAGAATGGTGTGAAAAGGGAAAAACATCCAGTATGCGGCAGTCCGGTGGGCGAAAATGCCTTGTTGATGCTAGAGGTCAGAGGAGAATGGGCCGACTGATTCAAGCTGATAGAAGAGCAACTTTGACTGAAATAACCACTCGTTACAACCGAGGTATCCAGCAAAGCATTTGTGAAGCCACAACACACACAACCTTGAGGCGGATGGGCTACAACAGCAGAAGACCCCACCGGGTACCGCAATTTCACAACAATTAGTGTCTGTGTGCTACAGTACTTTGATTTATGATTTCTTGCACTTATTGTTTGCACATTTGATAATCTATACTCATAAAGTAGAACTGAAATGACATTCATTACAAGATTATTAGTTAAAACATTTCAAAATGCACCTGCAGACTATTTTTACAGTCATGAATTTTGTCCAATTTATATAAAATGTAGTGCAAAAACCTTTTCTCGTCTCGTGAACCCAATTTCGTGTCTCGTCACACCCCTAATATATATATATATATATATATATATATATATATATATATATTTGTGTGTATATAAAAGCAGATATATTGTAAATATAAGTAAATTTATCCTTTAAATGTAACAATAATACATTCCATGTACACAGCTATAGCCTAAATAGCGATTTAGCAATTTTTATTTAAAGTATGGTGGTAAAAAACAAACAAACAAAAAAACAGTGAAGATTCCGTGTAGACCTACATGTAATTATGTAATTCAGTGACTGTCCTCCCAGATCTCCTGTGCTTCAAGAGAAAGCACACACCGAGTTGACCGTCAGCAAGCTTACCCCACCTGTACTCTGGCTCGAGTCAGAATCCTGCAATCAAGGAGAGAGATCGTTTTTTGCATTCAAAGTGCGATTAAGGGTAATCCATTAACTCTGTGACGTAAGCCGTATCCTCTTCAGTGTGATTTTATATCAGTTTTTCTCTCTCACCTACTCATTCCTGCTCAGAACATAAGGATATGAGGAAACCCTGAATTAGATGATTCTATCTGCAATTTCAGTTGATGTGCAGTCAGTGTGTGTTTATAGTGGCTAATCTGACATTTAGAGCTGGAAGTGTTTAACTAGTTTTTAACCAGTTTGTACCTTTCATCTGCCTGTGGATTCCTTGCATTTGTTTATCTCATTTATATGACTGCCATCTGATTAATATGTTTTCACTGTGATCCATAGCTGAGTTTTCATACATCTGTGTTCGTGTCACTAGCTGCTGGGTTTATTCCTTTCTGGGTTGTATTTGAGACCTCCTGACTCTACACTGTAGACAGCAGGAAAGGGAGGAAAACAAAGATGACTGTCTGAGAGATAACAGAGAGACGGAAGAGGATGGTGGGGAAGATACTAAGAGGAGAAATTTTTTTGCTGGGAGGCCCTTATTAGTATCGCTACTACTTTTCATTACTGCTCATACTTGGGGGTCCGATTGTGATATGGAAATTAATTATATCTGAAATAGTGTAGCTTGTGCAATTGAACTTGTGAAAATGGGCAAAATATCTGTAAGTAAATAAATAAATAAACTGACATTGTGTTCATGCGCTCAACATGTATGTCTGTGATTGGCTACAACGATCAACGCTTCAAAAACATGTTGTAAATAGTTATCTTTGATGCTCTTCACCAAGTGCTTGCACAAGATACACACGGGAGCGTTTGAAAGCAGGCGTCTATCAGCAGATCCATAATATATCCACGGCCATATAGGTCATTCAGAGACCTATATGTTGAGCATGTGAACAGTAGGGATGTGAATTTTTGCCAAAAATGTCGTTCGAAAATTGAGGAGCAAAAGTCGATTATTGTTCAAAAAAAAATAAATAAATAATAATAATAAAAAAAACGCACATTTACAATGATCGAAAGGGAAAGGTCAATTTCATCTTTAGTGATTTGTCATCAAGCAAACTGTTTATTAATTGAACAAGTAACATTAGTTAATGGTAGTTAACATAGAAGAAAAAACAATAAGCACAAAAGTCAGTTTTTGCGTCGCCAAACCAGATGCTCATTAGATATAATGTCATATGTCAATGACTTTATGTGAACCTGCCTTGTTACTGCAATAGCCTACTTTTAAAACAAATTAGGCCATCCTTAAAAATATTTTGGTTTGCAGTAAGAGCAAAAAAAAAAAGGGTCTGTAGGTAGGTCTATATATATGTATACAATAAAATACCGGGTTTACCATGCGGGAACACTGAATGAAACGAAGCGAACGTACAAGCCATAGTGTGACACGGGTAAACCAATGGTGTAAACATAATCAGATGAAGACGCCACAGGTTTTTATTTAAAAGAAAGAACGTAGCCTACATTTGCATGTAGACATAAGCAACTTTCACAATACTAACTAAAATATAAATAATATTATTTAATTGAATTTGAATTAGACGTTTGAAGGGTAAAAAAAAAAATCGTCCAAAAATTGATAATGTCATCATACTTGTAGTAGTGCTATCGTCGAGTAATAATCTGTTTGGTTGTAAAATGTATTACCTGAATGAAATTAACTCGAATGTGTCGTTTTGTGGAATCATTCATTCACAGACAACATACGAAGATGTTCAACCATAGACTGTAAAAAATATGGACAAAGCGTCTGTGACGTCACCCATAGACTTTCTGAAGAACAGTTTTGAGGCTGTTTATGGGGGGGTTATGGCGGGCGCCATATTGGAAAATCTTGAGAAATACAAAATACAGATGTTCAGAAAGGATACAGCGGTGGTATGATGTGTTGTGTCAGATCATGGCCGAGACGTCAAATTCCACTCGGCGCAGCCCATTATCAGCTGTCAATCAAAGTTAACCGCCCTTATTTGTCATACATTTTATAATATCTAATGTGTATATATAAAAATTCACCCCCCTCACAGTTGTCAGGCACTCAGAACCTATCGAAAAATACAATAAAAGTCCATGGGACCAATCTGTAAACATATGAATTTTAACATGGGGTCTATGGATGTTTGCTCCCTTTTGGGACCTCCCTCTAGCGGATTTTAGATCTATTGCAGTTTTTCGCACTTCCGGGTAGGCTTCATTTTTCAGATTAGAATGTTGCCGCTTGTGTTCAACTTGATCTTTATCGCTGGCAAAAATATGATGCATTTGCAGAGAAACATTCTTTCACTAGACTAAACTGTAGGTTCATGGCCACTTCATTCACGCTGTCGATGTTCTTAAATCTTCATGTTACGACTCCGAGTCGAGTGTGAATTAAAGTGCTTCAGATTCAGAACAGTTCATTCAAACTGATTTAGACAGATCTGCCAAAAGAGTGATTCAATCATTTGAAAATTGAGCATCGCTCATGCCCATAAAAAGATACAGCGTGCTTGGAATAAACTACGCATTTAACAACATGTATTGCATTAAAATAAAGTAACGAGAGGAACGGCTCCCAATGTAACAAAGTAAATCTAGCCTACTTTGTTATTACTATAGATGGTTACTACCATAGACAGTAAAGGTTACTACCCACTAGGCATGGGCGGTATCCAAATTTTCATACCGTCAAACCTCCTCCCTATTTTACCGCGGTATACGGTATTACCGCGTGACTAATTAAAAATTACGAGATCAGGCTCAGAAGGCATCACACATGATGACACGTTCAACCAGAGAGTGTTGGTTCCAATAATGCATCTAAAAGCTGTCAATCAACTATTAGAAAACAGGAGATACACATTGTCTCACACCAGAGAATGTGAGCAGAATGGTGATATTTCCTCTAGAGAGGGGAGCGCATTTCTGAAGATCACGCGCCACGAGCTCTCGACGCCAGCCCCGAGATAAAATTATTTATTAATAAACTAGTGTTTTCTATGTCAGTTGCTGCAAAGATAAAGATTGCATTGACGATGCAAACTGGCATCTTCATGGTATGAAAACACGAATAAAGAGTAGCCTAATGCACACTTCACATGAATAAGCCTATAGCAGAGAGCAGCCCATTTCTTTTAGCTTGGAATTGTTTTGTTTAAAAGTATAGACATTTCAAGCTTACTATATATATACACTTCTCAGATCATTAAGACATGTATCTTATATGCCGAGTTTCAGTTCATGTATGAATCGCGCTCCAGTCACGCGTCGGCGCGTGTCCTAATTACGAACTTTGCTTTTTATTTATTAGCCTAATCAAGGCAATTCGTTGATGAAAAATATATATATATAAATGAAGATGCAATTTATTCAAAACGAAATTCGTTTTAAAGAAAGGCTTTGTACAAAACAAAACGTAATAAGTGGTCATAATCATGTCTGACTGACCCAACGTGTTTTCTATGTCAATTGCTGCAAAGATAAAGATTGCATGCAAACTCGCATCTTCGCGGTAGTGAACGCGAATAAAGAGTAATGCACACTACATATGAATTAGCCTAAACATAAGCAGAGAGCAGCCAATTTCTTTTAGATTGTTAAAGAAGACATTTCAAGCTTACTATATATATATATACACGTCTCAGATCTTGTTTCTTATGCAAGGTTCAGTTCATGTATGAGTCGCGCTCCAGTCACGCCCCGGCGCGTGTCCTGATCACTATATTTGCTTATTATTAATTAATCCAGGGAATTCGTTGATGAAAAAAAAAATTTAAATGAAGATGCAATTTATTCAAAACGAAATTCGTTTTAAAGAAAGGATTTCTACAAAACAAAACGTAATAAGTGGTCATAATCATGTCTGACTGACCCATTCCAAATGTTTTCTGATATTGCGCATTTTATGATCTTATCTTATTCATCTCATGAAGTTCCCTTTTCATAAAATCAACATACATAGAAAAACATCATATTATTAAAAAAATATGAAAGGAATACGTTTTTTTTCCAAACCTAGCTTATATTTAAGCGTCACACGGTCCGTCCCGCTGTAGACTACATGCATGTGGTGGTGGGGCGCAATTTTCAAATAATAATCGAATAATACCAGGCAATCTTTAAATATTATTTTTGCTTGAAATGCCCATCCCTGCCAAACTGCAGAAGTCGTGTTCTTCTTCGAGACCAAGTCACTCAGTGCGCAACTTGCAATCTTTGCCCTCTCTCCCCCACTCTCTCGTCACCACACTGTCACGTCATGAGAACCAGATATAAGCATTTTAGCCATTAAATAAATTGTATTTAAAACATTGCACTTATATAGGAGACAAGGATTCCTTGTCTCCTATTTAAGTGCATTGTTGTTGTTTTTCTGACGGTGTGACGATATTGAAAATGATACCGTTGCTATTTTTAGATCCCGCGGTATACGATATTACCGTAATACCGCCCAAGTAGGCATGTGCCGGTATCAAATTTTCATGCTGCGGTTAATTGAAGAGCTTTTATCACGGTATACGGTATTATCACGATATTTTAATGAAATTAATATTTTAATGCTTAAGAAAAACAGATGCACTGTGGGTCTCTAAAAAAAAAACCAACATTTTTAAATAGTTAATTTTAAACTATTTAAAGAATTTTTTAAAGTTTAGTGACAACATGTTACAATGTTTATGATACAATGACTGGTAGGTTACTGTTTGTATTACTCAATTAAATTATTGGATTTGATTTCAGTCTTAATTCAATATTGACTCTTTTGGATAAATATTAGGTAGGCCCCAGTCTTTTAATATTTCTCAAGAAAAAAAAATACACATAATGCTGTAAACATACAGAGAGAAATTAAATATAATATTTAGCAAAAATACTCCTTGTTATTTTTTTCTATTCAACTAATTTGCTGGACATTAAATGGCTTTCCTGAGGTAAATGTAACGTTTTGTGACACAACTGTTACTGACCTGCAGTGTTACTGACCTCTTTCCGTGTTTAAAAACACTTATTGATCGTTATTATGTATAAGTAAATATACCTTTCGGTAAGTTGTACTGTATCTTTAAATAAAAACGAAAGTAACATGATCGGCTTACTTGAACTGAGGAGCAACGATCTGTGATCAGAACCTAAGAGCTGATTTATCAATAACAACTTTCATATCAAAAGTAATCTGCTCTGTCTAGTCTGTCGGTGTCAGTGTCCTCTTTGCTCTGTGATTTTTCTCTGTGGGAGAGCGTGTGAAAAGTGTCAAATGCGTTAAGCGCCCTTCAGACAGGACGCGGAATGCGCGACGCTGACCGCTTGGTTCAACGTTGCCCTTCAGATACAACGCAATTTGCCATTTTACAAATAAAAAGTTGAACTATTTTGAACTTTAACCCTGGCGTGTGTTGGTCGATGCAGGTCGACGCAACAGCAAAACATCCCTGCGCGTCGCGCGCGTATTCCGCGTCCTGTCTGAAAGTCTCAAGCTGAATGCGTGAGAGTTGGCAGCCCTGCGGGGATAAATCGTCGTGAGCGTTCCGCCATGCTTCTACTCCATGTGAGGATTGTTTGACTAGTGCGCACTGTCGCATGCACACAGTGCTTATGTGGGGATTGTTTACATCAGAGTGCGTGCGTGTTTTGCGCAGCATATACGCAGTGTTTGAGCGGTTGATGGAAAATAAGTTAATGCACGCTCTAAAAGTCTAAATTCGAATCTATAATTTTTACGGTATTTTAAAGAGCCCGCGATAACAATATCGTGCATATTCATTACCGCGATTTATCGCATTACCGATTACCGGCACATGTCTACGCCCAAGCCTACTACCCACCTCTGTTAACGTTCACAATAATGCTCTTCTTCTTCTGTTGTTTGTCCTAGATTGTGCAGTAGGGGGTTTCATTCATGTTAGAGACACCTTGTGTCCCCGACAGGAAAATACACTGCTGCGCGATCTGTGACCGTAGGTGCGCTGTCAATTTTGTCATACTGGAATTGTGCGAAAATAAATATAACGATATTCGAATAAGCAATTTTATGATCGAATTTTGAAAGCAGTTTGACTATTCGAAGATCTAGACTCATCCCTTGTGAACACAATAACCAATAAGAGGTGTTTAAGAATCCATTCAACAGTGCTCAAAATGCTAGAAGGAAATGCTGGTGTCATCACATTTTTTTCAATTTTCATACCTTCTTGGTACTGAAGTCAGTAGTGTTTACAACTCTATTGGGCCCCATGTAATTTCAGCTTTGCTTTGTATTATTTTGGTGTAAATGCTCCTCAGTTCATGCATTCTGCTTTTTAAGCTACAATGATGTCAACGTGAACCAGCATTCACTCACAATTTTACTTCATTAATGTGATGGATTTATGAAAATAGTATGGCATGACATGACTTCACCCATTGTGAATTGATTGGATTTTGAAAAGGAGCAGTTTCAGACCTAAACACTGTAGTTTGTTGTGAAAAGAATGAACGTTTTGTCCTAGAAATCAGGCCATATTTATCTGAGCCGCTTTATCACCCTTGATTATCTTTATGGATTCCAGTATTAGGTGTTTGTTTTATTATATATTTATACAATATAAATGACAATACACATACATACATTCATATTTTGAAAATATATTTAAAAATAAGTTGTATATAAATATATCTTCAGGGACTGGGTAAGAATAAATTATCGCAATACATTACAATACAGCATTGTAACAAAAATATCTGTTATGCAATAAGTCACTTTGATTATAAAGCATCTGTTAATGTAATGCATAAATGTAAATTATTATGCACATATAATTGTTGTATTATTGTGGTGTAACTGTAATTTAAAACACTTTATTTAAAATGAATAGGTATAGACATTGTGCTGTAGCTGCCCAGCAGCACCATGTTTGTGGTGGTTTCTTTTTTTTTTTGCTTTTAATCTCCTAAACGATAATTCCACTGTGATCCAATTAACGTCTGCGCTGCCCTCCTATTTTAACAGTGGTAATCAGCTCGCACTAATGCTGCATGTATCAGAAGTGGCCACGCTCTCAATCTCATCGCCCAACGCTAGAACGGTCACGCTAAGCCTCTAGAACAACGTTCCTTCCTTCCGGCATCTTTCATCTGCTCTGTTTATATGACTTGCAAGGGCCATAGCACTCTTGAATTGCATTTCATCCTGTGACTTTTGCCCTGTGCGGTCACCCAATCACACACTGAGACAGGCAGCAATCTCTATCCGAGGCCCGTCCCCTCCGCTCATGATGGTGGCCCATTATTGTTGCTATGGGAACTGTCTCAACTTTCCTGTCTGTTCTTCTCCCTCTGTGCCACGTCGTCATCACGTGAGCGCATGGGTTGTTTAACTGGTAACTTCTGCTGTGCTTTTTTTTTTTAAAAGCAAACGAGTTGAAAACAAGATGAGAAAGGAAATGCTCCAGCTGACAGGATCGAGTGAAATGGAAGGTCAAGGTGGCTGTCTGATGGGGGATTTTCTGAATTTGGATAGTGGTGTCTGTCCTGTGATTTAAGGATAATCCTCTCAACAGTAACTAATCCACGGTCCACTGGTTAGATTGTTGTTATTGTCCGTTGTTCATTGAGAGCGTTTACCGTCAGCACTGTACCAGTATCTGCGAGTCACGAATGAGAGCTAAACCGTTGAATCCCAGAAGTCATATTTTATCCTGAATCAAAAGGGGGAAACATTAAGTTGTTGTGCATAAAAACATAACCTTTTAAAGACAGGCTATATTTTCATGACACCATGACAAATCAGGAACTTTCTTTGCAAGGCTGATTGCATGTTTATGATGAATATCCATACAATATACTATATCTCTTGTGATCTTGTTTTCTTCACCACGTGATATGGATTTGGTTATGAAAATACTGCTTTGTTGGAGCAACTTCCCCCTTCAAAGCAAATCATATTATATTTATTCATGGTGATAAAGCTGCTATTTGAGTTGTCTCTTTATTATTTACTCTAGTTATACTTTTGTTTACTTTGGCATGAATGTCTTTCAGGAGCTTTCATAGGCATCAATATAGCTGCTGTTCTATTTGCTTTATATTTATAAATACATTTTCTTGCATTGCGCACTCTAAAAAGGTCAAATCTGTCTGTCGTTCATTCTGTTTTGCGCCTTATCTAACTGTTTGCCTTCCTGCCTCTGTTGTCCAGGTTTCCTCTTGTTCAAGGATTTCTGCATGAACGAGATCGACGAGGCCGTTCCACAGCTGAAGTTTTATGAGGAGGTAAAATGTTTTTGTTTTCTTTGCAAGCAAGCATCTGTATATTTCCTTAAATGGGCTTTTTGTTAATTGTGCAAGTTTTCAAAGATTTTTTTTTTTTTTTTTGTAATTGACCTGACTTGTTGCGATCTGCAGTTACATGAACTGGTTATGACCTGCAAAGACATGGCTGATCGATACGTTTTTTTTTTTTTCTTTTCCCCATTCCATTGACCAGAACAACACCATGTTTTCCTATAAAACAGTGTGGGATTGTCTCTAAAATGACGGTAATCTTGTTTTGTCCTTTTCAGATTAAAGAGTACGAGAAGTTGGATTCAGAAGAGGAGAGGCTAACGAGCAGTCGGCAGATTTATGACGTCTACATAATGAAGGAGCTTCTGTCGTGTTCACATGTAAGAAGAAAATGTCAGAATCTATAAAATGGTCACTAGCAGTCATTTCTCATTTATATGACATAGGACTGCAGAATTAGGGTTGGGTATCGAGAATCGAGTATCGATTGGAACCGAGACAAACTTTTCGTTTTTCCCGGAATCGTTCAAAAAAGTTAAAATTTCGATTCCTAGTTTCGATATTCACAGTCCGCCGAGCGGAAGAAGAAACCGCTGAACAACACCAACGAAGAAGCGTCTACCGGAAGTGTTGGCATAACCACGCGAGTCAAACATGAGTAGCTTACGTCGACGATCCAAAGTGTGGCTTCACTTTTCTAAAAATAACGAAATCTTGGCAAAATGCAAAATTTGTGAAAAAAGGAGTATTTTTACAGAAGGAGTATTTCCTTCAGAAAGGATTATTTCCTTCAGAAAGGCCGTTGGTTAGCAAGGTTAGCTAAACTTTTTTGCCTCTTAAAAGAATCGGAATCGAGAATCGTTAGGAACCGGAATCGAAACAAGGAATCGGAATCAGAATCGTTCAAATTCAAACGATACCCAACCCTATGCAGAATATATAAATGATGAATAAATATTCAAGATTTTGTCTGCATTTCAGTTCTACAAATTTTATAATATCTATTTAGATCTGCTCCTGTCATGTCAAAGCTTTCTATTCGCTACATGATTACTTGCAAGGTCAAACTGATCCAACAACTAATCAGTGAAGATGAATACTTGCATTATATATATATTATATATTTCATATTATATTATATCATATCATATTATATATGAATTTCTTTTCTTTTTTTTTCAATTCATTGAAAAAACAGTATTATTATTAGGGATTTCAGTTAAACGCGTTATTTACGGCGTTAATGTAAACCCATTTTAATGCCGTACATTTTTTATTGCCCTCGTCAATATCAGGACCTCTCAGTATTTATTTCACCCTTTTATGGACGGTGTTACATTGTGTGAGAAATTATTGCCAAATAATTATTTGTCAAGTCATCCTCATTTATTGCACTTTTAGTAATGTAGATTGTTTCAAAGCAGATTTACAGAGATAAACAAATAATTTAAGGTAACAGAGATTGGTTTGGTTTTATAGCGGTTCCCGAATACTCTTATCTTCCAGCCAAAGCCAGTTTTGATTAACTCGCCTCCGTCGAAACGATCATTTGCCGTTAAATTAGGGGCCGCTAAGACGGCACCGTTCTCTCTAAACTTTTTATATTCATTAGCCCTTAATATGATGCATGCAAAGAAACATGGTTCTATAATGCTGCTAGCTGGAGGGATGATGTTTCTTATTGTCCATTGAAGATCCGGAGACTCAAATGATTTCTGT
Source organism: Pimephales promelas (assembly GCF_988280905.1). NCBI lineage: Eukaryota > Metazoa > Chordata > Actinopteri > Cypriniformes > Leuciscidae > Pimephales > Pimephales promelas. The sequence continues at coordinate 23,210,527 of NC_142791.1, forward strand.
TGAGAAAACAAGAGAACCATTAGCCTCCGTCAGTCTCCAGTAGTAGCTTTTCAGAAACAGGAAGCCCAAATGAACCAACACAATGGCTTATAGGACACTCAAGCCCTGTGTGATTATGTCACACTGTTTTATGTTGTGATAACCAGGACTGCTTAGGAGGTTAATGTAGGAAACTGTTCTTGTTGTTTTAGTGTTTTGACCTCCCTTATCGCAAATGTCACTTAATCTACCTTCCTTTCTCACAGCCCTTCTCTAAGAAGGCAGTAGACCATGTCCAGACTCACCTAGCAAAGAAACAAGTTCCTCCAAATCTCTTTCAGGTAAGTCCGCCAACATGACATAATCGAACCAGTTTTTCCGGGTGCAGATTGGCTTTTGTGCATTGAACACAAAGGAAGGGAAAGTGTTTAGAAAGCAGGGACTCACAATAGATCCTGATGCACTTGTTTGCTTGTCTCCTTCCAGCCATACATAGTTGAAATCTGTGACAGTCTTCGAGGAAAGATCTTTCAGAAGTTCATTGAAAGGTGACAGACTACTACAAAGCTAATAAAAATTAAAATGTTCATTTTTGAGTTATTTTGTTGCTTGGGAATGATAATAACATTAAAACCTTTCTATTTGTTCTCTAGCGACAAGTTCACGCGTTTCTGCCAGTGGAAGAATGTAGAGCTCAACATCCATGTGAGTTTTTCTTTTTTTTCTTACGTTTTGGTCCCTTGTTCTTTATTTACCCAAAAGTTATTCATTGCACCTTGAAAAACTTTTGAAATCTTGTTTTTTATTTAATTGTTTTATTTTTGCATGTAGTTGACCATGAATGACTTCAGCGTGCATCGGATCATCGGTAGAGGGGGTTTTGGAGAGGTGTATGGATGCAGAAAGGCGGACACAGGGAAAATGTAAGTGCTGTTGTAAGGATGAAACCAAAAAGAAGCTTCTTTTGGGTTTAGATAAAATGATGTGCTTGTGTGTGTGTCTCAGGTATGCCATGAAGTGTTTGGATAAAAAGCGGATCAAAATGAAGCAGGGAGAAACGCTGGCGCTCAATGAGAGAATCATGCTGTCGTTGGTCAGCACTGGGGTGAGTGACACGTTCACAAGTGAAAACTCAACTCGTCGTAATACTAAGACTGCACAATTAACATCCGTCTCATTTGTGGTACCCTCTCAATTTCTTTTTCTCTCTGCAGGATTGCCCTTTCATAGTGTGTATGACATATGCCTTCCACACCCCTGATAAACTGTGTTTCATCCTGGACTTGATGAATGGTAAGGGAAGCCATCATCTCTTTGGTCTTAAAGGCTTGTTCATGCCAATGTATTAGAGTCCAATTTTTATACTAAGAAAAATTTTCGGTACGAGAAGCGCAGTGTCGCATCGCGCCACATGGTTAAAATTCAAATACATTGTTTTCAATGACTCACACCAGCACCCAGCTATGAATCAGGACTGCTGTACAGACAATATCTTAATTTCATAATACCCTTAAACAATCAAAATTGTTGACCACCAACTGACAAAATGTGTGCATCCTGTGTGCAATACCTCCAGACGCTAGACGTGGCGCTTCTTGCTGCTTTAAGACTCCATAAAAAAAGCAGAAGTACAATGCTTTGGACTCTGTGTTTTGAGTTCATATTGATTTGATTTTAGATTCATGAGCATATTTTTGTGCTATAGTTTAGATGGTCTCACCAATCCAAACCAACACAATCTCCAAGTGAGATTGTAAAAGGCCATTTAGGGCTCTTATTTTGGCCTTCCTCTATTACTCATTGTCAGCCTGAACATGGGGCGGATCTTCCTCTTCAGACAAACATACACTTCCTGTATCTGTGCTGCAGCACGGGCGACTTCTCTGAACGTCCTTCTTGATTTGTGAAACAATCACATCACGCACTTCAGAAACAGTGGATTTAGACACTCATGGATCTAGTCATAATAACCCTTCCTACATATCAGAATGATAAACATTTTCCCAGAATTCTCATAAATGGACACTGTTCAAGTGGCATCTCAATCAAATTACTATAATTAATTAAGCTCATACTTGGTAGACTAGAAGATCCTTGAAGTATCCTTGAAGTATAATTAGAGGATATATGATTTTGCAAACTGCAAGTATAAATGTCGATTAGAAACCACATTTTCCAGGGTTTTTTCATTATTTGTTTTTCATTTGGTTTTGGTTTTTATTATTAAATTTTTATCTTGCTTTATTTTATTATGCTCTCTTTTTTTATGATACTTAATTTAGAATTTTTTTTAAACTCCCTTCAAACGGCTGAAAAAGTAAAGAAAATGAATTGGTTACATGGTGTGGAATCTCTGATCTTATATATTTATAATGTAGTTTAATAGTTTGATTGTACTTGTGTTTCAGGCGGAGACCTTCACTATCACCTATCTCAGCACGGGGTCTTCAGCGAGAAGGATATGCGTTTTTATGCAGCTGAGATCATACTGGGCCTCGAACACATGCACAATCGTTTCGTCGTCTACAGAGACCTCAAAGTGAGTTCATCACCATCCCAGTTGTTCTTTTTCACACTGAAAGTATTGTTTGTACAGTCCTCTGTCACTGGAAAACCTGTTCTTGTGATTCCCTGTTTCCGCCAAAAAGGGAAAATGAAATGTTCCGTTAGAGTTTGTGTATTTTGTAACGTAAGCTTGAATCTGTTCTGCGTCGTCTGAGGTTATTTTTTATTAAGTTTGGCTGAGCTGTCTCTCTTGGCAGCACTGTTTATTGTCTTTAAACGGAAAAGTACGTCATGTGACGGAGCGAGTCGAGCTTAACCTACAGTCCCAAACATAGAGTTTAGCCTGCCATTGCGATGACCGCTAATATCATGTCATTTGTCGACCCTCCGTGTGGAAGCAGCAAGAGTATAGTTATGCAATCGTTGTGAATTATGCAATTTTAAGTGAGATGTTTAGGCTTCGCGCTGCCAGATTGCTGAGGATGTGCAGGATCTTCCCTGGCAAGCTCCTGAAACGGGAGACTGCACATGCGAGTGGGGTGCATTCTGTGAGCGAGCAATCCTGTTGTTTTTCAGCAGTTTCACTGCTCTTTTGTGTAGAAGAAAAACTCAGAATGTAATAGATCACGTTTGCTTGCGTTCCTGAGAACCTTAATGCATGAAAAGATTTCCAGTGTGAAATGTCTATTACAGGGATAGTTCACCCAAAACTGAAATTTTGTTATGATTTACTCGCCGTCATATCATTCCAAGCCTGTATGCTGATAATTTCATTTTTTTAAATAATCATCATGCAGATCTTTTTATAACACCAGTAGTGTAATGCTAATATTTGGTTCATGGGAAATCTCATTGGTCAAAATCCCTGTATATTAAATATCAAATATTTTCTTATTGGCTGTGATTGTGTGACATTCAATGGTAGAATGGTCATATATGTTAGGGCTGGGTAATAAATATAGATTTCTCGATATTAATCGATTCTCATTTTTACGAACTGATATCGATTCTTAAATCTAAAGAATCGATTAGTCATCACGTTTCATTTGAATGAATGGAACATTGCATCGAGGTTGCGCGCATCCAAAAAAATCGCAATAACCTTTGTTTCAAATTGCAATAAAACAAAACAGTTAATTATTAACTTCATATTAGGCTAATGAAGCCTATAGGCTACAACTAGACTCCCATAGTTTACAGCATTAGTTAAGAGATTTGATTTTCTTGAGAAAATTTGGCATTTATTGTAACTGATATCTAAAATAATCAATATTGAATCGAATCGAAATCGAATCGAATTGTAAAATTTGTGTCAATATACCCAGCCCTAATATATATGTTTTTGTTTTTTGTTTGTTTTTGTTTTTACTTTGTATTTCATGTTCCTTTCGAGTCGGCCGTCATAGTGACAACAGCCAATCACAACATTTCTGGTGTTGCATGAACGCGATTGGCTAGCATCAGCTCTAGGGTATTTGCATTAGCTAACACTTGCGTTTGCGCATTAAAAGTTGAACATTTTTGAAATTCTGCTGCGAGCAACGGCCCGACTGAACCCATAATTGAGTTTGGCAAAGCATGATGTCACTCATTCAGAGTAAATTAACGCTGACGCCCCGTGTGAATGCACTGTAACTAGTAGTAAAGCGGAAGAGACGACCAGTTCACGTGCGCTACATTAAAGAGCGCCAACACAGTGTTTATTTTTTGAATCTCGTAATAAAATTGACCAGAATTTGAAAGCTGCATCTTTAAAGAAGTAACAAAGCACAAAGCTAATTGGGATTTGTTGGATGGGAGGCTGGGTACAAAGCTTTGTTCATTCATCAACTGAAAACAACATAGGCTGAAAGATTGTTTCTTGGGATTTAAGAATCGATACTGTTCTTCAAAAAGGGAATGGGAATTGTGCACGCTTTCCATTGTGTACAAGGTCATTGTTTTTTGCTGGAAACTTTTGGCATTGCACTTAGATAGTGTTACACTCAGTGTAAGGAAAGTTCACTTTCTACATGAACTAGTTCAAAGTTCAGTTCACACATTTTAAAATGAACTAGTTCAGTTCATGGTTCATACTTCAAAAAATTAACTAGTTCATTCATGGTTCTTTTTTTCCATATGTTGCGAGCTTTTTTTTTTCATTATTCCCACAGCCCAAATACAACCAAAGACAATTATTTTATCGACGGGCAGTTTGTACAGAAATGTAAGATTTTTCCCATCCTCACCGACCTTCGTCATAAAATCAGTTTAAATGATCATACGATGCCTCCTCGCTCGCTGCTTTGTCGACCGCGGCCACGGTGCGACACTGTTGTCTTGTGTTGCCAGATTGGGTGTTTTTCCGCTACATATTAAGGCCTGTTTACGTGGGTTTTCGCCTGGAAGGCTCTATAGAAATCTGGCACCCTATTGTATGAAGTTAAACTGAGAGAGCGTGCGTTCACAGACACCAGAATGAATACGTTCACAGTAACGTTCATCAGGCAGTAATACAGTGCGTTCAGTTCACGGTTTCCCAAAATATTAATGCGTTCAGGCATTCAGGCACAACACTGGTTATACACTATTTCTGTTTTGTTTTTTTTCTTCAGTAAATGTACTCCATTGAATCACAGTAATTCTGTAGGTGTTGCTCACAAAAAGACATTTTGTTCTTTATCAAGTTCTTAAAAATGTTTATTTTATTTTTATTTTTTACTGTACTAACCTCCGCATCATTTGCTGTTCCCCACAGCCTGCGAATATCCTCTTAGATGAACATGGACACGTTCGCATCTCTGACCTGGGCCTTGCCTGCGATTTCTCCAAGAAGAAACCACACGCCAGCGTGTAAGTTCCTCTTCTCGAGGGATCAAAACCACATCTTTTATTAGTGTAAAATTAAAATGTCTCTTGTTTGGGGGAAGTATGGTGGCTTCTGTTTCACAAGCTCTCTGTTGTCTCATACTCATGTTTGAGCATATTGAAGCTTTTTGCAGCCAGTTTTAAAATCTTAAACCAGTCTGATCTGTTTTTTTTTTTCTTTATGGAAGTATACAAATGCTTTAACCAATGAATTGCATAAGCAATCATGTTATACATGCATTTGGTGTATACAGTATGTTTCAGTGTTATTTCAGTGTCATTTTATATGAATTGTTTAAATGAATCATTTTATTTTGTAATCCATTTGTTCATTAGAAAAATTACACAACTTGACAAATCAGGTTTTTTCTTTTGTAAATTTTCCTTTGTTTATATATAAATATAGTTTTTTTTAAAATTCATTCATTCATTTATATCAGTCTGGTGAGTAAAATAAAAAATTTACTAGCCAATGGCCCTCAATGTTTACATGTCAGCACTAATTTAATGTTCATAAATTAATTTAATGTTCAATAAAAAAGCAGTTATTCAACAAATGTGCTCATTTAAATATAGACGCTACCATCTTAAAGGCACAGTAGCAAAAACATCATGGTGAATTCAAAAGGCCAGAGAGAGGATGGAAAACAAAATGAAAATGCATAACAATAGTTTTTGGGAGAGTGGACTAATGTAGCAGTTATTTTGACTGTTTGTGTTATGTATAAGAATGAGCTTTGTTATGTTTACAGTCAGTGTGTGCTCAGCCCGGGGGGTGTACAGTTTGATTTTAATGTGCATTAATTCCTTTGTTTGCAGAGGTACCCATGGCTACATGGCACCTGAGGTTCTGCAGAAAGGAACAGCGTACGACAGCAGCGCCGACTGGTTCTCTCTGGGCTGCATGCTGTTCAAACTCTTGCGAGGGTAAGACCACCCTCTGCAGCGGCCCACTCATGAATTCTTTATCTCTCTCTCTCTGTCTGTCTGTATGTCTGTGTTTCTCACCTGTTTGATGTGAAGTGTAAGGTTTAAATGTCAGGGGTTTAGAAGCAGGAGGTCAGGAGCAGACATCAGAGAAAAAAGGCAGAAAGGGAGGGGGTGGAGACCACTGAAACCGTTGCTAGGTAGAGAGTGTGTGTGTGTGTGTGTGTGTGGGGGGGGGGGGTTGATATAATGGGGGGCGGAGTCTGGTGCATGTCTTTCCATTGAGGTATCTCACACATACTTCAAAGCAGAATGAAAACAGGTCAGAACAGACATGGAAAGCTTTCTATAAATTTAAACTTTACACATAAATAATTGTACATATGAAGTGTGTGTATGCATGCAAAAATTATATGAATTATTCATATAAAATTATAAATAATCATTTATATATATATACTGTGTATGTATATGTACATTTTAAAATGATCGCAACATTTTATAAAAAATAATTTATATAATTTTAAAACTTATTTATTTAATGTTCAATATTAATATAAAGGGGTGGTTAATCTGTCTGATTTCCCGATTCGATTACGATTGTTGAAGTCTCGATTCGATTACAGTCGATTTTCGATTATTAACGATTCTCGATTACCGATTATTGATTTTCCATTTCACAACAGTAAACGAAAATGCACTAGACCAACATATGATTATATTAGCAGCAGCAACATTTTTGTACTAATTGCACTTTTTATTTGTTTGATATTCAATGAAAATGTAATGATGGTTAGTGAGGACATGCAAACATGCTTGTTGTCTACTACTTAGGCATCTCATTATATTTAAATATTTTTTTTTCAAAAGCAATTGTGTTGCATTATAATGCAAAGCACCTGGTTCTATTAATTGACAGCATTTAAATGCATTTTGTGATTTCCTTCAATTTAAAATCTTTGAAACAAGTTTGGGGACTTGAAGGGCACCTGATTCAGAGAATCACCCAGAAATAAAAAAAAAACCCAGCATTTATCTGAAATAGAAAGCTTTCGTAACATTAAGGAGCAAACACTAGGAGCATACTTGTAGTGAATTAATAATATAATGACTGGTACAGCCGAGTGTTTTTCCTCTTCTGGCTGGAAACGTGTCGTATGACTTCTCATATTTGTCATGTTTCCGTCGTTGGTTTTATTCTACAAAGCTTACAACTAGTGTGGCTCTTGTCCAGCTCCTTTCCCCCTTCAACTTCAGAAGCCAAAATATTTCCACATGTCAGCTTTTAACCTAACAACGAGGGTGTTTGGATCTCCGTTATGTGCACGCCACAGATGGTCTGGCCTTTCGTCTTTCGCGTTGCGTCAATATTACGTTATTATAAATGTATATCTCAATTTTTATTATTTTTTTAAATATCAAAATATTTTTTTTTTTGGAAAATCGATTTTTTTTTACATTTATGAATCGATTCAGGATCGTCCGCATCACGATTCACCGAGAATCAATTTCCCCCCCTCCCCATCCCTATTAATATATGTATGTGTGTATATATTTAAAAATTTGTAATTTTATATAAATAATTCATATAATTTTTTTAAAATCATTTAATTTTTACTTTTTGAGGTTTTAGTTATCAGTTATAACTAACAATAAGCCATCTGAAGCGAATCTCAATTTTTGATTTACATCAAGACGATGTGATAGACAATGATAATGCTTGTGTCTCAGTCAACAACTGAGAGTGAAAAGTTTTTGAACTCTCATGGAAACCCCTCCCGCCTACCTGTCACTGCTAAATCACCACATGTGTTCTCTGTTTGACGTTGCGAGTCTGAGCACTTTGTGTGCGGTTACATGAACTCTGTTTCTTCTGTTCTCATAGGCACAGTCCATTCAGGCAGCACAAGACCAAAGACAAACATGAAATTGACCGCATGACCCTTACCATGGTAAGAAACCACACGCAGCTTTATTTTTGTTACCTTCACACATAGTCACATGTAAATGAGTGTGATCTAATTTAAAATTGCTACATTGTGCATGATGAAATGGACTGAAAGTTCCCATAGAAAAAAAAAGGCTAGCAGTTACCTAGAACATCTTCGCAGGCACACAGATCTTAGTTAGAGTTTTAAAAACTTCTAGAGAAGTGTTACCTATAAATTGAGTTCAAACTGGAAAGTGTCTTTTGGAGAGATTCTTAATCCTGAATGACAGATATTGCAGTGAAACGGGAGATAGATAAAGGAGCCACAGCTTTCCGTGGAAGTGAAGAGCGAGCATTTCATCATTGGAGCACCTGTGCCTTTACACCCACTGTTTAACAAGGGAACGCTAATGGAGAGGAATTTGCATCCACGCTTTGCATTTGCTGTCCTCCTCTCACCACAGCAGTAATTTAGTCCTCACCGAGCTGCAACGCTCTTGACTGTTGTGCAGTCACTAGAAAGGAAGTCACTTGTTTTTAATGCTGATTTGGGACTTTTTGTGGTTTCCCTTTAAAGCTAAGACACAAGTGAACTGTCTACTGAGGTGTGAATTCTCCCAAGGCAAAAATATGCTGCCCTCTGAGACGCCTGGCTTTGATTAAAATCAAAAGCAGCGTTGCATGCTTCTTTCACCGATAAGGCAGTCCCAGAATACATTGCGAAGACTTGGCTCAGTGCTAATGGCAATTCGAAATGTATTTAGTTTTTCAGTATTGATAGGAAATAGTTACAACTAATTAGAAATACACAGTATTTGTGTGTGCCATGTGTTTTTGTGCTTATTACAGTATCAGGTAACTAGACTATATCGCTGCTTATGAAGGTAGTTTTAAATGAGTCATTAGAACTTAAAACAAAGTGCGTCCCAATTCACATATTTATGCACTATTCTAGGGCTGCCCCCTAATAGTTGACTAGAAGAGGTTTGGGCGACAAACATTTTAGTTGGTTAGTTGCAGAAATAAAAATCACTTTTAAAAGAATGTTTTTTGGCAAGAAATCCAAACATTCACCTATCATTCAAGTATACTGAAACATGTAAGTAGTAGCACACAAGTCCACTCGCTCCGTTAACCTAGATAAATGTGCGCTATTATTAGGCGCATAAGTGTTAAGAGCTTAAGCACAAACACTTACTGCATGACTTGCTGGCTCCTAACTCAAAATAACAACAGAATGTTGTGCTTTTGTAAAATAATGAAAACAATCAGGATGTGCTTTCTGGCGTGTTAGTCTCAGTGAACCGAAACTTAGTGTATACTTTCTTCACAGACATGAGAAATATATCTGAAAGCTTGACATGTCTACTTTTAAATGAATCAATTCAAGTGGAAAATAAATGTTCTCAGATTTTCATCCGTATAAAAAGTGCATATACGCGCGTCCACTGCTGCGGAGATGACGAGTCAGCATTGTGACTTTGAATTCTTTGACGTTTTGTAATATAAATCGTGCGAGTGATGTGTTCACATTGAGAATTCCAAATAGAAAAATGTTTAAATACCCGAATAATGCACTTAAAGATGATAAACGGTTTTCCTCTGACAGGCAGCAAGATAATGTTTTATGTGGAAAGATTTTGAGCCAAGACTGTTATTGTTTAATTTTTTTCCTGATGAAATAAAAGAAGTTATAGTGTACTCCTGACTATCCTGACACAATAATAGACCTACTCGGGGTTTGTTTTCGGATGCCAACCTCCCAGGAAAAATGATCTCCATATTTCATTAGTCAAGGATTTAGAAGGTAACTTTTATACTCTCACCAATTTAGTTTTTTTATTTTTTATTTTTATTTTTTTATTATTGCAATTTTAGGCATTACAGGGCTTTAACAAAGGGAAGAACACATCATAAATCAAATCTGCAAGCAAAACATGAAACCTCCATCTGAATCCCTTACTTGTTATTTTTGTCAATCGAAGAAACCTTTAAGGGTTTTACTTGTAAAGTCTACAGACACATATACAAATAAATAAATACATTTAGAAAAATAACCATAATAAAAAATAATAATAAAATAATACAAATAATATCATCAGATTTAGTTAATATTGGACTGGACAACTTAATCATAACACAGAGGTTTGAAGTTGGCAACCAAAGGACTACTGTTCAAAAGTTGGGATGCATTTATTTGATCAAATATCCTCTAAAACTTAAATATTTCTATTTAATATACAATGAAAAATAAAATAGATCCTGTCATGGAAAAGCTAAGTTTTCAGCTTCAGTGTCACATGATCCTTCAGAGACATTGTAATACTTGCTGCTCAAGAAATATTTAATATAAATGTCCTTTTTGTGGATAATATTTTGACGAATAAAACCTACAACGCAATGCCCTGCAATGCATCTAGTTCAGCGTTTCTGTGATGGTACCTGACAGCTTGATTTGCGTTTGTACATCTGCATTTACTGTGACTTTAGTGAATGTTGACCTTGATTTGAATGTGCAGTTGGCACACTGCCTGTTATGCAAGCGAATTGTTTTTTGGTTGTCCTCACATTCATTTGTATGATTATGAGGATATTTAAATACCGTTAAGCACTGGGTACTGTTAATGCTCTGTTGATCTAGATGGCAAGTATAAAATTTGCTGTTCCTGCATATTTGCATTTTACTAGTGAATTTTCTGTGTAACTAATGAGGAAAGCTAATAAAGCACATGCAAACACGCTCTCGCTTGAGTCGTCAAACACCAGGCAACACTGCATAAAGTCATGTTTAATTTGACATCATTTGAACTCATGAGCCACTTCCTGTTCATCTGTTTCCTCAGAATGTGGAGTTGCCTGACTCCTTCTCACCTGAGCTCAAGTCCCTCTTGGAAGGACTCTTACAGCGAGATGTTGCCAAAAGATTGGGGTGTCTGGGGCGGGGGTAAGTCAAACACACTCCTTCAAGATTAGACATCTGAAATACTGCGGTCACGTTTTATGTTTTATTTATTTGTACTTTGTTTGTAGTGGACTACTCAAATAATAAAAAAAGTTTGATGGCTCTTGTCTGGATGGAGCGGCTGTCTGAAAGCATTTAGATTAGGCAGAAGAGCATGCTGGGAATTATTTTCAGCTCGTTCTGAATTGCTGACACCTGCTGGTCAGAAGTGGGGATGGTTGATAAAGTACATCCTACTTTACCTGTAAAGCAATATGTACTGTATAGCAAAGCCTTTTTTTTTTTTTTACAAAATTGCTTGTATCGTCGTAAAATGTAAATTATATAATCGCACTTCTGTAATCTGCTAAACAAAACTATAAGGATTGAAAATATATAGATATTATAAACATTAACATTGTGATCTTCTGTAAAGCTGCTTTGAAACCGTGTCTATTGGGAAAAGCGCTATACAAATAAATGTGACTTTACTTGTCTGAATGTGACCTCTTTTACCCACTGTAGGGCGTCAGAGGTAAAGGAGCATGTGTTCTTCAAGGGAATCGATTGGCAGCAGGTCTATCTCCAGAAGGTGAGACCTTTGACCTTCTGTTTTCGAGGATCAGCCCTAAGACACCTTGTTGAATAGCGTATAGTCCGTTAGAATATGGACAGCAATGTTTAACTGATCTAATTTCGAGTCGGATAGTTGACTAGCCGTCCAACACTTGATTAGCAAGGTTAAGATTTTTTTCTTTTTAGCCAGGGCTGCTGCTTTAAAAAGAATGAATTTAGACAAACATCATCGAGGAGAGTGTGTTTTACACAGTGACTGTTAGCGTCCTCTCCAGGAAGTTGTGACTCCAATTTCGTCCCCTTTACAGCACTATCAATGCACAAAGTGAAGCCAACAATACATTTTTATAAGATAATTACTGTCAGACCTCAAATCATTACCTGTGAGCAGTGTTCCCATTATCTGTAGATTTCTGTATGATGAGGACTATGATTTGTTTTTTTATGTTTATTTTAAATAGAAGGTTATAGTTGGTTACTGAGCCAATAGAGTGCAACAGCCACTTTTCATTAGGTACATTTCAGTAAATATATTTTTAACGATAGCTTATAAACCATTGCGAGGTTGTCAATCAATGGTATTCACTTTTATTGTAGCCATTCATTCACAGAATTTTTTACTGGTGAAAAGCTACTTTACCCATGATGCTGTACAGAATACCACCAGTCGTAGAGTTGTGCTTGGCAAATCATGCCAAAAGAGCTTGCAGGGAACGCCCACTCCCATGAAGCGCCGCAAATGACGTAATAGAGTCTTGCTATGCTATCAAAATACTTAAAATTTGGTGCATCACACAATAAACTTGCAAACATATTGTTTCAATAGATATAATCAACAACTTAAATGAATAGTTTTATATTTCCCCATTGTTTTTAATTGCATCCTTTTTAATCGTCATTCACAATGCTTTATGAAATTGTAGTTCTTTCACTCACTCAAGCCGTTAAGTACACAGTCTTGTAGCTTTTGTGTTTTTGCCTAATTCTCAAATACATTTTTTCTTTTTTTAAAAAGTGTTTGTGATTCAACTCATAGCTGGTTGGCTTGCTTTATGACGTATAATGCTTTAACAAAGACTTGTATGAACGTAAAAAGTACTTCTGGAATCAACGCTGCAAAAAAAGTGGTTGAGAACTAATACGCTTCGTGTTTTATGGTTTCTGATGTAAATGAGGGTTTATTCTGCGAGATGAACTAGTCGGTTGTTTTGACACATTTCCGCCATGATCATTTTTCATATGGTTTGTTTAATATGAATTCTCTGCATCTGTGGTGTGGTTGCAGTACCCCCCACCCCTCATTCCCCCCAGAGGAGAGGTCAATGCTGCAGACGCCTTTGACATCGGCTCCTTCGACGAGGAGGACACCAAGGGAATTAAGGTAAAACCGGTCACCATGGGACCAAACTTTCCACTTATTCCACTTGGTGCTCAAGCCTGATGTCTTTGCTTCAGCTCAGTGGCTCAGTGGACTACTTTTTTTTTTTTTCAAGTGTACCCAAGATTGTGTCTTGCACTGAGAGAGCCGTATAAAATCTAAGAGCACTTGAGCTTAGATTTCATGCTTTAAAATCTCCAGGAATTTTCCATTATGCTTCGAGCTTTTTAAATGTCTCCCTTTTAGCCAGAGTTTGACATTCAAAAAAAAGTCTGAAAGTCTAGTCCACATTGCAACTTAATCCTTTTTCACACTACATGATTTTAAAACGTCGGGCTGAACTGTGCGGTTCATGCTACATGACTTGCTCTCTGTGAAATCAGGAGTTTGTTTAGCTGTTCACACCACACAACACAACGTGATTGATCCACAACAGGAGGTAACGCACTACACGAGTTGACAACGCACTACATAGAGATACAGCCACGATCTGATAATAAGAGCAAATCGTTTGTGACTCTAATGAGAGCTGTTTCAGGACTGTGGTACAGTCTAAATCCTGAAAATAATCAAATAAACACCCAACGATTCTATCTTGTCTATAAACCACGTTTTGTCACGAAAAACCACACAATAAAAGAACCAGAAATTATGCGAAACAGCATGTGCGCCAATACCTAGCGAAGAAGAGAACACAACACGCGAATATGGACGTCAGACAGAAACTAGTGCTGCACACTGTTTGCGCGATGATTTGCTCTGAGAAAAAAATAAGATTTACCCGGTGACCTCAACCCATACCTTGCTCTGATTGGCTGTAGGTCATGACATCACTGAGGTTGAGTCGTGCGACGGCTCTGGATATCTAACATGCTAGATATTTTTCTGGGCTCGGCGACGCGTCTGCGAGTGTCTTTGATGCGTTGTTGGCTCTTTCATACTAACAGATTGGCAAGCGTTCATCGTTCCCTAATCCCCCGCGATTTGCACACAATAACACCCTGACCTGTCGGCGAGCTCAACGATTTGTAAATCAGGCTTAAAATCCTGTAGTGTGAACTTGGCTTTACTCTTGCTAAGATTGCCCATGTAGACGGTCTGAATTGAATGTCATTGTCATCTCATTGTCATTGTCGTTGTGTCTCTCAGCTGCTTGACAGTGATCAGGAGCTCTATAAGAACTTTCCTCTGGTGATCTCCGAGCGCTGGCAGCAGGAGGTGGCCGAGACTGTGTATGACGCTGTCAACAGCGACACAGATAAGAACGAGGCGCGCAAGCGGGCCAAAAACAAGCAGCAGGGCCATGAAGAAGGTGAGACACTGCACATTAGGATTTGTTTAATTGTGACGTTAATTTCTGTGCATTATCCCCCAAATTCTCATTTCCTTAATGTAAGATAGCTTATTAATAAAATATTATTTTATATTTATTAGGGTTGGGTATCGAGAATCGAGTATCGATTGGAACCGAGACTAACTTTTCGTTTTTCCCGGAATCGTTCAAAAGTTAAAATTTTGATTCCTAGTTTCGATATTCATAGTCCGCCAAGCGGAAGAAGAAACCGCTGAACAACACCAACGTAGAAGCGTCTACCGGAAGTGTTGGCATAACCACGCGAGTCAAACATGAGTAGCTTACGTCGACGATCCAAAGTGTGGCTTCACTTTTCTAAAAATAACGAAATCTCGGCAAAATGCAAAATTTGTGTCAAAAGGAGTATTTTTACAGAAGGAGTATTTCCTTCAGAAAGGATTATTTCCTTCAGAAAGGCCGTTGGTTAGCAAGGTTAGCTAAACTTTTTTGACCCTGCCTCTTAAAAGAATCGGAATCGAGAATCGTTAGGAACCGGAATCGAAACAAGGAATCGGAATCGGAATCAGAATCGTTCAAATTCAAACGATACCCAACCCTAATATTTATACACGATCGTTCCATGTTTGGGGTCGATTTTTTTTTTATTTTATTTATTTATTTATTTTTTTATGTTTTTGTTAGAAACCCCTTAAGCTCACCAAGGCTAAATTTATTTGATCTAATACAGTAAAAACTGCAATTTTGTGAAATATTACAAATAACT
This sequence comes from Pimephales promelas, assembly GCF_988280905.1. Lineage (NCBI taxonomy): Eukaryota > Metazoa > Chordata > Actinopteri > Cypriniformes > Leuciscidae > Pimephales > Pimephales promelas. The sequence goes on from NC_142791.1 coordinate 23,225,688, forward strand.
TTAAATATATATATTTAAATATATTTTAAAATGTAATTGATTCCTGTGATCAAAGCTTAATTTACAGCATCATTTCTCCAGTCTTCAGTGTCACATGATCCTTCAGAAATCATTCTAATATGATGATTTGATGCTGAAGAAACATTTCTTATTATTGTCAGGGTTGAAAACAGTTGTGATGGTTAATATTTTTGTGATGCATTTTTTTCTTTCATAATTTTTTGATGAATAGAAAGTCCAAAAGAACAGCATTTATTTGAAATAGAAATATTTTTGTAACATTTATAAATTTCACCTTTGATTAATTGGCTTTATGCACAGCTGCACTACTTCCTGAACTTAAGCCAGCTCCTTGTTTCCTGTCTGTCATTGGACAAATTGTAGTCCAATTAGTCCAGGTGTGCCTGACCTCAGTAGTCACGGCAACAATAATCAGACACACCTAAATTAATCAAGTTCGGCCAATAATGGCAGACAGGAAACAAGGAGCTGGCTTAAGTTCAGGAAGTAGTGCAGCTGTGCATAAGGTCAATTGAATGCTGAAAAGAAGTATTGATTTCTTTTTTAAAAAGTCTTACTTTATAAAATAAATATAATAAAATATTTTCATGTACACTTTCATATTTTTGTGACTAGCGTTTGAGTCATGGCAGTGTACACAGAACAGCTGGTTGCAAAATGCTGTTTGTAAACATCCTGTTTGCTCTTATTCAGCAAACTCTCATTTTCTAACTTCTGAGAACTATAGCGGATTGTTTGGGAGTGTTTTCACAAAATTTTAATGAACAGGCACTCTAGGCGTCACATCGTCTGCAGCACTCGGTCATTTACCCAGGTTTTAAGGGGGTCCAAAAGATTTTTTATTTTTTTTTGGTGGAAACTAGTTTGCCTTAAATCATAACCCGTATGCGGAATTGACAAGCAGTAATTTCACACAGCGGTGCCGAGAGAAGAAAACCTCTGCTACGGTAGTGCTACATTCTCCTGCATGAATTAAAGGCCCAGGTGACGTCAGCTAATCATCTTTCACTGGTCCAGTGTCAGTTCCACCAGCGACCTCGAGGACAGGCTTGAACCCTACGTACTTGTTAGCAGTGCTGGTGCCATGTGCTTCCCTCAAGGGAAAGACACAACACCCATCACATGACCGTCTGTGTGATGGTCAGAAATAGATCTGAAAGAGCCCATGTAATTTAGCAAACACTGAATTAATCGCATGCGTCACGACCACAAGATACAAGCACAGGAGTTGTGAGCAGGAATTCAAATGGGTTAAACCTCAGTGAGAGTGAAAGAGACCCAAAAATATAATTCTGTCATTAATTCACTTTCATGTCTTTCTAAATGTGGCTTTCTTCTCCAGAACACAGCATTTTTATGAATATGATTGCGAAAATACTAAGTAAATACAGCTATTTGTAACAAGGTGACGTTGAGTGTCCAACAATTGATCATTATTTGATTACGAGTGCCTGTGCGGTGTTTGTGCAGACTACGCGCTGGGGAAGGACTGTATTATGCACGGCTACATGCTGAAGCTAGGAAACCCCTTCCTGACACAGTGGCAGCGGCGGTATTTCTACCTATTTCCCAACCGCGTTGAGTGGAGAGGCGAAGGAGAGTCTCGGGTAAGTGTTTTTGTGTGTTTCGTTTGTTTGAATCTGTATAAGGGGTTAATCGGCCATTTTTTGAGAATGAACGTTGCCTGTGTGTCCCTGCGCTTTAGGAACATTGGACTAAAACGTTAAAAAAAAGTAAATTCAAGGTGAGTCTGGTGCATTTTAGCTGATTCCCCCTCCTCTCTCATTTTTCATTTTTTAATCTGTTTTAGACCAGGAATTATCATGATTTTGTTAAATTTTCTGAAAAGGAGTGGAGGAGGAATCGCATCACTTTAAAGATTAGCTTATGCCCTGCGTAGTGCTCCATCCTGCTGCGAAATTCCCATAGTGACGCAGGTTCACCTGCAGCCTGGGTGGTTAAGTGAAGCCGTGAAACATTGAGACGCCCACCTCTCCTTTTAATATCCTCTGCTTCTTTCCACCGCTGAACCAATCCCGCAGTCTTTCCCATCCGGAGGAAGCGATTGCGTTTGCTCGCAGGTCTGTGTAATGCAGAAGTAGGTCACTGCAGATTCCCTGGGGCCAGAGAGTTTCTGCCCTGATCTGTAACTAAGATAAAGAAGTGCAGATTTCACCAGTTTCCTGCATTTTTAACTTCCTGATCTTCTGAATCTTCAATCTGAAGGGTAAATGCACTTACTGTGGAATATACTGGAGATGAGATGCATGGAGATGGATAAAGAGGGAGGCCACTTACAAGTCAGATTTGGAAGCAGCGATGATTGGTTTTCACTTTTAGAGAGGCAACATGGCTTTAATTCATTCATTTTTTTGATTTGATTTTAAAGTGTGGTATATATTATGCTTTTTGAGCTAATGTCAGACTGACTTAATTCGTTAATTTTATGTATGTTCCAAATGAAAATAGTTCATATTATTAATTATCAATTTTAAAATTAAATTCACTGGATTATCAAAAAGTTGCCATTACAACATAGTAATCTAATATTCAAAATAAAATAAAAAAATCAATTAAATAAATTTGGTTAATATTGCCCAACCTTATTATAGATATGTAATATTGGTTATCAGTGTTTCCTCTACATTCATTCTCCCGTGGCGGGCCGCCACACTTAAAATCCTCCCGCCACGGCTGCAGCTTCTCAGTGACGTCCGATATTCTGCATAGTATTATGTTATTTTGTTAAGCCCCACTAAAGGCATAAAAAACTTTGTAAAGCACAATCAAGTTTTCACCCTATATTCCAAGACTTCTAAAGTCATTGCATAATGTGTAATTTTAGTCGCTAAGTTAAAGTTAACGGAAAGTCATCTCGCCTCAGTCATTCATTCAGAATTCACACAGCGCGTCGCGTTCGTTTGCGACACGACGATACTCTCTTCAAGGTCAATATTCCCATTATTATACTTCATTTGTAGATAAAGCATAAAGGTCTATGGTTTTCATAAAATGACTTTATCTTGCTAGAGTGGAGTTTATTGCCCATACCTTTCACATTCCCTTTATGTAAGATTACAGCATGGAGTCGAGAGAGTGCTATTGTTCTTCATGCGCACTGAAATTTAAAACTGTTAAAAGAAAAGGCTCAAAAAACTGTGGCATATAGAATACACTAAGCATTAGTGCTGCACGATTAATCATATCGCAATCGTAATAGCGATCTCAAACCTATGCAATTATATAACGCAAAATGCCGCGATTGTATATGAAATAAACAAATTATGGCTATTAACGCAGCATCTCTTCTTTTTTTGTCATCCTTTAACTAGTGTTACACGATCCTGTTCTTATTCGTGCAAATGCCTTTTCGCATTTTGCACGACAAGAACTGAAAAGCTGCCTGTGAATGCCCTAAATGAGACTCGCAGAAAGACGCGCGCCATAATGCGCATGCACTGACGCGTGCCAGATTACAGTTCTCTTTCGAGCTTGAACGAACAATAACACACACAATTATGCCAAAATGTCGTTTTGTCGAGTATCTTCATAACGTAAGAAAAGTCTTAAGGACGAAAAGAGTTGTGCTATGAGGCGCATGTGAGATCCGCGTCTCGGCAACGGGTGCTCTTAAAGGGCCAGCAGCGAATAAAGCGTTCTGTCAGTCAAGTTAAAAGAACAAAGGGAAATTAGAAAATTACTCACTGATCTTGACTAAAGAACTTTTGTAGCTTTAATAAGGATTATTCTATACATAATTTATAATTCATGCAGCACATACTGTTTGATAACTTTATTCAATTTCTGTATCCTACCTGTTAAGACAGGAAGGGCACAGGTAAATATGGTTTTTATTATGGGTTTATGTGGGGATTGTTTGAAGTTCACTTAATTTAAAATTTGTTAAATTTTTTTTTTAGCCTAATAATTTTTTTTAAAAAGTTGATAGCTTTCACTGTAATGATGGTTTGGTTGATGGTTTATTGATCATTATAGGTGTTATCAATCATTTAGTTGTTGTCTGTAGTTTGAGTTGAGAAATAAACATTAATACACAGAATGATCACTAATCTGTGTGTGCATTTATACTTTATAACCAAGCAAGTTGGACTCATGAAACCATTTTATTATATCGGAATCGCATATCACAATTGCAATATTGACCTCAGTAACTGCAATGGCAATATGACATTTTCCCCAAATCGTCCAGCCCTACTAAGCATATTATAGATATAATCCCTTCGCTATGTTCTTTTCAATGTGAAGCATTGCTTGCTGTGACTTGGTGTTGCTTCAAGTGCATCATTCTGCACACGGGATGCGCATGATCGATTATAATACTTTGGGGAGACAAGGCCCCCCCACCGGGGAAATGGGCCTGCCCCCACAGCTTGGAAAAATCCTAGAGGAAACACTGGTTATATATTTTGTATTCATTTACACACATGACCCATGCTAGCAAAATGAGTCTTGAGCAAAATGTTATTTTCACATTCTCTGTTAGAAAATCTTCATAATGATGTTTGTTGGAATCAGACAAAAAAAATTAATGAGCTGCACCGATTTGAAGTCAGCAAAGTCAATTTTTTAGGAAAAAAACAGTCACCTAGCAACCATACCGTAAAATCCAGGGTAATGCCAACAAATTTGACTTGAAAGTATATTATATACTTTTCCCCCCCATGATACCACAATTGTTTGATTAACATTGAGACAGGCAGCCCTATAGACCATTTCACAAGATGTAAACAACACTGGTCCAGAAGCACTTCCTGTTTCAGTTTGTAACTGTTTTCTTTATTTCACATGTAAAGAAAACATCTTAAAGATGTTTGTTTAACTTTTTGATTCAGTTTTAAATGTTCTGTTGGTTGTATTTTATCCCAGCTTTTATGTAGTGTTAAAAAACTGAAACAGGAAGTGCTTCTGCTTCAGTGTTGTTTACATCTTGTGAAATGGTCTATATATTAAGACCTACTGTATTGCACGGATCTAATATAAATGTTTTACATGAGATGTTATCCCCAACATTTAACCAAACTTAAACTTAACTTAAGACATAACAGATAATGTTTGCGTGAATACACGCCAAAACCGGTATTTTGAAATAGGCTACTGTAATTCTGTGTATATCGGGATTGCGCTGTGTCTGAGAGTCTTTGTGAGCACGTCACATTTCATTGGTTCAGACTCATGCCATCTAGAATTCGCTAGAATTATATTCACAGAGTTGGAATGCTTCGCTTTAAAACAATAACAAACTTGTGCTGATAGGAAGCACCAGTCGCAAAAAAGCAAGCAGAGAAAAAAAAAAGGAAATCCTCTCAGAAACCTATAAATAAAGATACTTTTAGGTATTTAATTGCTATTTGGAGCATTGGGATTGCTAGACTCGAGGGCTTAACAAATTTCTGTGAAAACAGAATTTGACAAATTGAATTTTTTTTACTTGTTTTGCCTGTAGCTCGTAATGAGCTCGTCATTTTGCCAGCATGGGTCTCATGTTTTTTCATAACACAAAAATAATCTTTACATTAGTAGGTTTATGCTCTAATACAGTGTTTTTTGAAAAATAATTTTCTATTCTGGCAAATTGATCAGTGAACAAAATGTTATTTTATTTATTTTACTGTGTTTTTGAACTTATAATATTACACTAAATATTTAATTGACTGTATACAGTAACATAGTTATTTAATAATAAAAAAAAGCTTTAATTTTTAAGCAAAAATAATTATATTGTCTAATTTATTGTTACCATAATATAAAACTGGTCATTCTACCTAACATTAGTATTGAATTTTTTTTCTTTTTCCATTACTTAAAGATCCCTTGTTTTATGCTGTGATTTTATAGTGGAGTTTGAAAATCATTTCCTATTCTGACAGCTGGAACGGTGAGCCAAAAGGCTTTTTAGGGGGAAAAAAGGTTTAGGTTTTCACACAGATGCATATTATAAATCAGGGTCCATAGAAACCAGACTGAATGCAGTTGTCATTTAGAGGAAAAATGTTTACAGAAGTGAGGCATCTTTCATTTATCCTTCGGTCGGATGGGAATCAGGTATCTGAGATCAGATGATTTCATGAGATGAGTCTGCAGCCTGTTGTACCAACATTGACTCAATGAGTATAAGAACAGCTTGTCACCCTCATAGCCTGAGACAACCTCTAGAAGCTCTACCTCAGTGCAAGTGACGCTGATAGATAGCATGTACCTGAAGAGTAGAATAAAATCCCACCCATGCAGAGCTAGCGGGTAGCATGGCGTGTTGCGCACAAACTCAGTAGGATAGTCTGTGAGAAGACTCTTAGAGGGATGCGCTAATTAGTCTTTCCTCCCTCCAGCAAAACCTGCTGACCATGGAGCAGATCGTGATTGTGGAGGAGACGCAGATCAAGGACAAAAAGTGCATCCTGCTGAGGATCAAAGGAGGGAAACAGTTTGTCCTGCAGTGCGAGGTAGGACACCTTCATGCTGTTCTCTTCTTCTTTTGTTCTTGTCTTATCTTGCTTCACTTTTATTGCTACCCATGCATTTGTACAAAACTATAGTGTAAGTAGTCTTATTACAAATCAATACTATTAAATATCCAAATAAATCATACATTTTGTATTTAAATGTCATTTATGAGATGAAATAATGTAATTTATAATAAAGAGAACTGGTTTCAGGCACAAAAAAGGCCTGAAAAAGTAGAGCACCGACTCTATGGGCTTCTCATATGATATTAAATTAAAATATATTTTTTAATTTATAAAAAATATAAAATTGTAATATTTAAAATGAATTTTTTTAAAATATTAAAATATTTATTTTATAAAAACCTTTAGTAGCATGATAATTTAATATTAAAACAAAACAGCAGACTTTTTTTTTTTTTTTGTAAAAACAATTATATTGTCTGATATACTCTTACCATAATATTAAGCCTTGGTCATAATGCCCAACCTTTGTTTCTTTCTTCCCCTTTTGCTCTTATATCGTCCTCTGTGGGCTTCTGATATGTGTAAATATTACATTATCCAGAAAAAAGCAGTCTCTGTTGGCTTCCATACAGTATGTACTGCTATGAACTTCTGTTCTAGGAAACGTGCCTTATCTCTCGAAATTTGAGGCTTTCTGCCACTTTTGCAGACCTTGCTGAAATTAAACCACATAAGATTAATTTTTTTTCAGGCCGCTCGTGCAATACAAATAGCTTTCACGTTAAATGGATGAGTTTTACATGACATTTGCATGACAACTATACTTTAGAGTCTAGGTACAAAACAGTACAAAGCACAGCAAAATCTTTTTCTAAAAACAGAAAAAAAAACACATTTAGGCACCAATACTTTTTGAATAAAATAATTTTATTTAAAATTAACATCTCCCTTGACTGGCTTTTCGAATGCTGTCTGATCTACAAAAGATGCATTTGTCAACTCGTGTTTTAAATATCCTTTGCATCCAGTGTGCCTAAAAATGCTGTCTAGGTAGCTTGCTAGGGTTTTATCCATTACTTTGTTAAAACAATAAATCAGATTAGCAATTTATTTATAATGTTCTTCCTCTTCTCACAGAGTGACCCAGAGTTCGTACAGTGGAAGAAAGAACTCAACGAAGCATTCACAGAGGCCCAGAAGCTGCTGCGTCGTGCCCCCAAAGTCATCGGCAAGGGCCGAACTAACGTGGTGGAACTGTCCAAACCTCCGCTCACTCACCGCAACAGCAACGGCCTGTGAGCCACCCACCTCCCGCCACCCTTGTCCACTGCTCCTCTCCATCCTTTTCATCAACACACACATGCACACGCTCTCACACCCTCTCCCAGCAAAACGCTCGTCCAGCACCATCAGGCTTCCCAACCGGCACAGTGAGCCGCCACATGGTCCATCTTGAAAGGTTTTGCTGGACTGCTGTTCCACAACTGTCCGTCAATCAAATCCACACACACACACACACACACACAGTTCCTTGGGGTTGGCGTCACTCCAGGATAATGCTCAAGAACAATCAGTGATGTCAATGCTGCATCTGGGACCTTGTTTTGACCAGTGGTGCAGGCTGAGATACTCTGAGACACTCTCGTTTCTTCTGTGAACCCCACATCCTTCATGCACACGCTGGCATGCTCGTATACAGGCAAAGATTAAGGCCTCTGCTGTAAGGGTCCCAAAAACCCAACCAATGTTCACTTGGAGCTTCTTTCCCAAGTGGCAGTGTGCTGGAGCTCTGGGAAGCTGGTGGATCCTTTTCGCCAAGGGAAACTAGAGCCATTCAGTCTGAGAGAGCCAATCAGATGTAAACAATCTCAATATACGATGGCTTGAACAATATTACTCCCATTGTCTTTTCATGTCCTTTGTGGGAAGGCCAAGGTCACCTCACTGACTGCGCAGTTCTTGAAGCGTATGCTTTGCACCGCGTTCTGTCAACATTGTGGGTGCGTGGCATGCATGCAGTTTCACACTTAATGGACTCTGATTTGTGGACTGTTGTGGCACCCGACCCCTATCCTGTACTTGTAAAGTACAAAAGTCTTCTACACTTCCGTAATACTCTCTGTCGGATTGAACAAGTGTAACAGCATGGGTTGCGAGTGTTGTGCACATCCAAGTTGTGCTCTTAGAGGGCAACGTACAGTGTAAAAATTAGGGAGCTTCTTTTCTTCTTTTTTTTTTTTTGGTGCTCAGCCCTTGTAAACACCAAATTCAGTTGGGTTGCTGCGTGCCCGTTCACGTGCATTAAATGCGTGTACTTGTGTGTGTACACGATGCAAAATGTAGGTGTTGTTGCTTTAAAGGATATGCCCATGTTGTCACCTGGAAGAATTGTTTTCTTTCACCTTGAATGTATTTTTTGTTTCTCTTCGTCTTTTTTTTTTTTTTTTCGATGGAGTGATTTACGCTGCTTGACACAATGGGAAGGAATGTGGCGGGATGTTTACGAGGACACGCCCCCTTCTTGAACCCAACCCCTCCCCCTTGAACTCGCAGAAGTGCAAAAAGTGCCAATGAAATAAACGTTGACGAGACACCTGAGAATTCCTCGAGTCCAGGCGGCGTCACCTCGATCTCCCTGTGAACGGCTCCGAGAACAGTGTTGGATCGCACAGGAATAAACTGAACTCGCTTGAACAGCTTCGGCGTACGTGTGGACGGTGGACGATGCATGATGTCTCGGTTAGAGGGACCACTTAGGAAGAGAACAGCAGCAGCAGCAGCATCCCTGGAGTCTTTTATCTGACTGTATATACGAATCCTTTCTCTGTGCATCTACAGTATAATCTTCTTGACAATGTTTGCATATATGGCGAATCTCTGTCTCTGCCTGTCTGTGTTTGTCCCTATGTCTCAGCTTGGGGGTGGGCGGGTTGTTCACATCTGTCAATCTGCGACACGCGCAAACCTGAGGCTGAGAGAACTGCGTTCGCGGAGAGTTGGATGACTTATCTCATAATGAGGTGCGGAGAGGTCTTCTGTCTGTCTTTGTGTTTAGTTATGCCGGCGCCTCTGTGGGTGAGACGCGCGAAGCGGCATCACCATTATCCATTTACGGGCAGACACACTGTTATTCTGAACGAAGGTAGTACGCTCGCACTCACAGGTGTTCGGGAAGGTGGGCTGCTTGGATCGTGGAAGGAGAGACAACTTAAATGCGTTTGTTGTGAGGCTTGATTTGAATATAGTTTCAATTTTTATATTGTTTTGAATGTGACGCAAATGCAGATTTCTATAGATGAGATATTTTTTTGAGCATGTTATGTGCATTTATTTTTCTTTTTGGTTTGAATGGAAAAACAAGCACAGCTTAACAGGCATGAGATGATTTTAAAGAAGTGTTTTCTTCGTGTATATTCAGGTTCTTTTTTTTTTTTTTTTTTTCCATGCAGTAATTTTCTTTTCCTGTGTCTCCTGTCTGTGCATTTCGAGTGATTTGCATGTGACGCTCTGCAAAAATTGCAGGGTTTTTGGGGAGTCGACCAGTTTTTGTAGCCTTTAAGTGTCTGGGAGGTGCCATCCTGAGGATGTTTTAGTGCCCTTCAAGGGTTATATTTTCAAACCAAAATGGCTTGTTTTGAAATATTATCTCTGCACTTTTCCATCACGCTTCACGAGCTGATGAAAAAATAAATGTGCCAAACGACTGTAGGAGAATGTCCTTGAACCAATGAAAAGCTCATGCGACGCTCGCTGTTTATTTCCGAAACTAAAATTGGTACGTTTTAACAGGCGACGAGTGTCGACGAGTTTGAGAAAGGGTACAAAAATGTGACCAAATTCAGGTGACGTGGAACAAGTGTGTGCTGCGGGGCGAACGACGATCCTACGTCATTGACGACACGCCTCGAAGCTACTGACCGGCGGCGGCCGCCGGTACCGTGTTTTGAAACTGCTAGCCCGTTTCTCAAGAAGGGTGGCACCTCCGCCAGTCCTAAATATCCATGTTTTATTCAGGGGTTTTATATTTTATTTTAACGGTAGCTTTTCATTCACTTCGTCAGTGTTTTTTGCTTCATTCAAATGCTTGTGTGTCTGTTCCGTAGCGGTGAATTTGTCTGTGGGCGAACGCAGGTTTTGAAATGGAAGAGGGCGATAAATAGGAATAAAAAAAAGAAAAACAAACTAACAAAAATCGAAGTATATATGTGTATATGAAATTAAAACAAATGAGCTTAGGTTTATTTAAAAGATTTTACGACGTAGACTCAAAAATTGACTCGGGAAGGGATCGGGTTTGATGTGAGTTCAACTATTTGTGGTGAAGAATCAGCTCAGATCTTGCACATAAAAGTTTAGATATTGTACCTACAAGTTACAGATTATTATTTTTGTTTGTTTAATACAGGACTCTCTTGCTCTCTTTCATATTTATTGTCTGGTCGGGGAGCTAGTCCCTCTGTGCGTGGGTTTACCTAGGGCACGGAGCTGTCGAGTATCCGGGTTTACAGTCAACCGAAACTCTTTTTCATGTGCCACAAACTAACGCAAATACTACTGTCTGGGGTTATTACCATTTAAGGTTATGATGATAATGATGATGATGATGATTATAATAATTATTGATAATATTATTCAATGAATGATAATTGTTATTAAAAAAGATTCTTTTTTTTTTTGTTTTTTGTTTTCAGAACAGCTAGGAACATGTGTGTTGGACTGCTTATAAAAACAGTTCAGAAATAAAAGCCCCTTTTTCGTGTTGCCGTGTCTGTTGTCTCCATGCTTTCGGGATTGATTCGGTTTATCTCAGAACAAGGGGACTGGTTCTTAAAGGAGTAGTTCACTTTTCAAAAAACTTTTGCTGATAATTTACTCACCCCCATGTCATTCAAGATGTCCATGTCTTTCTTTCTTCAGTCGAAAAGAAATTAAGGTTTTTGATAAAAACATTCCAGGATTTTTCTCCATATAATGCAACTGTTTAAGGTCCAAAAGACTGTTTCAGTGCAAACCGCAAAGTGTTCAGGCTTTAAACGATTCCACGCGATGAATAAGGGTCTTATCAAGCGAAACGATCGCTCACTTAAAAAATAAATAACAAAGTTTAAGTTTTATAAGCACAAATGCTCGCCTTGCTGTGGTACTCTCCTGTTTGAACTGTTTGAAATCTTTTCCCGAGTCAATTCGTTCATTTCGTTCGTTGAATGAACCAAATGACGCGAAAAAAGATTCGTTCATTTTGATGAACGAGTTCAAACAGGAGAGTCACGAACGCCCATCACAGAACAGAGCAAGGCGACCATTTGAGCTTATAAAACTTAAACTTTATTTATTTATTTTTTTAAGTGAGCGATCGTTTCGCTTGATAAGACCCTTATTCATCGTCTGGAATCGTTTAAAGCCCTTTGAACAGTTTGCAGTTTGTCCTGAAACTGTCTTTTGGACCTTGAACCGTTTGGTTCCCATTGAAGTCCATTACATGGAGAAAAATCCTGGAATGTTTTCATCAAAAACCTTAATTTCTTTTCGACTGAAGAAAGAAAGACATGGACATCTTGGATGACATGGGGGTGAGTAAATTAAGCAAAAGTTGTTTTAAAAGTGAACTCCTTTAAGCAGTCGAGTTAAACAAACTCTTCAATGCAAGATTTATGAACTGAAACCACAATTAGGCAACTTTCAGGGCCAGATCTCAGTGTGATTGAGCTGTGCATTAGTGTTCTGGAGTTAACAGTAATCTCCTGGATGTCCTCCGTTATCCTGCAGCTACTGTATAATCAAAGCTCAAATCAATCTTAAGGGTTCCTGAGGTGAACTATCCTCCCCATATTGTAATATCTGTCCTCGTTTGCCTCTCTTCTTGTGCCTAGGTGTGAAAGGCTAAATAGTGTTTTTAACGGCACTGGTTGAAACTGCGTGTCTAAATGTCATTAGTTAAGAAAATAAAAACGCTGCTAGACTAGAGTCAGTTCCCCTCTCGAAATTGTTTCTTTAAATGCTTTGTTTTTGTCCTCATGCAATTGCACTCAAAACTGACCCTTTTTTTTATTTTTTACATGCATTTGTTATCTTATTTTGTGGTATGCATTTGGCAGATGCGACTTGCATTGCATTCGAGCTATGCATTTTATCAGTTCAAGCGTTCCATGGAAATCAAACCCATGACCTCGGTGTCATTAGCGCAGTGCTGTACTGTTTGACCTCAGATTGTAAACAACTTAATGTGCTCATCAGTTTTATCTTTTACATCAATATGCCTTAAGATAAAGCAAGACCTTCCGTGTGAAATCGATTTAGCAGGTTAAAATGAAGTTTCCTAAAGATTAAATTTGTAATCTTTGAGATATTCCTCCATGACCGCTTCATTCGACCCTTTAAAAAATCGTAATATCCATTTTCCTCGGGCGGTTTCTCCCTGTGATGCGGTTCTGTTCTCTCTGACACCCTCCTCCCACAGATCGCACCTCCCACCCCCTGCCTCTCACAGCTGAGTCTGTCTGTCAAATCACACCGCCAGACATTAGGAAGCCTGCGGACTGTCGACTCGTTCTGTTGCCAAGACTGTTTTCACAGGTTTATATTTGAACAAATATCCAGGTGCACTTTTTAATCCTAAAACATCTAAAGGAAATGGGGTTATTCTAAACATCGAAACATCTGACCCGGCCTAGCAAAGTCCCTGCTAAACTGTTACGAAGTATCGCCACCACATGAATCAACCATGTTTTGAAATCATACGATTTCAATATCGAAGTCATTTCCAGCACTCTCCTGTGTCAAAGTGTTTCCCAAACAGGGTAGTATGTCCCACCTCCTCTTGCTGCGGGATATTTATAGCCAAGTCTTGTGTTAACTCAGCTGCCATGCTTATCCATGTGTGTGTGTGTCACTCTATTTCAGATTGTAGCTTCACCCTCTCAGTGACAGTGAGACTGTGTGCCTTGCTTTTGGCCTCTTCATTTTTTTTACTGAAGTTTCCCACATACAATACTTTCATTGGATGTATTTGTTTCCGTAGAGGAAGCCATCACGAGGTATGCCTGTTGTTTTTTCTTATTGACACCCGAATGTATCTGTTTCTTTTGTAGATCCCGTGATTTATTTATAGATCCCAGACTCTGACAGATATCCAGGTCCTGTATGGCTGGTGTTCTCCTAATGAAATCAGGGACGTTTGGCTTTTAGGTCTAGGCCCAGAAGTTGAGTGCTTTGTTCTGGTTGAGAAATTAAAGGCCTTCTGTTTGGATCGACGGGATACTCTGTGACTAAACGCGGAGCTGAAATCTGAGCTTTGTGTCTCAGGATCATTTTCAGCCTCTGACTAATTTGTTTTGTCGTTTGCCGTGTAATGTCGAAGTGGATGACGAGATGTCGAGGTTTGGCAGAGTTTGATATATTTGCATGCAATGTCATGATCCTGTGACCTAAGCTTCACATGAATCAGTGTTTTTGTGCATTTGCATTGATGAATTAATTTGCAGGCAACAAGTGAGCAACCATTTGTCTTCTAGAAGAAGCAGATCTTTAAAAAAAAAAAAAAAGTACATGGGTCTTTTATAAATACCATGGTATTCAATGAGTACCATATTCCATTATATGCCAAGCTACTTATTACCATACTGTTGGTCCAAAACTCATGCTATTTCTGTAGGACCAAGGTCAGAAATTAATCAAATGCTCTGGAATTCGAAATGTTTGTTGCATTTTATATAAATATTAGGGCTGTCAAACGATTAATCGCGATTAATCGCATCCAAAATAAAAGTTTGTGTTTACATAATATGTGGGTGCACTTTGTATAATTATTTTGTATATATAAATACACAAACACACATGCATGTTTATTTAAGAAAAAAACATGATTTATATAAAATAGTTATTTATATATAATATCAATTTATATATATAAATCTATATACAGTATATACATGAAAATATTTCTTAAATATATACAAGCATGTGTGTGTATTTATATAAAATAATTATACACAGTTCACCCACATATATTATGTGAACACAAACTATTATTTTGGATGCGATTTATCGCGATTAATCGTTTGACAGCACTAATATATATACAGGTATATATATATATATATATATATATATATATATATATATATATATATATATATACGCACAAACACACAGTTCAACATTTGAAGTGAACAAAAACGTTTCATCAAAGTTATATATGAATTTTATACAATACCCGTTCTTATTTTAGGACGACTTTGAACTTTTTTTTTGATCCACTTCAAATGCTGACTACTGTATATATACAGTTTTTACTATTCTAGACCTAACTGTTTATTTCATGTAAAAAAAAAAGTTATGAATAGGTTAATATTAGGCATAAAAGGTTGGCAGTATTTTCAATTTGGTTCGAAAAAATATATATGAAAAGTTTCTGGTGCCTTTTACAATGCATATTAGAAATTAGGTGAAATATATACGTATATATATATATATATATATATATATATATATATATACAAAATAATTATACACAGTGCACACATATATATATATATATATATTATGGCTGTCAAATGATTAATCACAATTAATCACATCCAAAATAAAAGTTTGTGTTTACTTAATAAATGTGTGTGCACTGTGTATAATTATTTTGTGTGTGTATATATATATATATATATATACCCACGCTTGCATGTATATTTAAGAAAAAATATTATTTATATATAATATAAATTATATATAAATCTATACAGTATATACATGAAAATATTTCTTAAATATATTCAACTATGTGTGTGTATTTATATATATTAAATAATTATAGTCAAGGCAACGCAAGTTTATTTATATAGCACATTTCATACACAATGGAAATTCAAAGTGCTTTACATTAATTATACACAGTGCACCCACATTTATTATGTAAACACAAGATTTTATTTTGGATGCGATTAATCACCATTAATCATTTGACAGCCCTAATATATATATATATATATATATATATATATATATATATATATATATAATTTATTTGATAATTTGTGTATGTGAACACAGTATTTTGTTTGATTTTAGAAGTAAGATCATCAAATGATTTAAATATAAAATGAATTTAAGTATCTGCTATTTATATTTTTAAACCCCTCTGAGCTGTTTGGTTTGCCAAAAGTGGTAATAGTGATTTTTCCGAAATGTAAATGCTTAAACAAGACCTTACATGAACAAAGTGAAACAGATTTTTAAAATGAAAAACTGCTGGCTGAACGTTGACCGTAATGAGCCACAGATCTGTGCTGTTTCCAGTCAATTCCTGCCATTTGGCCTTCATTAGAGCCGGCTTCTGGGTTTGTTTTCATCATTTGTTTGTGCAGTTGGAGCGAGAGGTCTGCATTTATCATTGCTTCACTGAAGACTGTAGAAGAACATAATCTCTTTCATTTAGTATCTTATTGCCTGAACAAGCTCAGCTGGATTTATCATCAACTACTGCCTAATTCTTGATATTTGCTTGTGCATGCACACTGCCTTAATACCAGGCTGTTTTGAGTGGTTGGCTATGCAGTTGCTAGGGTGTTTTTTTTTTTTGGGGGGGGGGGTGGGGGGGGGTTTGATTTCTAGGGCATTACAAGGACATTACCCCTACCCCAAATCAATATGATATTTACTTTCCTAAATAGGACTCAGTTCTCTCCTTACCCCTTAAAGGGATAGTTCACCCAAAAATGAAAATTCTGTCAGTATTTACTCACCCTCATGTTGTTCCAACCCCGTAAGACCTTCGTTCATCTTCGGAATATAAATGAAGATATTTTTGATTAAATCTGAGAGCTGGATCACTCCTCCATAGGATTCTTGAGGGATTGAAACTTGCCGGCCTCAAAGTTATTAAAGACATCGTTAAAATAGTCCAAGAGACTACAGTGGCTCAATCTTAACTTAATCAAGCGACGAGAGAACTTTTTGAGCGAAAAATAACGACTTTATTTCAACTATTCATTTCCTTCTCCATGGGCCTGTAGTCAGTTAACGTAGTGTGATAGCGTAGAGCTACGTCACACGTAGGCTCACTATTGGCCGACGCTGGTCATGTGTGTGATGCGTGTGACGTACAACAACAGAAGCTTACGCTATTAAACTAGTAACCTGACTAGAGGCCCAGAGAGAAGGAAATTAATAGCTGAATAAAGTCATTATTTTTGGGCGGTTTTTGCACACAAAAAGTGTTCTCGTCGCTTGATAAAGTTAAGATTGAGCCACTGTAGTCACTTGGACTATTTTAACGATGTCTTCAATAACTTTTCGAGGTTGGCAAGTTTCAATCCCTCAAGAAGCCTATGGACTAGTATGGAGGAGTGATCCAGCTCTCAGATTTCATCACAAATATTACGGGGTTGGAACAACATGAGGGTGAGTAAAAACTGACAATTTTCATTTTTAAGTGAACTATCCCTCTCACGTGTAAATTAAATGTAATTTTTCATGAAGATAATGGAATGTGTTTACTAAACATGAAAATAAGAACCGCCCACAATTGTTTCAATATGATATTTAGTTTCTCATTCTCTCCTGCTTTATAACGTTCTGCCTGAACTGTCGGTGAAAGAGCACATAGGGAGAACTTTTGTTTCATTTGAACTGAAGTGATGTACAGTATTAAACAAACCTCTCACACCAGCAGGGCAGCAAATGATGTTTTTGATTTGCTAGCTAATTTATTTAATCAGTTTCCCTAAATTCTGGATTTTAAGAAACCTTGTTTATTCATCTCATCTCATCTCATCTCACATAGTGTATAAGCAAATTACATATAATATTTATTCTACAGGCCATTTGAATGCTTGAATCTGATTGGTTGGTGAAAGTTCTAATGTGTGCGGTTATTTTCAAGGAAATGCACAACTAAAGTAGTTCCAGCCAGGCCGTGACAGCATTACAGTTCTTTATCACTTTGCCAAATGATTTCGGTTATTTCAAAGGTCGTTACAGCCTACAACAGCAAATAAATCAACATTTATTGAAATCTTTTTGTAATTAAAAAAAAAGTCACACGAATTTCATATTTAAAGAAAACTTCTATTTAGAGGAAATATAATAAAATGTTATCCAAAACATTTATGTTATTAGTTATTATATTGATAGAATATTGGAAACAATGCAAAATAATATTTAAACTATTTATTAATTTATATATATATATATATATATATATATTACAATTTATTTTGATATTAAATATGACCCAGACGTTTCTTAGTACGGAGGCGTATTGCATTCACTTGAAGAAAAAAAAATCTACTCTGTTTTTCTGAATTAACGAGTTAATTTTTCATGAGAAAAAAAAATTGCTCTGTTTTTCTGAATTAACGAGTTAATTTTTCATGAGAAAAATTTTTTTGGTCTGTTTTTCTGAATTAATGAGTTAATTTTTCATGAGAAAAAATTTTTTTGCTCTGTTTTTCTGAATTAACGAGTTAATTTTTCATGAGAGAAAATTTTTTGCTCTGTTTTTCTGAAGTAATGAGTTAATTTTTTATGGATTTTTTTTTTTTTTTTTTGCTTTGTTTTTCTGAATTAATGAGTTAATTCAGAAAAACAGCAAAAATAAATTTTCTCATGAAAAATTAACTCATTAATTCAGAAAAACAAAGCAAATTTTTTTTCTCATGGAAAATTAACTCGTTAATTCAGAAAAACAGAGTAGATTTTTTTTTCTTCAAGTGAATGCAATACGCCTCCGTATCTTTGAGATAGTTCAGTGATATTTTCTGTCTCTTTCTCCCTTGGCAGGTCCACAGTGTCACTGTTTCCATTGTTTTGCTCCACTTTGTCGTCCTCAACATCACACCTGGCTGAGATCTCCCCACCTTCAACCCTCGTCCCATCATGGCGCTCTCCTCACGCTTAAAACTCTGGGAACAGAAGGGAGGTGCAGGACGGCTGCATGCCTGTAGTTCAGCAACTAACCCGCACAAGTTCAACAATTAATCACTGTCCTTTGGTAGATGCTTGTAGTCTGTTTTTAGTCTCACCCATACCACCCACTGACGTTCATTTTATAATGAGTGTCAAAATGCTCTCTGAGTCTCTCTATTTTCTAGTCAGGTAACATAAGACTGAAACCAATATTACATTTCAGTTACATATGTGATATCTAACAACAATGGTATCATAAATGTGGCTTCTTCACCTCAAATCAAACACACACACAAAAAAACTAGGGTTAAGAAAAAAAAAAAATATATATATATATATATATATATAAAGATAGTGCTATAATAACCACAATTAACTCCTCCTCCTCAAGTTCGGCCCGAATGACTGTTAGCTAACATCTTCTTTTTCATTCGGGTGGCTATATATACGCATTTTACATTTTTTTTCTGGCCAAAATATTTGTAGAATTTGTGAACATCAATGCTTCCGAAATGTTATTTTTCCCATTTAAAATGTTTTGTTTAACCCTTCAAATGGTAAAGTATATATTAGATTTTTTATTTTTTTTATTTTAGGGGCAAGACTTTTTTCTGTCTTTGAAATACACTTCTGGGTAAATGCGAAATATTTCATGTATACAGATGGACGGATAGGTAGCACAGTTATGATGTGTTGAAGAGCACTCAATCAAGAAACCATCTGTTGTACAAACATCTGATAAACGTCTTAGAAAAAGCAGTTTTACGTGCGTTCTAAATCATAAACATCTCAAAGACATTTTCTTAATGTCATTAACATCTTACAGGAAATATTGCAGACGGGTAAACACTCTAAAAACAAATCCTGCGGTCGGATGAAAATACGGACATCAATCAGACGTCTCTGTGCGTGTGCTGTCTGAATACATACATTTTTACTGTTTACAATAATGTGTGCCTCTCACCAAATGTGTCCAACACCAAATAATTCATTAATATTTCAGAACAGTTTTAAGCAGGCTTTAATTCTCACAGTGTGACCCTTGTTGGTCTCTATGGTGGTCCGTTCGCTAAGATGACAGGATTCTTAGCATCGGTGATGTTTCGTGGTATATTTAAGGTTTTAGCTCTATTGATTCTGTCATTAGGTTTTTAATATTCTAAAACGCATCTAAATTACTTTCCCATCTGCCACGTGCACGTAATTATCCTGTAGCATACATGCTAAATGCTAAAGCTATCTTTTTCACAGGCAGTTTTAACTAGTTGGTATTGTAGACTGTTTCCACTGGTTAGCTTTCATGAAGTGGTTATTTTATACACTATATAGTGTTATGGCTCTGTTGGTCTCCTAAGCTACCCTTCTGCCTTCAGCTAACATTTAGCAGCTCACCATGTGTTTAATATCACTGTATGTGCTGCTAATAGAAGTGTCAGGGGAAGCAGTGGAAACTGTCAGAACGTTTATGGGACGCTACTAATATTGTCTTTAGAGCTCACCCACATAAAATTTACTGTGGTTTTACAATAGTACATCTACCTCTAGGTCTACAATATTTTGGTTAAAGATTCATGCTAAATAGACTAATATTAGGCTATGGGAGTAAGAGCATAATTTTCACAAAGATTCACGATATGTGTAGTAGCCGCCTAGGCGCCTACATTGCTAACATTTTCAGCCATATAAATTGTTTCATGCCAAATAGCATTTGTTAAACGTTATATTAATTGTGACCTGTGTTTACTATGGTCTTACCTCTTACAAATACCATATTCATATTTACTATGCTAAATTTGAAATAAGGGATGTTTGTTAGCAAAAGTAAGCTAGCAAGCTAATAGTATTGCTATGCTAATGCTATGGTATTCTGTAATGTTTGGGCATGTTTACATTGATAATCATATATTACAATGGTATTTAAATGATTGTTAATGTTAATATATTAAAATATTAGGGTATTACCATTTAACAACATCGGTTTACAACATCGGTTAAAAATATTAAATATCTAAATAATGCATTTACTTAAAGTTAGAAAATTGACTTCAAGGGTAAAGAAAATACATTTACAATATGAGAAAACGTTTTATATTTATATAAATATATTCCAACATATTTTGGGCCATTTTGTAATATTTAAAAATATTTAACTGATATTTTTAGTACATTTTTGAAAGGGAAAATAATCCAAACAATCTCTTTTTATTCTGTATTTGATTATCAGATACAAATATAAAACATCCTTAAAACAACATGCTTTCACTTGCATGTACACTATGACAAAATGTTATAGGGGTAGTCAGTGTAATGCCCTTTTCACAAGATGTAAAATAAGTCTTTGATTTCCCCAGAGTGTGAATGTGAAGTTTTCGCTCAAAATACCCCACAGATATTTTTATATAGCATGTAGAAAATGAGTAATTGTCACTTTTTGAGGGTGAGCAAAAACGCACTGTTTTGCGTCTGTTCCTTTAAATGCAAATGAGCTCCAGCTCGCAGCACAGAGGGCGGAGCTTTATCGCCCTGTGTCATTTTACCTCAGACACCGACTTGCACTGAAAATTTCAAAAACTATTAGCCTTTTATGTTTAAACTGGAGTCAGTCAATGATGGAGAGACTCAAGAAGAAGTGACAACATGTAGAAGCAACAGGACTGAATGGTTAGTTGATGAATTTATGTAGCTTATGATTAGTTATCGTTTAGTCACTGATTAGCACATTCTGTCTTAATAATCTATAAAATCGTGTTCCAGGGACAAGGTTTATGTAAATTGTAGGTTTCATGATATCACTAACCCCGGATGACTGTCGTGTAGTCCCTACCAGCCGTTTGATGTAGTCCTTAAAAAGGGAATTTCTTTAAAAGCAAATATCTCCCTTTGCTTTGAACTTTGAGCATTGTAACTTTGCAGATGTTGTTTATGCTCAAACAGCAACATTACACACTAACTAAAGTTAGAAAAGTGAAATCATAATCAACCACCCCTTTAAGTAAATGCATGTTTGCAGTGGGAATGTTACCTTCTAGACCATATTTGATGTGATTTGTGTCAGTCGGTTAGATGTGGACAGTTTGTTGAAATGGAGTTCATGATGTGAGCTCCTTCATTCCCCATCTGTGAACAGATCAAGGAGGAGAAGAAGACACCAGAAGCCGTCGCCACACAGCCACCTCCTATTCTACCGGGAGGATTCCTCAAACAGCTGGTGAGGGAGACCGAGAAAGAGACACGCCACAAAGAGCCAGAGCTTAAAGAGGAGAAGGCGGTGAGATCTCACTTCAGTGGGTGGGAATCTGCTGGAAAACCCAAGTGGTGTTCACTGCAGAGCCAAATGACATCCAGCTCTGGACATCATGGCTGGAGCTTGACCTAGTCCAGAGGGATAGAGTTTAGGGTGGGGTTAGACCTTCAAGCTCCACCTATCACAAATTACATCTAGAGAGGAGGAGCAGGACTTCACACTCCACCCATGGCTCTGCAGTGAGCAGCCTCTCAAGAAACCAGGTTATACAGTTTATTATGGTCAAGTTGTTTTTTAAACAAGGAAGCTGGTGATTCTTTGTAACTGATATTTTACTTCTCATTTTCCAAAAATGGAAAAAATTGGAAAAAATTTTTCCAAAAATTGCTTCTACTGAACACAAAAGACGATATTTTAAAGGAACACCAAGGAACTTTTCCTCTGCGGTCGCCCTACAGGTTGGAAGCGGAATTGTCCGTTACCGCTGTCGTAAATAATTTAGCCTACCGCAGCCTACTGTCGCCTGCTCGCTTTTTATCCAGCACTGGCTTTGGAATTCATAAGGCCACAGACAATTTGAGGAAGCGGTGGGGGAAGTGACATATGCCGTAAATCAGCCGAATTTTGTAGTTCTTTTTGTGCTCCGGTTACTACCCGAAACCCGAAGTTACATAGTGCAAGTAAAAGCGATACAGACTACATCAGGCTATGGCAGACATGTCATTTAACCTATTGTAAGTCGATGTACCATCACAAGGGTCTTGGGAATATATTATGAAGGTTGAAAAACTACATAGTGTTACTGCAAAGAAAGTTGGTAACCATCCATTGACTTCCATGTGTAATGGAAGTCAATGGCTACCGTCAACTGTCCGGTTACTAACATTCTTCAAAATACCTTCTTTTGTGTTCAATGGAAACTCATACAAGTGTGGAACAATATGAGGGCGAGTAAATTATGACAGAAATCTTCATTTTTGGGTGAACTGTCCCTTTAAGATTAAAGTTCAGAATATTTGTATTCCCAGAAACATGTAAGAATGTTCTTATCTTTTTTCTTAAGATAGACAAAACTTGCTTAATTTGAATTCCTAAATGTTCTTCATAATCATTGTCGTCTGCCTCGTAAATTTTGAATAACCTCCAACTTGACACCAATGATCGGTTATTAATTGTGAGTGAAGTAACTTTTTTGATAAATTTGAAATTCAGTCAAATCTCTACAAAACGTACTATTTGACAGCATTTTGCACAAAATAACTCTATAACACACACGCATATTAAAGGGATACTCCATTTTTTTTGGAAATAGGCTCATTGTACAACAATGGTTTTACCGTTTTCGAATCCATTCAGCCGATTTTCTGATATTTAGAAGAATATCAATAACCAGACAGTTTCTGCTCTCATTGACTTCCATAGTATATATTTTTTTCCTACTATGGAAGTCAGTGGGACCAGAAACTGTCTGGTTACTGATATTCTTCTAAATATCAGAAAATCGGCTGAATGGATTCGAAAACGGTAAAACTCAACGGTTTAACTCTGGGGGAGTTGTAAAATGAGCATTTCCAAAAAAAAGTGGGGTATCCCTTTAAAATTGCCGTGTCAAATAAATAATGTGCACACTTATTATGATTATTACGGTAATCTGCAGGCAGCCCAAAAAGGTGTTTTTCATTTCATTCACTTATAGGAACCTTCTTATAAACTTAGAATGTATCTTAAGAAATGTCTTAACGTCTTGACTTTCATGAATCCAGCTTCAGGTTCTTTGAAACATGTGATGCCACTAACTGGGCAAAACCTTTAGCATTTATTAACTCTACATTATCAGCTGGTTTTCATTGGGTTTCCCAGCAGGGGATGGTGTTGTTGTCATAAGAGTATGACTTACACCCGTCTCCATGCGGATTTTAATGCTCCTCACAGCCCAGTAAACTCAGCGACAACCTGGTCCAGAATTTCTTACTTCCCGACCAAACTCCACCGATACTGGAAGCGGAGATGGCACTTCGAGCAGAGCAGTTGGTGAACGGAGAACGGGGCCGCCACACCAATCTGACAGAGAAGAAAACCTCCTCTCCCAGGAGGATAATGTCACCGGAGAACCCAAGAAGTCTGAGACACGACTCAAAGTCCACCACTCCAGAGATCAACGGGCAGGTGCCCAGCACAGACAAAGCTAAATCTCCAGGTCCACCAGTAGAAAAAGAAGTGAAGAAGGAAGAAGTAAAGGTACAACAGGAAGTTAAACCGCTGAAACAGGAAGTGAAAGAGGTGAGGCAAGAGCCTGAGGGTCAACTCACTGTACCCCAAATAAGAGAGGAGCCCAAGGTGCCTGTGGTAGGTACAACCAGTGTTGCTTCACGATGCATTTATTTAATTTTTATACAGAAAGTCAGTGTTGTAGTACTCGTGACTCGGACTCGTCTCGGACTCGGTCTCGAGACCATATTTTAATGGTCTTGGTCTTGTCATCGACTCGTGTCCATTTGGACTCGGAATTGACTCGTACTGGAACATTTTTTTTTTAAGGACTCTGAATTATTCCCGAGTCCACTCGAGTTCAATTAAAAATATTTTTCATGATTATTAATGTATGTTAATAAAATATTTCTTTAAATTGATTGACACGCCCAGTGATTGGTGATTTTCTAGTGCGCAACTGCGCATGACAAATTGTAATAAAATTCCTTTTAACACCACCTACTATGTGGCCTTTTTACCCAAAACTGATCATATTTTTAAACTTAAAAACTTAAAAAGTAAATTCAGTAAAAAAAAAAAAATAATAAAAAAAAAGGATTTCTCTAAGTAAATAAAAGTAAATTAGGTAATCAACCCTCACTGGTCTCGGTCTCGACTCGGACTCGACCGTCTCTGGTCTCGGACTCGACTCTCTATGGACTCGGTCTTGACTCGGACTCGACTCTCTCTGGTCTCGGTGTCGACTCGGACTCGAGTGAGGTGGTCTCGACTACAACACTGCAGAAAGTAGATTGATTTTGCCCATCAGGAATTTATTATATTATGAGATCAACGATATTCACTTTAGTTGTTATTAATATTTCTCTATTATTGTTGTAACTGTTATTACATTAACATTTACTCGCTGTAAAAATAAAATAAAAAGACTCAACTTAAGTAAATGTTCGTGCTGACTTAAAATAAAACGTATAATTTTAAGTTGTCAACTCAAATATCCAAGTTGTCACTTAGTACTTGACATTTCACGTTGACTAAACTTAAAATTTTATGGCTGTGCGAACACTTACTTTTTTTAATTTGTCATAGTGCATTAAATTATTCCAAATGGCTATTTTTTTAGCATTGTTACAGTATATTTGTAGTGTTATTTTAGGGTTTACTATTTTACAATTTATTAATAATATTTGTAATATTTATTATAAATGTAAAATTTTATTAATATAGTATTTTTATAGGGCGGTGAAACAATTAATCGTGATTAATCGCATCCAAATTAAAAGTTTGTGTTTACATAATATATGTGTGTGTGTAGTGTGTATAATTATTTTGTATATATAAATACACACACATGCATGTATATATTTAAGAAATATTTGCATGTATATATTATATATATATATAGAAAATGTATATTATACATAAATATAAATATTTGATATATTAATAACACATTTTTCTTAAATATATACATGCATGTGTGTGTATTTATATATACCAAATAATGATACACACTACACACACATATATTATGTAAACACAAACTTTTAACTTGGATGCGATTAATCGCCATTAATCGTTTTACAGCCCTAATTTAAAAAAAAAAAGATTTTATTTAGTTTTAATTTTTGTTTTATTTAAAAAATGTTTTATATATTTTTTATTGTTATTTTATTATTGTTTAGTATTTTAAAAAATAAGTACTTTATTTTTCCTCTAATAATTTATTTTCATTTTATTTCAATGACCAGAAATGATTTTTTAATAGTTTTAATTTGAGTTTTAGTGGTTGTTTTACATCTGCTACACTGTATCTGTGGCCTAATTCTCTGTTCCTCTTTCTCTCTGCAGAGGGATGTGTGGTATGAAGCTGGTAAGGTGTGGTACGCTCACAAAGATGGATACACACTCGGTTAGTCACCTCTTATACCTGTGCTTCAGT